>NC_085049.1:23236666-23540223 GCF_963662255.1 Cinclus cinclus | reverse complement strand
TTGAAGCCCAGCAGGACCAGTTGTTTTCAACTGCTTTGTAGCCAGTGGTGGAAAATTACTGAAGGCACTGCAAAAAAGCAGAAGAGGGCAATACAAACTGGCAAGTTTCACAGAAACACTTGGGAACACTTGGTAGGTGAGGACAAAAGAAAGGCAGGTTTGAAAAAGAAGGATACACCCAATTTAGCTGTGGAATGATCCCAGATCATGGAGGAGAGCACAAGGAAGCCATTCAAAAGGCAAGCCACCATAGCAAATCCCTTGGTAATGAAATCCTCACACTGGGGACAATTTACTGTGCTCAATTCAAGAAAGTAGCAAAAAATCTTGGAGGATTTATTACTGCTGTTTATTTCTTGCTTTGGGTAAAGAACAGCAGTTAACAAGCCTACACAGCATTATATGCTTTTTACAAGTGGTGCCTCTGAGAGGATAAAAGTTGACAGGGTCCACTTAAACATTCAAAAGCCTGGGGTATTTTGGGGATCACTGCTAACACCAAGGGCTAAAGGAAGCTGTGTAATGTATGTATGTAGTATATACATGTAATGGCCATGTCTACTGGACATGGACTGCTTTGGAACATGCATTTGGATCCATTTGTGATGACATTTCTGTGACTGAAAGTGAAACAACTCAGCAGACTTACCTGAAATAGAATCACAAAAGCCAAGCGAGCGGATAAGACCGCCCAGTACTGCTTAGAAAACTCGTATTGGTGTGGGGACCAAGGTGGTTCTCTGTAGTCTTTGAACCTGGAGATGGAGACAGCTCAGTTATCACAGCGACTTCCTCCAGCACCAATTGCTGTGATTAACATGATTTTCCAAGCACAAAACCTAAAGGATCAAATCCTCCAGATGCTCTTACTTCAACCCTTATTATGAAATACAACTTCAGAATTAGAGCTGGACTACCCCCACTGAATTTAACACACTTAGTCTGGTTTTCACAGCTGTAACAAAAATCAGAACATTGTTTTAACGTTGGAGATGTCCAGATTTTAGATTGACAAAAGTCCCCTTTATTTTCTTAATGTAAATTTACATTAATGTACAGGGAACAAAATGCTGAAATGAAAGCAGAGAGATAGTCCAAGGCATTCCCAGACTGAAGGAGATAAAAATGTATTCATCTCACCTAAAATTTGATTAATTTAGGGAATCATTCAGCCCACATAAAATGTGACTCATGCTTTGGTGATTCCTATCTTTGCATTAACAAAAGGGGGAGCCATGGGAAAGGCACTTCCTAAATTACCTGTCTAGCCTTGGACAGGATAAAACAGAGCCTTAGTGGTTTGGTGTAAAGATTGTTGCTTTTAGTATTATCATCAATCATTTGGAAGTAAACAACAGGCTAATAAAAATCACAGATGCTCCTAAATTGGAAAGTTTTGCAAATAGCAGGAAATATAGAAAGCAATAAGGAATGGAGACAGGAAACACAATGAGAATAATATGGGGAAATGGAAAATAATTAAAAAGAAAACATTTGAAAGATCTTTGAAGGGACAGTGTTTGAAAGTGGAAATAGCCTGGAGCTTGCAGTAGCCAGCAAGTTAGCACAAGTTTGAAATATGGCAGCAGGAGAGTGTATGACTTGTGGGTGTATCACCAAAAGTCCCAATGGTGCTGGGGGGAGGAATTAGCCTTCCTCTGAAGAGCCCAGGTAAATCCACACTGGAATGCTGCACTCAGCCATTCAGCTGTGCAGATTCCAGAGTGGCAGAAGGAAACAAGAAAGGAAGAAAGGAAGGAAGGAAGGAAGGAAGGAAGGAAGGAAGGAAGGAAGGAAGGAAGGAAGGAAGGAAGGAAGAAAGAAAGGAAGAAAGAAAGAAAGAAAGAAAGAAAGAAAGAAAGAAAGAAAGAAAGAAAGAAAGAAAGAAAGAAAGAAAGAAAGAAAGAAAGAAAGAAAGAAAGAAAGAAAGAAAGAAACCAAAGAAAAAGCAACAAATTGAAGGCAGTTCAGGAGAGCAGTACAAGAGCTGAGGAGACTGATTCATCGGGAAGATTAAAGAGCAGCACATGTATTGCTCCACTTTGGTAAGTAACAGCCACAGTTGGACATGATAACCATGCGCAAATTGTGCCCTTAGGACTGAAAGGGATAATTTAGTGCTGTTCCTAGTGTTTGACTAGGAGTAATGGGATGAAATTAAGAAAGGGAAAATCTGTTTTGAATACCACAAAACCCATCCTGACAGTAAGATTCATTAGACTGTGCAAAAGCCTCCGTTGGGGGATAATGGAGAAGGTTAATATTTAAAATCTGTCAGCTTCAGTTTGCAGGTGCGCTTGCCAAAATTACCTTCAGGTTCTACCCACATGGTTTTGCATGTTTTAAATTACACATTTGCAATCCACACATCCCCTACATCCTGCCACTCCCCACCCCCAAGAACTGAGCCTGGAATGCTGGATGTGATTCTGTGCTGAAGCTTCTGGAGACAAAGGACACAAGGTACAGCCCACGGCAGGGAGAAAATCACTTTAAACTGGGGGATGTGTTAATTTAGAGAAGAACTCCCTGGGCTGTGTTAGCCCCTGGATGGTTTTGTTCAGCAGTGCATGCACAGGTCCTGTCTTAGGATTCCTGCGCTGTTCCTGCACTGCCAGATCCCCCCCTCTGGTATTTTTCTGGACAGTGTGGACTCCCACATGCTGCTCAAATCTGTACAAGTGCTGCATCAAGGGCCAAAGTCAGTTCCCTTGAACTTAATCTACTTGAACATCAAAGCCAAGGAAAACCACTGAGCTTCTTGTGGACTTAGCTGGCCACTATAAATCAATCCCAGTCTTGAAATGAAGCCCAGGTTCACCTGGAAGGGTCACCAACTGTGGTGGGTTTTCCATTTAATGCATTCTGAGCTTCACAAACTATGTAAGCATTGTAGGACATTAGACCTCTTGGAAATTTCACCTGGCTCAGCTGGGAATCATACTGCTTGTGATGCCTGAACCTACACTCAACAGAACATGAGCAAATTATTTGTGGTGAAGGAAAATGTTGCCAAAGCTACAGATGAGGTAGCTGGGCCTCCTTCCCACCTCCTTTTTTAATTATTGTCTGGCACATGGAATTCCAAAGGGCCTTTTCTAAACCCTAGATTCTACAGGTAGTTTCTTTTTTACAAAGACCATCTTTTGAGCTCAAGAAGCATTTGGACAATATCCTCAGGTGTGATTTTTGGGGTCTTCTGTGCAGTGTCAGGATTTAATGATCATTGTGGGTCCCTTCCAACTCAGGATATTCTATGACTCTCTGATTCCCTCACCTCTTCAATGCTTCACTCTTAAAATACTTGATTCAGCAGGTATAGTAGGAATCAACCAGTACTGCAAAGACTATTGTGTTTCCAAAATAGCAAGAAATCGTAATTCCACTGAAAAAGGACAAGAATATTAAGTGGTCAACATGGTTGAAGAATAGAGCACAGAAATGTTATGAGGAAGAATAGAAAAATGTGCAGTGAAAGTAGAGAATTGTAGGAGAAGGGAAGCTGAGTGGAGAGAACCACAGAACCCTTGGACAGATGTGAACTGAAGCCAGAGCTAAGAGAAAGATTTCAATGCATTTCAGAAGTCTATTGTGGTGGGGGGGGGGGGAGGGGGGAAGACTGGTAAAAAAAATCCAAATATATATATAGGTGGAACGTCAAATCATTCCAAAAAAGCTAATTTGTTTAATTTCTTTCTTCTGCTGGTCTTTGAGAAGAAATTGAAGAAAATGTCCAGAATCACAGAATTAGTAGTGCAGAAGTATATAAAAATTAGTCAGGGAAAGATGTTAGCATCCACCACTGATCATTAGGAATAGATGAGATGAATCCCATGACATTAAAAAAATAAATTCAAAGACACTTTATAAAGTTGCTGAATGTTGGAGCAGACCCATGTTAAAGGAAAAGTCCCTTAAATAACTCCATATTTGCTGCTTCATTTTTTCGGTGTGATCAGCAGGTTTTTATGTACTCCATTATCATACAAGGCTACAAGGACTAAAAGGGGAAAAACAATAAAAATATCCCCTATCTTAGCAAGATTTGCTTCTAATTTGCCTTCAGCTATGCAAATGCCATTTTCCCCTGCAAAACAAAATGTAAAATTATAACTAATACTGTGTATCAGAACAGCTTTACAGCAACCTTTATTTGGAAGCAGTGCCAAAGGGTTCACAGCAGTGCAGAAAATGCTGCTCTAAATATTTGAAGAATGTATTCTGTATGTTCAGTGGCAGAGTTGTTTCTAGCTCGTTACGGTTATTTTTAAGATACCTTAATCTCTGGCAATGCCCGTAAGGAGAAAAATGCAGCCTCATTACAACCCCATTTATCTCCAGAGGTCACAGAAATCTAAGAATAAGAGAGGTCAGCTTGTTCCCAATGCATTTGCCAGAAACAGAAATACAGATTTTATTTCCAGCTTGAGGGGCAATGTTTGGTTGCCTGTCTCTTGGGACACAAGTTAGAGACCCCATACTTTATCACAGTGATACTTCTGTCCAAAGCTGAGATTTTGATAAGATTCAAATGAGGCAGATGATAATGAGAAACAGCGTTTGTGGATGCTGACATCTTTTCCCAATTCTTTCCTGATAACAGAAGAGAAATGCTCCCATGGTTCTGTCTCACTCAGACTGACACATAGTCAAACTATTTTTTCTTCTCAGTCCTTTAGATGGTAACATCAGGCGGGGACCACTTTTGTACCCAGTGTAGATTATTCCCTCCTCCCTGTATTTAGGCTCTGTTGAGTACTTGGCTGTGTATGACCATACTAATGCGAGGAGTGCCTTTCACCCCTGTTGTTAATGCACATACTTCCAAACACACCAGCACTTAAACAGCTACAAACAGAGGCCAGTGGCTGACACAAGGTTAGAAGAAGCATAGTCAAAGTAACAAAATCACAGTGAAGTAGATCAAGGTGCTTGTTGGAGGAAAACACAGGTGAACTTAGGGATAAAAATTAAAAAGTGATAGAAACCGAGGGTGGAAAAGCATTTCACAGATTTACAAATCTGAAAGTCCAGAGATGCTGCATATTCTAAGGGGAATATTTTGCTAGCAAACAACTCTCAGCAGCAGAAATGGGGAATAGCAGAGATCACAAGCTTACATGTTACTTAAAAGCTAGGAGTGCACTCATCTATCTTGTGCTATAGTCAAGAAGAGAGAAGGTAGGTACCCCCCAAAGGCAGCCCCAACAGCACTGCCAGAGTGAGAGGGACAGACTTCTCTCCCTGCTTACCCTACTTCTGGTGAAGAAACTGGAATGTGTCATTTTTGTGGGTTATAGCTGGGCAAGATATATACTGCACTTAAAATCAGTGGGAAATATATTGCATATCAAAGCAAGGAAGGGAAAACCACTCAAGATTAAAGCTTTCCTTAAATAAATGGAAGAGGAACTTCTATAATTATTTCATGCCATTGCACAGACCAAGCACAGGGTGATTTCAAGTGAGTCAAAAAAAGGTGAGACAGGCTGTTGAATATAATGCTGACCCAAAAAAGCTCAGTTGGAGGTTGCAATGCCTTAAACCAGCTGCAAATTTCTGCACATTATTATGGAAATACAAAGTTATTTTGAAAGCTGGAGCCACATTAGTGATTTCTCATGCAAACTGAAATTATTCCATAAGTATCTGGTATTTGGGAAATATTTTGAAGGAAGTTGAGCCTTGTTTCCCCAGTCTGAAAAGATGATTCTGAAATAGAAGACATTTAGATGGCGAATGGTGGCAAAGATTGGCATAATATATTGAAAACTCATATATCAGTGAGTAAGGGCTGAATTTAGCACAGACAGAGAAAGCCTGGTTCTAATTACTGGGTATCCTTTTAAAAAAATCATTATTTTTAATTAGAGCTATATCTTTCCGTAAAGAAAGTGTTAGATTGCTTTTTTCTTTGGATCAAAACTGCTTATTTTGCCTTTTAATGCCTTGAAAAAAACCCTTTCAAAGACCTTGTAACACAGTGCGAATACTCTAAAAGCTGCACTTCCAAAACCACATTTTCAAAGGCACGTGAATATTGCTGAATATGTGGCCATATAAGTGAATTTTTTCAATTCCCACTTTAAAAAAATGACAGAAGAGCCAAGCAAATTCCCTCGACGTGCTAAATGCTCTGACAAGTACCTTACCTGCAGAATGAAACCTCCTGTGCAAAGAGGGAGTTTTCTGGCTGTGTCCCAGCCTCGAGCTGGCTGACATTGAAGTATGAGAGGGTGTGATTGATGAAGCCATGCATGGTTCCATTCTGGCTGTATGCATATTGATACATAAGGCGTGGGATGAAATCAGAGGTGACAGCAATGACAAAAGCCTGAGAGATGGAAAAACAAAAACAAGCAAACAAACTAACAAAAACAGCACTGTGAATCTGTGTCTCCAGGTTAATTAATTCAGGGGAAAATTTTCATGTCCAGGTAAATTTAGAGTGGTGGTGAAGAGAGAGTAATATGGATAGAATTGGTACACAATATTTGCATATAAATGCACAGCAACCTGCTCTGTCTCTCCAAGGGAAGGCTCAGCTAGGGAAGTAGCAAAAGGAATGAATGGACTTTCCATTGCTCCAATTCTTTTCATCTCTAGAGCCATTATCATTGGCTTTATCACTAATTTTAAATCACTAGTTTTTGAAAAACCTACAAGACCTAATAGGATCCACACATCTCACACAGGGAGGAGGTCTCATGCTGGTATTAAACCTTGTGAGACTGGCACCCATAAAACAGTAATTGTGTAGGCAATCAAGCACAGAAATCTCTACATGATAGCAATAAGAATTCCTTTGCATTCTGCTCTAGACTCACTCCTGTTGGAGCAGGCTCAGAGGTGGCCATGAAGATGGTCAGAGGGCTGGAGCCTCTGTGCTGTGGAGACAGGCTGAGAGAATGGGGATTGTTCAGCCTGGAGAAGAGAAGGATTTGGGAGGAGATGTTAGATCCCCTTCCAGTGCCTGAAAAGATTCCAAGAGACATGAAGTGGGACTTTTGACAGGGGCCTGGAAAAACAGGACAAGGGGTAATAGCTTCAAACTGACACAGTGTGGATTTAGATTGGATATTAGGAAGAAATTGTTCCTTCTGAGGGTGCTGAGGCTGTGGCACAAATTTCCAATAGAAGCTGGGGCTGCCCCATCCCTGCAAGTGTCCAAGGCCAGGTTGGATGGAGCTGTGAGCAACCTGGGCTAGTGGAAGGTGTCCCTGCCCATGGCAGGGGGTGGGAATGAGATGGTCTTTAATGTCCCATCCAACCCCAATTTAAAACTATATCTTTCTAAATAATAATTTCCTGTGCCAATATTATCTAGATGGAGAAGTAGAATTGGGCGTGCAATTTTTTTTTTTCAAACAGCCATGCACATATTTGCATTTATTTCACATTAAGGTATCTAACTCATATGTTAGTGGGATCCCCAGGAAACAAACATATCCAGAGTTTGACCAACACTGGAAATAATCAAGGACCACAAATCTGCAAAGTGTATTCAGAAAAAAACAAGAGGCTGCAGAGTTTTTTTTCCTCCAGTACAGCTCAATGCTGGACAGCTGAAATCTGTGTCTGACAGTGAGATTACAGGGATGTGCAGGGTTCCACAGATTTCCTACCTTAAATCCTGGAAACTGGAGTGCCATGAGCGAACAAGGCTCCACCCAAATGAAACATAAGTACCCTTTGGAGGCATTAGAGTGTTGTGCTGTTGTGCTGGGAGCTATTTTATCAAATAAATGTCATAACACCTCTCCACAAATTCTCCCTTCAGTAGTGAAAATCACCTCCCTTTCTAAAGGGTTTTGATATCTTTAATATCTCTGGTATTATTCCATGACCTTAAAGGTATTTTGAAACATAAATAATTCTATGAGATTATGATCTGTAGGCTAAAAACTCACTAGAAACTATTCAGATTGAAGTCCCAGGGCATGAGATTCTTTACCTTAAAGCATATACAGGAAAATTTTACTTAGGGAGTACATATAGCACAATAAATACAATATATCTGTATTCTGTTTTATTTGAGCAATTGAGAAAATTAGATTCCACTTTTAAATTATATTGAAGGAAAAATAAAATATAAACAATAATAAAAATAAATTATAAAGAATTTTAAATTATATTGAAGGAACAGTATAAGCTCCCAAGATCATGGTTAGAAGTTGGTGCAACCAAATACTTACATTAATGATCACTGAAAGTTTTCCAATACCACTCAAAATGTTATACCAAATACCTGTAAGTGAAAGAAAAAAACATATTAAAGGGCTCCTTACAAATTTTCTTCTTTTTCTTTGATTGTATTTTTGGTCTTATCTTCACTGCAATGATCTTTTAATACTCACCTATATCTTTTTCTCTCACTGTGTCTGGCCTCCTCAGCTCAGTAACAAATTTTTTTGCATCAAGACGAACCTCGATGATGTTGTTCAGAAGAGCAAAGACAGGGGCCAGAGGGAAGGAGGCAACAAAGAGTGTGACAAAGCCAAACTGGATAACTAGAGGGGAAAAACAGTAATGTTTTTTTTTTATAGCTTCTGAAGGGAGCAGCACATCGTTGATGAGCTTTGTGCATTACCAACCCCATAAAATTCCATTTCTCAGCTATTCTCAGAGCAGGGCTATGAAGAGACAAAAGTTTGTCAGTATGCTTTATGGATGTTTTCAATAAAGATTCAAGTTTCTAGCACAAGCACAAGCCAAAGGAAACAATAAATTTAATAAAGGACAAAGGGTTCAGAGTCTATTTTTCTGCCTTTATACATAATTAACTGATTAGTCCATGCTGTTTCTTTCCTGTCCTTTTCCCTTGTAAGGAAAATGATAGACAATCAAGTAAAAGGAGAAAATCTACAAGGTGCCACTATTTCTTCCCAGCTTCCTTTGAAAAACTTGATGGCAGCATGTGAAAAGCAAGAACAAAAGTGTCTCTGTGGATGCAGGAGCCCATGGTGTTGTGCAACTCTTTCATCCCTCCTCACTGATATCCTCCAAGTTTAGAAATACTCCTCTTTAAATCTGAACAAAGGTGAATTTTATATAAATAGATTTATATATATACATTAAGCTAATAAATCCCACCATGATCTACATCTCAGAGTAAAAAAAAAAATTAGCATAGAAAAATATTAGTGTGTTTAAATGCCATATTTACTATGGGGCAGAGTAGTTTTGTTTGTTTGGTTGGTTGGTTTTGTTTTTGTTTTTTTTTTGCAAATCCCTATATAAGTTCTCTCTTCACTGAGGGAGGAATTGCACTTTTCTGTGAAAATAGCACAATATTCTGTGTACACAGCACAATATTATACTTTAAAATATTTTCCTTCAGCACTGTTGTCACAACTAACACACTGACTAACTACAATTAAATCTTGAAAAAGTTTTCCCCAGGACCTCCTCTCACACGCACCATTTTTTTTGTCTACAGGTTGCAAGTCCACTGATATTTCTCCTTTCTTATCTCAGGAATAATATATTTGCACATGAAAGTAAAACCTCTGTATATCAGTTATACCGCCTTTAGAGTTCCATTCTTACTGTTTTGTTCTGAGATAAAATGTATGCACTAAGATGGAGCTTTTTCAAAGCATACAAACATCGTACCCTTGAAATCATACTTTCCCAACTATTTCATGTTCAGAGTCAGGAAAAGGAATTAACAAGGAAATAAAACCAGATGTTAAAGTTATGTCCCCCCAAAACTGTGAAATACTTAGAAAAATACAGAGCCCCAAAATATGCCTTGTTTGGTTCTAAGTGAATTTAGCAGGAATACAGCTGGGAGGATTCTGTAAAAAAATAAAATAAAAAGGGAGGGGGAAGTATTTGCAATGCTTCAAGAATAAACCACACACACATTTGCTTTGATGTTGTTTGTAGGCCCTTCATTCATTGCCTGGGAAAATGCAGTTTAATTTTTTTTCAAGTTCATGAAAAAATGTTCAAGGTATTCAAAGGACTTCTGGAGTATTGTGTAAATATGTCTTCATAGAAAACTCTGTGCCAGAACTCTGTGTGTTTGTGTGGCCATCTTGAAATCTCTTCAAACTTCTCAACTCCTTCTTATGAAAGTGTAAATGATGCAAAAAGCAGGCAGAAAAGCAATCCCAAAGCCAAATCCTGAATTTAGACAGCCTTGTGTAACAAACTAGCAAACCATCATTAAATGGAGGAGTCTTTGAACATCCTCAGTAATTCACAGGTACTTTGTTGAGCGTGATCAGTGTTTCTAGAAACAAACCTGAATAGATTACAAAGAGAAGAATCTCTGCTCAGATCCCAGAAGGAATCTCATCTCAGCATCCTGGAGCTCTGCAGATGTCTGTCTGGTCACACTGGAAATATTTACAGTACTTTTAGGATGCTCACACTCTTCCATCAAGGACAGTTGACACCAAGACATCCTTGTTTGGGCTGGAAAACTTGATGACAACCCTTAAATAACCTTTTTATATTCACATTTATGCCACAAAGTCTCCAAACAGAGCTCTTTATGTGTTCATGTACAGGGAAAAGGCTAAAGAGACCTGTGCCAGGAGTTGGACTTCTGGCCATCCGTCCTGTTTCATAGTCTTCCTACTCCCCTGGTAGCCTAGCCTGGAGAAAAGAGAGATGAACATTCCCCAGGCTCATGGCACAAGCTGGGAAATAAAACAGTTGAAGGCTGGGTATAGTGGAAAGTCAGGGACATAGGAAACATCTCCTGGGGCATCCAAGCAGGATGCTGGATGTGCTGTCACTGTCACTGACACACAGCCTACCTCTGATGAGGGAAAAGGCCCAAACCACATGTTAGTGGTGCCTTTACTGTCTGGGTTGAGCAGAAAAGAGGCCAAGGGCTCAGAGCCAGCCCCTGAGTTTTGCAACACCTGGTGCCACATCTGCAACACCTCGTCCAGCCTTGGGCCCCGTGACAAAAACTCTGAAGGACAAACAGCACCCAAAGAAGTGTCTCAGGTCACAGCCCTTCTCAGATGTCCACTCCTCACAGAATCTGTGCAGGGCCTGAGCAGAACCTGAGCCCAGCAACAAAACACACCCTGTCCATCCCCCCGCCCTGCCAAGTCTGGCCTCCAAGTTACGACTAAGAGCACAAATCAAAATTTTTAAATCATGGATCTGGAGGGTGGTGGCTGCTGCTCTTATGTAAGGGATACAGAATCAGTCCTCAGCACAAAACCTTTGTGGTGTGGATTACTCAAGTTCTACAAGATTTACATGCTCTCTATTGTGAGCAACCCAAGTATCTTTCACATCAAAGCCTTATCTAAGACAAGGTATTTATTTATGATTCTGTTGCCTTTTTTTTTTCTTTCTTCTTTATTAGTAATAACTTTCATAGGATCATGTGTTACTGGAAGTAAACAGTGGAAAAATCACTTCTGTGCTAAGCAGCTTTCCAAATCCTAGAAAGAAACTTTTCAATATACAGCCAGGCTTGGATGAAAAACTAAGGAAAAGGTGTAATTTATAACTCTTCTGTAATAAATGTATGCAACAAGCCTACACACAACCACCAATGGTATTTTTAAAACCACCCTCATTATAAAGATTATAGAAAAATGCAGGTTTCTTTTCAGTGATTTTTTTCTCTTTTTCTGCCTCACACATTGCCTTTTTGATGGCTTTTCCTGCTTTAGGGGAAATTCTTCCAAACGTCTCAGATTAATCCTTATAGTAGTCAGTAGATACAGCCATTGGATCTGATCATTTTCTTCTTGTGCCACTGTTTTTAAACAGATACTGGATGATGAAAGCTTTTAGTATTACTTCTTCAGGAAAAAATGTTTTTAATTAATTGCCACATGAAGCTTGGACTCCTAGAAGGTTTAGGCTAGAGAAGGGAAGACCAAATGAAATAGGCATCTGAAAATCATTGCTAATTTCAGTTTCTTCTCAAGGAAACACGAGTGGTATAAATTTCAGACATTCATGTGCATCATTTTACTCTTGGAGCCAATTTAATAAAGTTTCTTTCATTAGCCGTATTTATTGCTACTCTAAACATTGATTTCCTGCCAATTCCTATCACTGCAGGCCAGTTACACACGTTGAAAACTTGCTGCCATGTGGAAGAGGAAATTGCTGTACATGCTACCTACTTTGGGAATGCACATGGTATGGTTTGTTGGCCTGGGTCAAAACTCTTTGCACAATTTTGGAAGCAGGAAGTGCTAAGGACAGATTTGACACATGTTGACAGTGACAATTTCTGTTTCAGGATTACTTGAGCAAAATTTTCTGATCACTCAAGTGTTTTAAGAGTGTCTCTGCTAAGACATGCAGTAGTATATCAAAACAGTCATCAGAAATGCCACTGGTGCAAATTAATTCTTTGTGCAGATTTGTTCTTGACAGCTAAGGCCTGCACAACAAAAAGCTCAGAAGAGTCTGCTGGTGTAATCAGATTCAAAGACTTATACCTTAAAAAATTCATTTTATTATGCATAGATTTGGTTGGGTAGAAATGGACATTTAAATGTCATCTGGTCCAAACCTGTGCAATGAGCAAGGGATTTTCAACCAGGTCCTTTTGTTTAGAGCTTCATCCAACCTGACCTGAAATGTTTCCAGGGATGTGGCATCCACCACCTCTCTGGGCAACCTATGCCAGTGTTTCACCACCCTCATTGTAAAAAATTCCTTCTTGCATCTAATCTATTTGGTGGCATGGACTGGAGTGACGGATACTTTGCAGAAACAAATTCCAGTAGAGAAGACAGAGTCACCTTTCCCAAATGAGAAAATAGAGGAGGTTAAAAAATAACCAGTAAATCTTGCTATTTCTATGAACCTACTGTGGTTTAAATGAGGGCAGGGGTAGGAGAGTGAGAAGGTGGAAGTCTCTCTAAGGCTTCAGGATTGTTAGAATAAGAAATAAGAACAAAAAAGAAAGCAGCTTCGAAATGGGTATCCCAAAATTTAAGCAGGGTAGCTATCATCAAAAACTCTTTTACCTGTGGCGCATCATGCTGCAAAACACATCCTGAGACTGCTCCAAGCACTGTCCCTCAGAAAAGTGCTGCCTTAACAGGATTAATTCACTTTATAACACAGTGCAAGGAGAATGTGTGGTTGGCCATGTGGGGAGTGGGCCAGACTCCAGGTTTTGGCAAAAATGAGCAAAAGAGCGGATATATGGATAAAAAAACAAGGATTGCCTGTGATTATGATACAACCTCGTGAATGGTAGACCTGGAGGCAAAAGTCTTAGCTAAGGATGTCATCCATCCTCAAAAGTAGGAGCATCCTGGCAGGACAAAGCTGAATATACTAACTACTCACACTTGGATACATAATCTGCCTGCTTTTACATGAAACACCATCACCATCTGCATGCAGAAACCCAAAGGCTTCAGCAAGCCCCATCTGCAGTTCTTCCTTCAGCTGCTTCATTCCAGATTGCCACTAATGCCTGAGGGAAGTTGCCTGAGTAAATCAGTGTGAAAACTAAGAAAGAAGTTATGAAACAGCAGCCAGATTTCTCTCTTTTCCTTAATATCATGCCTCTTCTTGTATTCCAGTAACCATGCCTTTTTGAGGAATACAGAAGAAAAAAAAGTCTTCCTCTAGCTTTCTGAATTTGCTTCACTTCCCACTGTCCCCAGCTCAAAATTAGAGAAATAAGCAAATAATCTGCTGAGCTGCTTCTTGCAGCATGATGCCCTTGACAACAATCCCAGCTGACAGGTTCAGTGCTGAGTTGCACCAAGTGTTTCCTGCCAGCGTGGGTGGTCCAAGCAGTGGATCTGACAGCTGAGAGCAGGGACATGGACCCAGGGCTGCAGCCAGGGCTGGGGAGGAGCAGCTTGGCTTTCATCTGCTCTACATTTTTCTGCAAATCCCACAGGCAGGGCACAGCTTGGCACACTGCAAGGCTTCTCCACTTGGGAAGCTCATCCTCCTGTTGTAAACAAATGTTTAGATCAATAATTCATCCATTCATTCTCCCTGAATCATCCCTGAGTGGCTGCAGGCTGAGGCGCTCGCCATGGTTTATGATCCTGGCACAAGGGACTGATCTAAATTACAGGCTTAGTGTCCAGTGATTTATAACATCAGTAGCTTAAACCCTGACACTACAAGTCAGAACCATGAAATAGAATAATGGATTATCTTGAGTTGGAAGGGAACCATCAAAGTCCAACTCCTGGCACTGCACAGGACAGCCCAAGAATCCCACCATGTTCCTGGGAGCATTGTCCAAACTTTGGCAGACTTGGGGCTAGGATCACTTCCCTTGAACAGGAACCCCCAAACCTTAACTGATTATGGTGGTACCTCTGCATTTGTTTTGTTTTGTTTTTTTTAATAAATACATTGACTGACTCATTTCAGTGCACATGATTTCATTCACCTTGGCAATTTCTAGAACTTGCTCCTAAAATTAAAAAATCCCGAAAAGTTCCCTAAGGGACAGTGTAACAAATGACTAACCATAGGAACTCCAAGAGGAACTCTGAAGTAAAAACACAGGTAAGGAAAACCCCACTGTAGCTTTTCTTCATTGAAGGACAGACTACCGACCTGCTTCCTTTCTGAATAGGTGGCCTTAAATGAACCCTTAAAACAAATCTGACATTTTGGAAATTATGTTCAAACTCACAACATTGGAGGGTCACTTTTCCCACAGCAGGATCAAGGCCACTGACAGCAAGCTCAAGCAAGGCTGACAAACATCACACCAGTATATATTTGTTACTGGCAACTAAAAGGTCCTTGTCCTTAGATCTAGCTAACCAAGAAATTTGAGTTATTAAAATACAGATATTTCTGAGGTATTGCTGAGCATAACTTTTTTTTTTACGGGGAAAAAAATGTCAAATTTTTTTCACAATTGTTTCATTTCAAAAATTGCTAAGAGGCTAGCTTAAGGTTTACAGGAAGAAAAATCACCTCAGGCTGAAGTAATTAATGGAATAAAAGTCAGTCCTAAAGGATAATTTTTCAACAAAGTATCATCATGTGCAGAAGGGTGTAAGCTAATAGAAGTGGCAACACAGACAAGATTCTAAGGTGAGTTGGAACAATTGAGAGGGAGATTATGGGAGGTGAGGGATTCTTGATGGCACTACAGAGGGCAAGGTTGGGATTCTAAACGTATTAATAAGGCATCCCCAAATCTGCTGTCATGTGAAATACCTAGTGTACACTTACAAATGTATAGAATTATATGAATCTACCATTCTATACTTTTTAATTTATTAATTTTTAATTAGACTAAAAATTGTATCTACAAACCAAGATTGCTTTGTGATAGAGAGATAAACCATGTATGGTATTAAATTTTTTTGCCATAAAATTCCCCTTAGAATTCCCCTTTAGATACTTTGAGAACACTGACTTGTTAAAACAGGAGTTGCCACATTCAGTATTTAACAGATGTCTGGTTTTAGATACCATGCCCATTGTGCTTCTCCCTGAATTCTTGTGTGTCCTAAAGCTTGGGTTTTCCTGGATTATTTCTCTCCTTTCTACTCCCCCACCCACAACATTCCTGTTTTCTCCCTCCCTGCGTCTCCAGGGTCTGCTCATGAGGCAGCTACAGGTCTGTGCTCCCCAGTAGCAAAAGAACATGGACACACTGCAGTGAATCCACTGGAGAGCCATTAAGATGTTTGAGGGACCAAAGGATCTGAGGAACAAGGAGAATCTGAGAGCACTGGGATTGCTGTACCACAGGAAAAGAAGTTCAGGGGATCTTACCCATGTGGCAGGTTGGAGAAGACACAGCTAAAACCTTCTCAAGGGCATCCAGTGAAAGGACAAGAGGTACAGGGCATGAATGGAAATGCAGGGAATGCAACTTAAACCTTTAAAAATCCTTGGTGTGAGGGTGATCAAATACTGGAAAAGTTGAGTCTCCATCCCTGGAAATACTCAAAGCCCAACTGACAAGTCTCTGAGAAACATCCTCTAGCTGACCATGCTTTGAGCAGGAGGTTGGACCAGATGATCTCCAGAGATTCCCTCCTAACCACAGCTATTGATTCTGCAGCCAAAGGGTTTCTATGCACTTTTCTCAGCTGGGTATCCTGGAATCTGTCAGCAGAAGTATTAACAGCTTCTGGGATTCATCATTATTTCTCTGTTGGCACTATGGTAGTCTCATAGCCCTGTTGGCTCACATGGAATTTCTGCGAACTACAAGTGCTGGGGTATTTCCCCCCCTTTCTCATGACCACCTCTGACATACAGTCCTATGTAAAGCCATGGTTATTGCAGAAAGGGAAAGGAATTTCCAAAAACTTACTCATTTCCATGTATTCTGGAGTCAGACCGGTGAAAGGTTCCAAGATGTAGTCAAGATCCCATTGCTGAGGGTCCTTTGATTGGTTGGTGTCCATTTCTTTTTGCTCAGTTCTTTCATCCTTCAGCTTCCTGAAGAGCTTCTTGAGCTTCCTGAGGAATAAAAGTTCAGATTGAACCAAGTCCATTTTTTCCCCCTAAAAGATTTGGCCCAAGTCTTTGCACAGCAACACAAAATTAAACTTGTGTTACTTTGATCCTGGGAAGTTCTGATGTTGTTTATTGACAGGTACAAGCTACTGGAGTTGAATCCAGTACGTTGAAATCATTTTTCTCTCTAGATGCATATTCCAAGGGGATCTTCCTGAAGATCTTTGGACCTAAACAATATTAGCAATTAGTACTCTTAAGAGCAACACAGTGAGCACCTCTCCTTTAACAAAATACAAAACATAATGGTTTCATTCCACATTTCTACTGCAGGCACTCTTTTGTCTCACTGTAAAAATTGGGAACTTCCAGTATAATAGAATTTTAAGGTAAAAAATTACCAGATATTCATGTGTTGCCCAGAGAAGCTGTGGCTGCCTCATGCCTGGCAGTGTCCAGAGCCAGGTTGAATGGTGCTCTGAGCAACCTGGAAGGTGTCCCTGCCCATGACAGGGGTTGGAATTAGGTGAGCTTCAAGGTCCTTTCCAACCCAGCCCATTTTGTGATTATGGAATATTTCCAAAGAGGGTGCAAGAATGTACTGACAGTACAAATAGCACTATCAAACACTGTCCCACTGAGATGGGCATACAAATTTAATTACACTGGCAAATAAATTAGAGTAAAATGAATAATTTCTAAATGAAGTGTAAAGTTTTCCCAATGTGCCCCCCAATGATATCTTAAATACATATGCATCACCAGCTTTATGCTATTTTACACACTGAGAATTTCCCATGGAAAAACAGAGTAGAATGAGGTATTTCTTAAAAATCAAGGGAGCAAAATACAGTTGAATTAGCATAAAATATCCAGATTTATACTCATTGGATATCTTTCTTTTGCAGATGATATTTATCTTCCACAGAAACATACAGCACTATTTTACAGTTCTTTACACATGTGCCATGAGTGGAAATCCAGACTAATTCCAGTGATGTTTTGCCAGTAGTGTAAGCAGGGCTCTCCCACACATTCTTCCCCCACAGCTTGTGATAAACCCTTTGAACTGTAGGTGTGTGGCTTGGATACAGGAATATCTGGGGAAAGGGGTTTTCCTTTGGACCTCCAGGGAAGCAGAACCGCTTTCCTGGACCTTGACTTCAGCAGCAGGGCAAGGCTGAAGAGCAAAAGCTGGCAAACACAATAAAGGCTTTACTGTGTGGGTTTATTGCTTCATTCCCAAATTTATACTGAGCCATAGGATCACTGTGTTCCCACAGTGACTGAGGAATTTCTGCCCCTACCAGTGTTCACAGGACCCATTATGTTTCATCACCAGTATGGAGGAATTGGGCATTGGAAGACACTCTTTAAACACGTATAGATTGCATCAAGCCCTCTCAGATCCTGGATCATGAAGTTTCAAAAATCAACAGGACAACAGCTTTTGTTTGAGGTGGAAGGAAGACGTAACTCACAAGTCTGATGTTAACATCATCAGTACTTGGTATTACTGGTACTCAGGACACTCAGATTACACAATTTTAAAGAAAGGGTGGGGGTAAATATAAAATAAAGCTTCACGAGACAGAATTAGATGAATCCTTACAAAGACATTTACTTCCTACACATGCGAACTCAGGCATTTCAAGACACTAAAATTCCCTTTCTCCCCCTCTGCCTTTATGGCAGCCAAGGGAACTTGTCTGTGACAGAGGTCATGTAGCATTCAGAGGGTAGGAGGCAGGGACAGGATTTAAAACAATCTAAGAATTCCCGGGATGCTCTTCCAGTATATCCCAATTAATTTCCTAATATGAGGAACTCTCAGAGGATGGTGAAGAGTAAGTTCAAGATAGTGCTGATTTCTGTTCCAATGAAATGATACGAGCTATAAATGTCCCTCACACTTCTGTGGGCAGATGAGAGTGAAGAACATCTCGTTGTCACAGTGCAGCAGCAGCTGAGATAAAATTTGTGTGTGTTTAGATGTGAAATCTGTGCACGTGTGATCTAATCCTTCAGCTACAACACCACAGAATCCAGTTCTGGAGTTTAATGCATACACACATCTCCCATGAGAACCTAGTAACTAAAACAATTGTTGTTTTTAATGTTTATCTGGGAATACACCAAATCCAGGGCTCAATTTCTCAGAATAATTTTTAATTTTTCATCTGGTTCTCTTAAGTCAGACATGAGGAACAGCACCTTTAACCATTTGGAGTTCAGCTTTGAAGAGTGTATGCTTCTTTGTATGTGTTTTTTTTTCTTTCCGCCAAAAAATGTACCTTTGTGTCATATCCAAGCATGTGAAGTTTGAGACCAAGCAGAAATGTGTCAGAAAGTTAAAGGAACATAGAAGAGGGATTTGCAGGGTGCTATTCTCCAGCTACACAGCAATAGGGCAATGAAAATTACTTTTGCAGAACCCTTTACCTGTGCTTATGATTGTAATGCTAAAACCGAGTACGCTTTTTAAGCACCTTTGTTCAAAGCCTGTTTCTTAATTACCCAGATCAATGTTTTTAAAGAAGATTGACAGAAAAGAGTTATTTTAGCTTCTGATTTGTTCCTGCCAGGCAGCCCCCCACAGTGAGGAAGAGGTAGGTTTGCCCATTCATCATGAGTGTCCCAGAAGCTTTGTGCTGAAGAGGCTCATGCAGCAAAGTTTCATGACTCCACACAGATCTGGGCAAAGAGGGAAAACTGTAAAGCTGTAGAATAGCCATTTTTTCTGGTCCTTTTGCCAGGAAATGTCAAAAAGCAAGGTGCATCCTTAAGGAGACAGAACAGCGGGTGAGAAGAATGAATGTAGGATGAGAGAGGAAGAAAATGAACAGGCTTTTGTCAGGCTGTGTCTTGAGCAGTTAAAAATGACATTGCAGCATCTCACAGGGGATTGGCACCAAATTATTGTATTAGGTAAGAGGTGGGAACATGGCTGAATTATGCTGATTGCAATTCCCAGTATAACCAATAAGCACTGCATTATGCACATTAACAAGCATCTGAAGTGAGCGTAAAATCACTACAGCCCCACCTGTCAATAACCCTCTAGCTTTTTAGAAAAAAATATATGATGAAAAGAGAGAAATCAAGCTCCAAGTGATCCTGGCTGGGCTGTAAGCACATGGTGATTAGATGAAGGCTCCTTTTCAAAAATCAGAGAGATGATTCAACAGTTTCTCTATTGATACAATAAGAAGGAACAGCTGGATTTGGGGGATCTAGGGGGAAGAGTGATGATGACTTGGGAAAAATGAGAAATTTGTGGAGTGGAATCGAGAGGTTGAAGAGGTGGGACATCTGGAGTGCAGGTTGAAAGAGGACAGATGCAGGAAAATACTTTGTTGGCCCAGGTGGTTATGTCTTCAGTGGCTGTACAATTGGGATTGTTCAGCCTTCAGCGTGGAGAAAAGAAGGCATCAAGGGGACTTAATTGAGCCTTCCAATGCCTGAAGGGAACCTACAGGGAAGATGGAGAGAGGCTATTGACGAGGGATGGAGTGATGGGACAAGGGGGAATGGCTTCACACTGACAGAGAGAAGGTTTACATGGGATATCGAGAAAAGATTGTTCCCTGTGAGGAACCTGCAACTTGAAACAAGTTGCCCAGAGAAGCTGTGGCTGCCCCTGGATTCCTGGAAGTGTTCTAGGCCAGGCTGGATGGGGCTCTGAGCAACCTGGGATTGTGGAAGGTGTCCCTGGCCATGGCAGAAGCTTGGAACTGGGAGGTCTTTAAGGTTCCTTCCAGACCAAACCATTTTGTGATTGATTCCATGATTCTATGAATACTTTCTAGAACAGAGATGCATGTGGAGATTTTACATGAAAAGACAAAAATCCCCTAGAATCCAGCTGCCAGGAACAAAGGATTATTTATAATAGGTCGGCATTTTTAAGGCTGTCCTTCTAGTTGATGCTTTTTGGTCTGTAGGATAATGGAAAAAGGTGCAGGGCAAAAGCTAAAAAGAACAGATTCTAAGGCTAAGTAGCTGGAGCAATTGTATCTGGAGAAAAGGAAGAGCAGTGACCAGATTCTTGTGTCCCCACCTGTAATTTTCTTTCTTTCTTTTGGGAAGAACAGTGTAGATCCAGGCTTTTCTTCAGTCATATTCCTACAGTCTGTTCACATAAAGAAACACCTTCTCACATTCACAGGCACAAGAAGGAGGCAGGGGGAGGACAAAAATATCTAAACTTCTTGTGCTCCCACTAATTTTTGGTGCAGCCTCAGATATCCTGGATGTTACAGAAGTTTCAGTTGTGTTTGGGGTTTATTGGTTTCTCAATCAGAGGAAAACTACAACAATTAAAAGGACAAGGAGAAAAAGGCCAAAAACACCACCCAAACCTTTAATTAAGAATAATTTAGTAAAAGTGAAAAGCAAAATAAGAGCTAATATCTATGAAAGGGTGTCAATTTTATTAACTCTTGGTATTCTCATCCAGCATATTTATGTATATTTTGAAGGAAGTGATGGAAATTGATGCTGAATAAAAGGGCCACAACCGTGGCTTTACTAAATTCATAAGTTTTGCTGTTCACTTCGACAGGGCCAGGATTTCACCCTAAGGGTTTAGCACCAAGGTTAAAGACAGACAGTAATAAAATAACCACATGGATTTTTTTTTTTTTCAGTAAGTTCAGAAAAAAAAGAACTGAATAAAAAGGGTCTTAAAAGAACTCTGGGTTAAGGCTTTCAAGCCCTGCAGCCTTTTAGGGTCAATTCCTGTGGCAACAGTAAAAGAATGATGGTATGTGACACATCTGAGTGAACTGTGGCATATTTACATCTGTTAAACTTGTGAATTCCAGCCCCACAGAACACATATTTCAGTTCAAGAGGGTTTAGTTCTCTATAATTCAAATCTTGTTGCATTTATGTAGCTGGTTTGCTATTGCTGGATGCAGAAATTAAAAAAAAAAAAAAAAAAAAAGAAATCACACAAGTCTTGGGAGACCAGCAATTACATCTATCCTAGCTGTGGCAGCAGTTTCTACAAAACATTGAAAGGAAAAGCAAGCATGTGTCCCCCATGACCCCAAAAAAAGCAGGGCTGCCATCTGAAATTTCTCTCCTCACCCAGTATTGACCATGGACAAAGCAGAATGAAGACATGGAAAGATACTTTTCAATGCTTTCAAATTTGGGTTTCTAGGAACATAAAGGATGACTGTTGCTTGCAAACTCACTCATCTCAGTCATCTACTTACGAGTATTTTTTGAGGAGAAAGAGAAGAAAATGGGATTTGGGATTTCTGCAAATCAACTAAAACACCATGGGTTTTCTGGTGAGTGAAATCAAAAGGTTTCTTAAAAAAAAAAAACAAAAAAAACAAAAAAAACACCTTGAAATCCTGAGATTTCAGTGAGGAAGAAAACTTTTTTGATGAGTGCCATCAGATAACTCAGCAGAGAGGTGCTTCTGTTACAGATGTGCAGGGGACAGCACCAGATTCTGAGGAGCAAATCACAAATTTGAGGAGCCTATTTATGATATACCCTTCTGTCTCTCCATATGGAGAAGTTTGGTGGCAGCACCTGGATTCTGCCCACAGTGAAAATACAGGGAGCCAATGGAAGAATTTGTGTTACTCACCCCAACTCTCAGTCCCTCCAAAGAGGCACAAGGCAAGGGAGGATGAAAAATGCAGATGCTGGTACCCTTAAGGATCCAGCCTACACCAGTACAGTGGTCTATGCAGGAAGAGAAGGCTAAATCTGATTTAATTAAGTGCTCAGTGATTCTTCTAGTGCAAACAGGTCCAAGGAGAAGGACTGAGCCACAAAGATAGACACACAATTTTCTAGGGAATGCAGACAAGCGAAGGAAAAGCAGATATGTTTATTCCAGCATGGCAAGATAGCACTGTGACTGAAATGAGATATTTATCTAGGAAGGGGAGGGTGAAAGTAGGGGGTTTTTTTAAAACGGTTTTGAAAATTGAGGCCACCACAGTTTGTTGGCTGAAGGATGAGGGGTGTAGATTTGAGAGAGAAAAATGGGATGAAATTATCTCATTCTTGCACAGAGGGAGGGAATTGAAAAACAATTGGACATGACTTTCTGTTTGGACTGGATCAGCCCATGCTTTCATGAGTCAAAAAAAATAAATACAGTATTTGTAACACCATAAAATCCCCATTAAAAAAGTCCAGTAGCAATAAGTTTTTGGAAGACAAGAAACAAATTACAGCAGGTTTACACTGAGAAAGCTTTAAGCCTTCAACATGTCAGATATTTTGGGAATGATTTACCACCCTTTTCTCAAAATAAAATGTAAACTCAATGAGATGCAGACAGAAACCAGGCCTCCCTATTGAACTTTGACACAAGAATAATGAAACCATCCATAATCTACATCTGATTTGTTTGGGAATTTTTTCTCTCTACTTAAATTCCTTGCAAGAACAAAAATGTTTTTGCTAAGAAAAGGGAGGAAAAGGGCTCATTTGAATTATATTTCATATTTTTAAGAATCACTCCTCTTGATTTCTAGTTACCATCTTCACAGCCTTATGGATGTGACCCAAAAGCTGCTGACACTGGAGTTGGAAGATTCTGCCTCATTTCAGTGGAGCTGAGATGTCTAAACCAGACTCTTCATCTCCAACATTTCACAGACCACTGCCACCACAAAGAAAATCTTCCAGGAGGCAGGAGCAGGACTTTCTCAGTGGATTCCCATTGCCTGAAGATCCCCATGGCACTGGTGAGAGACAGGGAGAGTTCTCCTGCTGTATTTGGAGCAGGGGACTGAGCTCTGAAGCAGCCCGTGGCAGAAAGGCACTGAGCTGTCAGTGTCTCTGCTTGCTCCTGCATCATCACAGAATGACATAAAGGCACCTTGGAAATGTGTGGATTTCATCCCTAAACCCATAAAATAGTCATAGATCAAGTAATAGATTTTAACACCTTTTATGGGCAATTGCTCCCCTCCTCCACTATCTCCCCCCTACTTTGTGCTAATTTGTATTCAATGCTGCTGTCCTGAAAGGTTTTCTGAAACTTCCCAGGAGATCTATCATACCTTGCCTGTTTTCCTCAGTTTCCAAAATTAATTTAAATCAATTATTTCATGTATTCCATCATTTTCTTTAAGCCATTTAGTGAAGATATAGCCAATTATTCAACATAAAATACAACCAGATCATTCTACCACAACCAAAAATGTGATTTATCATCACATTCAATTAGAACCCACTGAAGGCAGTGGCAAAAGTCCCATTTAGCTGAATAAGGAACAAGGCATTGATTTACTATGCCATAGGAATAACACATAATGGAAAAGGTTGGGATACGTACGGGATTCCAATTTCGAAGAGATTGTTTTGAATCAGTTGCTTTCCAAGCATGATGATGCTCAGCTGAATGCAAAGTTCCATCAGACACCCTCCTGGAGCACACTGCAATTAAACAAAACCAGAGAGTGTGAGGGGATTAAGAGAATTAATTTTAAAATACTCACCTGGGACAGCTCCCAGTGTCTCCATGTGCCCACTGTCCCTGCCACCAATTTGTGTGGGATCATGGAGTTCATCCATCATTGCAAATCTGTGCTTGGCAAGGTACTTCATCTCCACTCATAAAATTGTATTATGGAAAAAATGCAGAGCTCTGAAACAACTCACTGTGCCCTGGGGCACCTATATTTCCTTTAAAAATATTTACTACATAATCAATGTAATAAACATAGTGCAGAATCACCAATAGTCTTCCAACCTGATATCTCCCAGGGGGGAAAGAAAACCTTCAATCTTGCAAAAACTTCTGTATCAGCTTTATTGTCAAACCTTGAGTACATCTCTCAGCTTTCAAGGGAATACCCAGAGCAATCCCCTTCATGAGGGAATTTTTTTTTAAAAAAGAGGTGTTTATAGGTTTAACACAAAATGGCTCCAGGTTTTTAAGCTATTAAAATTGCCAAGCTTCCAGCAATCTGCAGAATGTGAAGCCCGGTTCATACTTCCCAACCAAATCATGAAATGTTTGTGCCTTAGTGCCCAGTTGGGAAGCGTAGAAATGGTGAAGCTTCACCTGAGAAAGACTGTGAAATAGTCAAAAATGCAGAAAGAAATAATATAAAGTTGTCTTAGATGGAAACCCTGGGTTTTGCCTATTCAAATTGAAGATTTAAACTCTTGTTTAACATGTTTTCTATTTCTACCCTGTATTCTGTAGTCCACTGAGTACTGCACACATATTTATTTGTGTAAATGACTTTATTTGTAATTTAAATTACATATGTACTTACCTCTTCCATCCTATAACCTTCAAACACATACACATAACGACCAGGACGGCCAACAAACCTGAAAACAATAATAATACCAAAACTAGTATAAAAACACAAAAATAAGCTAATTTTTACACCATGGTTTAATATAAAAACATCAAAAAAACAGAGTTAACTTTGGAATCAATATTATTAATTTGTACTAGCCAAAATATTTTATAAGTAGCTGCTTCAACATGAATTTTCAAGGGCTCAGCATGTATTCAGCTTTTATTATTTCAAAGCAATAGGCCTCTACACATGGTTTTCTATTACATTTCGATAAAATAATTTTAATCAAATATTTTTCAGTGCTAAAACAATATAGTAATAACCCCCCTCACTTGATTAGAGATGGGAAATAAACCTGGAGACACATATCCTAATCCACATTCTCTTACATGTGAATGGAATTATTTACACAACTATACACAACCAACACTCTTCTGGTTACACCAGGAGAAGCAATGATATTGACTTTATCTGAACCATACAACACAAAAATATGGCCAAAAAAAAGAGAATTTGGTGGCTTTTTTTCATTGGTGTATTACAATATTTGCAACTGCTGGCAAAAAGCATCATAAATCCTCAAATGAAAGGTGCTGGATAGGATTAGTGAAGAGCAGAAATTAATAAATTTTATGGTCCCCAAAAGGAAGAGCGAAATAGTAGGAAACAGAATCGAGAGGATGTTTTAAACTTTTTTTTTTTTCCCCAAAGTTTTAGCAAAGAATCATTTTAAGCTTCCCATTCAAAAGCATGTACATGACTGGGTCCCAAAAGACAAGGATTCTGAGCCCATAGGAAGTCACACTTATTTAGCAGGACAGCTGAATTAGCTTTTTGGTCAATCACTTCATTTGCCAGTTGACTGTAACTATTTCTTAATTTGATACGGGAGAATAATGCAAAATAAGGAGACAGTAATAGAAAAAAAGAGTTCTGTAATTTTAAATGAAGCAGGAAGACCTTTTTTTGGTGAATGAAGGTTCAAGAAAAATTTGCTAAACGGTGGAAAGTTCAGGCCTGTAAGCACCATTCATTATAAAAACGAGGGGTTTTTTTTAAAACTAAAATGAATTATTAACTTTAGATAACTCTGTCAATGATATCTTTAAGAGCTGGCAAAGATGATCAGTCCCAGGCCTTTGTGCCCATTTTTAAACACAGATCCATTAATACAGACACATATATAAAAAATGCATGTACAGAAATATATGTACATGTAAAGGATATTTATCCTACCTTCCTTTAAAAAATGCAACATAAAAAATCGATGCGTAAGAATTCACAAACTTCAGTAGGAATGCCTTCAAAATCAATCTTTCCTCAAAAGTTTTCTCTGTTTTTGGTATTTCTGGGGGGGGGGGGGGGAAAGCAAAGCGGAGAACTGAATCAGGAAGTATATAAAAATCACCAAATCCCCACACACATACAAAAAACCAAACCAAACTTCAAACTTTGGGCTTATATTAATTTTTCTTCTGTACCTCTAATTTGTTCCAAAGCCCCTATGTCTGTCACTGAGTCCTGATTTCCAGAGATATTCAATTCCACGAAGAAAAAACACTATAAATTACTTTGCTGTGTATATGGGTATTAACATACACCAGTATATCAGTTACATAGTTACACAACTAAAATAACAAAGCATTCATATTCTCAATTGAGAAATGCTGAAAGGAAAGTAGAAAGACTTTCAACCAGAAAAAAATACCTTAAAAGCACCCTTAACTTGTATTCCACAAGCCTTCTTCTATGTGGTGAGATTTGGTTGATGCTAAACACCAGAATAAATACATTTTTGAATAAGGTATTAAGTGAATTAAGTGCAAAATAGAGGCATACTTTTGCTAACAATTCATTATATTTGTTCTATATTTCAAGGTTTCTTGGTTTAAATATTTTCAGTATTCATTACTCTGTTCCCAGATTTATTTTAAATTTCTGTGATAGTTTTGTCGCAGCAGAAAACACAGGTATAGGACAGAGGCTTTTCAAACTGATAGTAGGATCCTTTTAAAAAGATTTTATATGGGTGAAACCCTTTTGTTTTTCTGCTCATCCTGAGTTGTATCTAATGTGACAGAAGATAATTTTATGATCAAATTTATCATTCTTGGCTGAACTTCTGTGGCACAAAAAAAGTGTGGAATAATAAGGAGATCTAGAGCTCTGGATTAAGGACTTCATTAAAAATACTGATGTACTTGTAAAGTTTTGTTTTGGGCACAGTGTGAACTCTATTTGGTTTGCTGTTGTTTTGGGGCATTTTTCTTAAAAAAAACAGTGGGATAATTTTAGCACTAAAGAAATAGAAAAGTCTAATGAGCCCTCACTGCCAGGCTTTCTCTGTGATACTTTCAACAACATTTTCATAAAAGATCAGTGCACAACCTGATGAGCCCTGAGGCATAACCCACCAATATGTATAAAAAAAGCTTAATTAAACCTTCAAACAATTTGTAGGTGATCCCATACGCTGAACAGATCCTCAAGATAAAAGCTCAAGGCAGCAGGAATATCAAGTAACAGCAGTGCAACTTTTCATTTGAGGGTGAAAAATCCTAAACTGTGCCTTATAGAGAACCCCCCCAAGGATGAGCTCAGCCTCTGGATGAACACTTGTACACCATATATGGTCCCACAGGCTCCCTGAGACATCCTATACCATAGCTGTAGAGGCATGTGTAGAATTTGTCCTCCAGCTCCTTGAGTGTGCTGCATGAGTAATGCATTCAGCCAGAATATGTGTGTTAGTAACACAGAAAACTCCCTCGTCCCAAAAAAATGAAACAGTGCTGGGTTGTTATGCCAAAATTGGGCAGCTGGAGCTTTGCAGGTGGAGGATGAGTTGAGCTAAGGGTGGAAGGGACCTTAGCTCTCTGAAGGAGCTGCTGGCTTTGCAAGGGACAAATGCGAGTAGTTTTGATTTTGTCCCTGTTCCACTGGTTCTTCCTTGGCCTCAGTGAATTCCTCCCTGTGAGGGTGTTGAGGCCCTGGCACAGGTTTCCCAGAGAAGCTGTGGATGCCCCATCCCTGGAAGTGTTCCAGGCTTGATGGGTCTCTGAATAACCTGGGCTAGTGGAAGCCATGGCAGGGGCTTGGAACAAGATGAGCTTTAAGGTCCCTTCCAACCTAAACCATTCTGTGATTCTGGATTACAAATTTTGTCTGGCACCACCTGATTACTAAGGATGATCTATTCTTCCTGGGAATAGCAGGATACCCTCTGCACTCTGGCTGGTCTCATCTGAGACAAAGGGGCATCAGTGCCCCACTCTGCTGGGCCCAGAGGAACCCTGCTCCATCCTGTACGAGTTCTCTGTATTGGTAACAACAAAACTTCTGCTCTTTTCCTCCAGGCACTGATTGAGCAGGTATTGAGCCATATGCATGACTGTGAATCCATGATCACACAATTGCTATCAGTGCTATTCTTGTGCTTACAGATGTATTTTTCAACTGAACAGAGATTGAAGTGTACTTGGGGTTCAAATAGAAACTTACACTGTCAAGAGCTACTACTTCAACCCAACAAGTGTGTTCTTCAGATTGTGGGTTAAGTGCAGCATGACAAGAGAATTGAGCATGTTTTTCTCCTCTCAGCAAAATGAGAGTTCACAAGTTAAGCAGCATTTATCAGCATGCATGAATTGTAATTTTTTAAAACATTTTGATTACATTTGGCATCTGAGCCTAGCACTGGAGAAAGCTGCCTGAGTGAACTTTGTAATTCATGTAATTTGTAGCACTAGAGATTATTCTGATTGGATCCTTCTTAAACAAAACATCTGATGGTTGATTAGGAATGCTGCCCTAATAAAGATAGGATTAGAATTAAATGCAAAGTGGCAGGGCAACAATAATCAGTAAGTAAGAAATTGGTGCTTCTTTCACAGTTCAGCCTGGTGCACATTTCAAAGGGAAAGATTTTCCTCCTGTACTTCCCAAAGAGAGGATGTGGCAGAGCCTAGCACTTCCCAGCTCCTGCCTAGAAGCTGCTGGAGAAGTCTCATCTTCATCTTTTCCTACTCTTTCCACACAGTTGTGTCATTCCTTAACATTTGTACCCTTTCTTACCTGGGCAGGTGCAGTGAACAGAATTGATCAGGTCACGCACCGTTAGCAGCCTGTCACTTATGTGAAAGCTGAGTACAGATTTGGCCTAGACAGTGAGCCTGAGCTCATTTACACCACTAGAACACAGTCCATTTGTGTATCCCTGTTACAATCTGCCCAATGCCTGGTGCAAAACAGAAATAAACTAATTAACTCACTAAAGTGACAATTTGCTTTGTCTTATTTTCTTTCAAATACTTTAGGAATTTAATCTATACTAACAGGACCAAACTTCCAAAATTCAGGATTGGACCTCTAAAAACTGCAAAACTGTGTTTATAAAGTTCTTCCAAAAATAGGACTGAAGGAGATGTTTTCGTTTGTGAATTTAAAAGTGTACTTAGAAATTGAGAAGAAACAGAAGTCTTAAGAGTAATCTCATGTAAAGGCACTATCAGTCAACATCCTTGGTCTCATTTATATAATAAAACAAGCCCCAGCCTAAATCCCTATTAATAAACATCTTTAGCTCAAAGTATATAACAAATCAATAATTCAGGCCTAAACCTCTGTAGTAGTCAAAGGGATGGCTTCCCTTCAAAAGAAATAAATAGCCAGGCTTGCAAAAATATTTTGATGTTTAATATAAATTTTGAAAGTCCAACCACTAACTGCAAGAGAAATCATTAATAAAAAGTCCATCCCAGACACACCCTTAGAATGGAACAAAAAAATCGTTTGAGCAGTAAGGAAATGGTTAAAACATTCATCAGGGAATCAATATCAGTGTAATTTTTCAGAGGCATGAACATTTTTTAAACAACCCACTGACTTTCTGCAGCTCTTAGCAGTAGAGAGGTACCTTCAGAGGTCTGAATATTTTCACTGGCACTGCCCAGGAGAAAATACTACTCCTGGACCTCCTTGAACCCCCTAGTGTCAATACAGATTAATGAGGAACATGGCGAGGCAGTTTTACCAATTTCTGTCAGCCATTTGGCCACAGCTCCATAAATTTCATCGAGGATGAGGACCACCACGAGGTTAATGATGACAGCAGTGGCAGTCACAGTCACTCGGACGTTGGACCTGGTTGTCTCGTCTGTGCTGAAGGACAAAGCTGCTGCTGTCGTGATTCGGTACACAATGACACCAAACACTGCTGAAAACGTCAGCATGACCTGCAAACAAATGAACACATGAGTTAATTCCGCTTGGAAACAGAGGCTTTGGCTGGGAGGTTGGGTGTGCTCCATGAATTGGCATCCTGGGGTCGGTTCTTACAGCAAGGTGATAATATGCAGGTGATCGAATTAAAAGGCAAGGATTCAAAGATCTCTAACAAACAGGGACATAAATAAGAAATTAGGAAATGGATGCACAATTGGCCCAACAATTCAACTGACACAAGATGCTTAGAGGGCTGGATGCTCAGATGCTTTACAGCACCTATGCTGTGAAGACAGCCTGAGAGAGTGGGGATTGTCCAGCCTCGAAAAGAAAAGGCTCCACTCTGAGGAAATCTTATATCACCTTTCAGTATCTAAAGGATGTTTATAAAAAAGAGGGAAAGACTTTTTACATGGGCAGGTAGTGGTAGGGAACGGGAGGATGGTTTTAAACCCAAAGAGGAACATTTTTTGTTAGATTTCAGGAATAAATTCTTACCTGAGAGGGTGGTGGGGCCCTGGCACAGGTTGACCAGAGAAGCTGTGGCTGTCCCTGGATCCCTGGAAGTGTCCAAGGCCAGGCTGGATGGGGCCCTGAATGTCCTGATCCAGTGAGTGACATCCTTACCCCAGCAGGGAGTTAGAATTAGATAACTTTAAGGTCCCTTTCAACCCAAATCTGTGATTCTTTTATACTCATTCCATGGATTCCTGAAGATGGGCATGTCCATTCTGATTAAAGCTACCCACATCATCCATGCAGTGAAATTTGGGCATTTTGGGTTCCAAAGCAGGAATTAAGCAAAATCCTTTATCTGGCAATAGATCCAGATGGCTTGAACTGAAGGGCCTATATTTATGTGCAGTCAGGTAAATGGACTTCACTGGCCCAAACAGCTTCACCTGTGCACAGCAGAAAGAAGTGCCAACTTACAAGTTAAAGAATAAAAAGTTTCCTCTGTTATTATTGCTTTAAGGCTGACCTAAGCAGGGTTGTTAGGGCATCATTTTACATTTGTGTCCCAGAAATCACTTGGTATCCCTGGCATCCTTCATGGGCTGGCTTTTACCCATGAGATTAGGAAAGCTTGCCCTGCTACTTAAGGTCAAGTTCCCACAAGAAGAATTTTAATTTCACAGGGTTGTGGTATTCTGGTTTAAAAAAAAAAATCTAAACCAATCCACAGTGAAAAAAAAAAAAAAAGTCAATAAAACAATCATTTAAAACCAGCAAACTTATATGATCACAACACAAAAGTGGGAGAAGGTACATTTTTCGCTTTCATTTTTGCCTTTAGCAAGAATTCCAGAGTACATTTATTATTTTAGGTAAAACATCTTGAGATCCTCAGATGAAAGAAACTACCTCAATGTGAAAGATTAGACTACTGCAATTATTAAAATGGGCCTAGGGGCCCAGATTCAAAATGCGGGTTTAAGGAAATTTAACAGTTCATTTTAATGATCCAGCAATAGTTTATTGAATTCCTGTATGCATAGGATGGTTGTTTCATGAAAAGGAACTACTGCAAAAGAACCACCACAAGAATCAGAGTTAAATTATTAAATGTTGAAGGCGAAAACTGGGCACATTTTGCTTTTATGAAGAACTAGTATACATGCTAAAAATTAATTACTTGAAGAAACTCCTGGAGATTCCAGATGAAATTGTCAAATAAGTTGTTTCAGCAAATATTAATAAAATGTTAGACCTACTAGAACATCTAATTTTACTTTTTAAAGAACTGTTTCATTAATTTTAAATGAAAGGTAAGTGAATTATAAAAGCCTGAACCTGAATTATTTAAAATGAAAACTTTTCAAATTATATAAAATATTATTTCCATTGGTTTTGTCATTTTCATTGTGTTGAGGAAGCATTTCTAGTTTTTATATCTATTTTTGTTTTGATTTACATATCAAATGAACCAACAAAAAAAAAAAATTACATTCAGGCTGAGCTACCTTGCTGGGACAGAAGGGATGCAGGAATACAAGGACCATAACTTTTTCCTTCCTTCCCCAATACAATCACTAAAGTAGAGAGTAAAATCCCCAATAAAGAAAGAAAACAAAACAGCACCACCTGGCATTAATTTACTTCACCTTCCACCTCTACAGACACGTTAAGCTCCTTTCTTTTCCTTAATCTAAGTCACAGATTCCTTCTTCTTAATCATCTTCCTAATACTCTCTTCCTGTTTCTTTTCCCTTTGGATTTCTTTGCATTTTTTTCACTATGGTGGTGGACAAGAAAAATCAGCAATTGGATGCCTTGTTCTGGAGCTGATGAGATCCCTGGGCCTCCACACACACCTCTTCCCATCACAAATTCCCACTTAGGAATGATATCTTAGGAATGATATAACAGTACAGGAAGAAGAGTTGGGGACAGTCCTCACTAAATAAAGAGAAAATTTCAGATCGTGAAAGTTCAGCAAACTCTTGAACCTGACCAAAGGATTTTAGGGACCCCTTGCCCTGAGGAATGTTACTGGAGGATAAGAGAGTAGCAACCTTTTCAATCCATGCAGTGCTCTAGCAAGGTATAACAAAGTTACTGGGAAAAAAATGTTTTATTTGCTTAAAGAACAAAAATATTTGTTTTGCAAAAACACCAGGGCTTCAGAAACTCTCAGTTGCTCAGCTGTTTTTAAACATCTGCTTAGACACAGATGGAAAAACGCTCCTTTAGGAGTCTTCATTATCTGTGCATCCAGCAAGAAGAGACAATTGAGGAGGGCCTGTAGGACTGCACAGTGACTGTGAGCATAGTTCTCACTCCCCAGACAGTCACTGAGGGAGAATGGTTCCTGTATCTTCACAGCATTTCTCTCATTCCTGAAAATACCTCTTCTGCCCAAATTCCTGATCAGGCAGGCCACCATTTGTTCAGGTCCCCAGTTTGGGGTTTGTTGTCATTGCCAACATTCCCTCTAGCCATCCTTCCCCCCGTTATGGCAGTTTCTTCCCTGAATAGCTGAACTAGTCCATCCAGGACTGAACTGCTTCGAAACAGATGTGAAAATTGGCTGCAGAAAAGGTCACCTACTGAGCCTGGTATGAATGAAGACAAACAGGAAAGCAAACTAGATCTGAGAAGGAAGCTATAAAACCCCGTGGGCTAGGCTGCTACCTCCATCCAAGTAGGATAACAATTTAATGTCCAGATAGTTCTCTGGCTCCCCAGTAGGGCTATTCTAGAGTCAAGTATTACACCATGTGAGTGAGAATAGGGTGGAAGAGGCTAAACTCTCCTGCCATGACACTTACTGATTTCTTCCTTCCTCTGACTGAGCCAAACAAAGAAAAGCCCCAGTGATGCATTGCTCCATGCCACCCTGTTCTCTTCCAACACTACCAGTGTCTTTATCAGCAGCTTAGAAATCTCTGCCACATCTCTGTGCCTTCTAAATATGGGGTTTATAAATTGTGATGTGTTATCATTAATCATACTTAAGAAAATCCTTCAGATGTCCAGCTGAGCCCAGATCTGCTACCACTGATCTCACTCTGCAAAGATAAAACTTGTGAACTTCTTTTCTACAATCCCTGCAAAATGCATAGCTTCAATCAGACTTGGATCATCTGCCCCCTCTGCAGTCCAATGAGGCTTTGTGTACAAGAAAAGGACTGTGCTCAGATTTTAAAGCATCCATACCTGTGTGAATTAATCCTTGGAATTGTTTGGTGATGTAAGACTGGGTAAGAGAAGTGAACAGTGTTTTTTTTTCAGCCTGCATTTTCAACAAAACAAACAGCATGCCTAATACATACAGAGGAAAAGCCAGAAAGAAAGGAAAAGACCATGACACAATTATTGAAAAAAGATTCACAAAACTGTGGTACACAATGGAAGTATGGAAATTAAGGGGAAAAATAAAAATAAAAAGGGAATATTTTACACTAAGAAAACTGTTACCAACCTCAAGAATCACCAGGGAAAATATGGGATGTAAAGCTTGGGGAAGGAGGCACAGAACAAAACAGCATCACTCTATAGCAACATAGAAATCTTCAGGGGAAACACCTATAGATTTTGAACACCAGAGCCTTTTGGCCTGGAAAAGGTAGCATTAAAAATTCAACAATCACTTCTGCAGCACTAGAAATTGATATGACTTGTGTGCAGGTCTGTGTCTGAGTACCCCTGCACACACAGGCAAATTCAAGATTTTATTATTTATTTTGTACATAGGCCTTATAGTTAAAATAATTAATCTGTGTGAATAATAATAATAGAGGTTAACGAGACCAATAAGGTTTTCTCCTTACAATTCTACTTCACAGACCGACAACAAAACTTCAGTCTGATCTTTTCTATTTCTGTTTAACTAATCTAGCAGGAAAAAGGAAAACATCTCATCCAGTAAAGAGCAGATTGCAATATCCATGTAGGATAGTGGAGCATGCTCTCCCTCATCAAGAGTTGGCTTGAATTTCATGCATGGTTTGCAAGTTGTCTCCTGTAGGTACTTACATACAAATAATGCTCAAAATATTGCAAAAAATCAGATCATTGTGTCCACTTTGCCAGATGGTGAAAGTCAGCCTAGTTCCACTAGTCACAAACAGGAGTTGAAGAATTGGAGCTCTGCATTTTGCATCTCACAAACTGTAGGTAATAACCCTTTATAAATCTCTCTAAGATGTTACAGTAAGCAGGGAGGACTATGAGTCAGGAAAGCACTTTAAGCTCATGCCTAGGGGAGATTTAAACAGGTGGTGAAAGTCAAGAGTACATGTAAGCACCTTGTCTGCAAAAGAATGACTTGTAAAAACTAAATCAGGGCTGTGTGCTTAGTCAGAATCAGTGTGGTCTGCTCCAAGTGGAGTCATGACTGATAACACTTAGAGGTTCTGTCTATAAAGCAAATACTGGATATGGCCTCAGTATGGTGAACTCACTCAAAATGCTGAAAGTACATCCATATATAACACATCTCTAGTGTACAGAAAATATTCTGAATATGCAATTCATGCATCATAAATATATAAAACATATCTATAAGGGTCTATTAACTTCAAGATGAGCATTTGATTGTCAGCAAAAGAAATGAAATCTTCACAGGACATCTGGTGCAGTATATGCAAATTTGAGTTAATTAGAAATAGACTTATGTGTCTTAAAACAATTTAGGCCCCAAGTGAGTTTTCCTAGTTAGATGCTGCAATGGTGTAAACAGGCCTATTTCACTGCCATTTTATAGTGGTTGTAGATACAAACAGAAGCTTTCAGTCAGTAATTACTGTAACCAGAGGGATAATGGCGTCCTCTACCATGTAATTTAGGGTTTGTTAGCCAAACCTTCCTGTTGCTGTTTACAAAGTCCAGCAGCTTAATGATGTGTTTGTTTTGCTGGAAATTTGACTTTTGACTAGGACAATGGTGTCCCCATTTTAGAGGCTGACCTGCACATCTGATTCTTGTTCCCAAGGGAGAACTGTGTACTATGATCTTCCTCACCTACTATACAGTTCATCCCTGAATGTGTCTTGGATAAATATTTTTCAGCAACTGGTTTAATTCACCTGGATATTGCCTGTTCAGAGGCTCAAGCTCTCCAAATGTCACTGTGACCAACATATGTAATACTGTGCTCACAACTAAATATCAATGTTATCCCTTCATTGGATAACAGAGATGGAGCAGAAATCCTGGGGGAGAGGCAGAATTTGTGTAATGAATTGCTAGCCTTAGAGAAAGTGAACCCTTCCACAAGCAGCCTTTGGAAAAAGAGAATAAAGGTGGATGCAGGCATTGAGCTCCATGACTCTTTCTAGTATTTCTCCCAAACTGACCTCACCTTCAGTTTTTTAACATATTTGAGAACAGCAATTCAAGGGTTTCCTTCTAGATGCTCATGGCAAAGTTTCTCACACCTAGTAAATGAGCAGAAATGCAGATTATGTTACCATAAATAAAATGAGTCCGAAGTTTGCTGCATATCCAGGCATGCGGTCACTCCATGTCAGCTTCTCCTTTTCATTCTGTAGGCAGAACACATAAGCAAAATAACAGATGTGACAGAACTGTACAATTAGAAATATTAGAATTAATAGGATTTGTTATTGAGAGCCATTCTCAATTCCCCTGCTGTGATTTTGAAGTATATTATGCGATTCAGAACACGAATATTTTAAAGCAGATTTTCACTTCAGATAAAGGAGGGGAAGATTAAATAAGACATGCAGAAAATGTCTGCAAAAACCAGAAAATATCCTACGCAACTATGATTTTAGTATTTGAAAACATGCAAAACTCTTACTTAAGTGCATATCAGAAGAAATCACTGAGACTGACCTTAATTTACTTTTAGGCAATTCAGTCATTAATTCTGAATTGCTTCTTGTAAAGCTACAGAAGAACAGTGCTTGAGACAGAAACCATGATGTGAATGCTGACTGCCATTGAACACGGACTTTTTTTCTAATGGTCACAGGCACCAAATGTGATCCCTCAGATAATTCTTGCAAGACACCCCAATCCTTCCCCTGGTACTTGTTTTATAGCAGGGGGAAACTACAAAAGCAAGGCCCCACTGATCTCTGCTGCCAGCCTTGTTTTCTTTATGTGTAAACAGCATCTCCCTCTTCCCTGCGTAATTTAAAGCAACTGTGATCAGTGAAATCCAGTACGCTCTTCCCCTCCCCACACAAACTCAACTCCAGACCCAGCTGCATGTACATCTAAAGAAGACATTTGAAGATGGATTTATGCGAGAAATATGATTCCCTCCTCTCAAAATAAAATTCTTAAAATAATAATAAGGGCGCTGTTTTGTTTAAGTTAAACTAAAACTATATAATCAAATTAACTAAGGAAAAAAGCCAGCTGCTGTTGGTATTTCTGTGAAGCACCAATACTGTCCCATGGACCAGTACTACCCTTACACTGGAGTTAGCCCAGAGTGATTCTGAATCTAAATGAATTTAAATCAGATTAGAACTCAGGTCAAAGATTTCCAATAAACCATTTCTAAGGCACAACAGCCCTCAGATAAACATAAAAATCTGGGATCATTGTGCTTTTATAGGAAGGTTCACCAAAGTAGAATTAGGAATGCAGTATATAAATGCAGAAATGCAGCTGTGGATTTTCTAACCAGGATTTGGAATTAGACCTAGGACACAATCCTGCCTGCATATCCACTGCCATGGTGGAAAGGAAAGGAGCATTACTCAGCAGCCCCTCTTGTGACCTTATCTTCTTTGGGACAGTCTTGGCAGCACTGGGGCACAGCAAACCCAACCAGAAGCACCAATAATTTGGCCCAGTGTATGCAGCACAGAAATACTCTTTGCAGTTCACACACAAGAGTCCAGCACATTGCTGGAAGTGTACTTGAAAAAAACGTTCCTGTGAATGCACGTGTGTGTTTTATTGCATTTTGGCTCTTATCATTCAGCAATTCTACAGGACATAAAGAAGTTCTGAGTGATTATATCCCAGGAGGCCTGAAGGACACCACATTTTACGGTTTCAATAGGGGCTGTGTGGGGCTGTGGCTGGTGTGGGGCTGTGCCTTGTACTTGTGCTGAACACAGGGCTACAGATAACAGGGATACAGAGATGGGTTTGTTATTGATGAGCAGAGCTTACACTGACCCAAGGCCTTTCTTGCTGCCACATTGCTGAAAGAATTTAAAAGGAGACACAGCCAGGACACAGCCACCCCAAATGACCAAAGGGACATTCCAAACTTTATGGCATCATCATCAGTGTATAAAGTGGGGAGAAGGACGGAGGGGTGTTTGGAGTAATGGTGTCTGTCTTCCTGAGGAACTGTTGTATGTGATGGGGTCCTGCTCTCCTGGGGATGGTTGAACACCTGCCCATCCATGGCAAGCAGGGAATTAATTCCTTGCTTTGCTTTGCTATAAAGCTGCCTTTATCCCAGTCAGGGATTTTCTCTCTTTTATCCTTCCCATTCTCCTCCTGATCCTGCTGTTGGGGAGTGGCTGCTGGCTGGGATAACACCACGATGGTTATCAGGCCATCTCCTCAGCTTACTCTTCCATGCATGTGCTTCCTTTAACCTTACTTTTCCATGAGTTTGCCATGTTCTGAAGCACTCAGCCAAAGGGAGATCTGAACAATATGAGGAGCTGCTAAGTCAACATGAGAAGAAAAGAAATGCTGGATGAAGAAACTGAGTTACTTAACATAGGTGACCAAAAACAAATTTGGAAATTTAACTAGAATATCCTGGAACTCCCACTCCATCCCAGAAGTCTCAGCTAATCCTGGTCCCTTCTAGAGCTCCCAGTCCATCTCAGTTTTTCCCAGTTCATCCTCATCCATCCCAGAGCTACCCGTCCTTCCAGGCAGTGGAAAGGTACCTTCTGTTCTTGTGACCAGAGACAGGACTCCAGGAAATAGTATGAAGCCGGGTCAGGGGAGGTTTAGGTTGGTTATCAGGGAAAGGTTCCTCGACCAGAGGGTGTTGGGCACTGCCCAGGCTCCCCAGGGAATGGTCATAGCCCCAAGACTGCCAGAGCTCCAGGAGTGTTTGGACAATGCTTCCAGGGATGCACAGAGTGGGATTGTTGGGGTGTCTGTGCAGGGCCAGGAGATGGGATGGATGATCCTCTATCTGGAGCAGCCCAAAAAGTGTTAGTATTTATAGACGCAGGAAGATGAAATGGATCATCTGAAGAATAATCTTAGTGACAGATATGTTACACTGGGGAACATTCCCCAAGATGAACTGTGTTGCAGGGGAATATTTATATGAAGACAGAAAACCTCACAATAGAAATTGTTTGGTTTTGTGCCAAAGGCAAACTAAAAGATTTACTTTAAAAATCTTACTTTCATTTTCCTTCTATACAATGATGGGTTTGCAGTTCTAGTGGAGGGAAAAGCAGGTTTTGGTCTGTGTGCAGTGATGTGGTCGTGTTTTAATGTTTAATGGTGCATTGAATGTATTCCATGAAGGGATACAAACATTTTCCTACTAAAAAATAAAAAATTAGATTTTAAAAAAGTCAAGAAATTAAGAAAGATAAAATTAAATACTTTCTATATTTTTCTGGACGGTTTATTTCCATATGAGTAACTTAACATGGCAAAGATCCAGCTCTGCATCCTCATATGGGTGGGCCTCTGAGCTGTGGAAAGCTGGAAATACCCTGCATTTGGACAGCACCATGCAGCTCTTGAAAACAGTTCTATGCTTCTCTGTGAATTAAACCACAGCCACTTTGCTCAGATCACAAGTATTTCAGTTATTAATTGATATTTTCCCTCAAGACAACACCTCCTCCAAGCAGGTGTTTCTAACCATCAGCAATGCCAGCTTAACCTGCACTTGGGGATTACAGCCACAGGTTTTCTCTCTTCTCTATCCTGCTTTGCAGCTCCAGTGCTGAAATTCAGGGTCTTCACTGTGGTTGCACCTGGATGATCCCAATGATTTCACTCGACTTGCACAGAGTTGTAATAATTGACTGGAATTTAGGAAAAGATGCTCAGAGAAGAACAAAATCCAGGACTCCTCTCTAAAGTCTTACACTGCTAGCAACAAAAATAAGATACAAAATTATATTTCCAATCACAAAATCCAGAAATTCATCTCTAAGTATGCCCAGAAAGCTTCAAATAAATTCTATAGTAATTGCCATTTTTATAACTGCACCTTTTTTAGTTGATTTCTACTTCAATACAAAGGCTTCAATTTGTATAAAAACAGCACTGTCCAAGTAAGCATCTAGAAATACAAACTGTGGTATTAAACAGCTCTTTTGTATTTGTGTGATACCTGAAGCACTGCGTGTGCACTGCAGCCTCAAGACAACGTATGAAACAAGTGGTTTCTGAAGTAAGGGGTCCCTATAATCTCCCACAATTTTACTTTGGCCTTGAAATAAGTTTAAGACAAGGAGAAAAGGATCCTTCAGAGCCATTTGGAAATTATGAGCCAGAAAAAGCCTGCAGAATGGGAAGTTTTGGAAAACTATCAATTCCAGAGTGGTGACACAAAAAGAAGCACAACTCAGACTTCTTTATGGGAAGAAAAAACTGCAGCCATGCTCTGCAGTTTCAATGCCTGTGTCTATCCCTGTTTGAATCAAGAAGCTCTACTTTCACACTCCCACAGAAGCAAAAGAAAGTGCTTTTGGTTTAAAACCCATTAAAAGACAGAAATTAATTTTCTACTCTTCTTGCTCAAGCAGCAGTGGAATTTTAACAGTAAATGTGGTTGTGTTTTGTGAGCAATGTTCTGTCTCAGGACTGCACATGGCAAACAAACTGCCAAGACTCATTTGGAGACAGACGAAGAACTGCAAAACCTTTAATTAAAAATTTGTGCTGTCTTTGAAACATGCAGAGTAGCACAGACACACCATTAGCTTCAGTAGAGCTTAGTGGACACACTGTAAATTGTGGAAGCAATGCTGAATAGAGTGCTGTGAGAAGTGTGTGCAAGGCTCAGTACTAGGATCATGGAAATTAATGGATTTTAAGGCTAAGCAATGTTATTTTTAACCACCCAGTCTTAGTCTCTTTGTAACCATGCAACTTCCTTGAGATGGTTCTTGCTATAAGAATAATGGATGTGATTTAACTAATTTTTTTTAAAAAACTCTAAAATCACAGCTTGAGCATTTTTGTGATGAACACTCAGTTACAAGCCTTATTAAGTCATTCCAGTTGTTAATTACCTTAGCTTTTGAAAATACATGGCTTATTTCCAATCTGAATTTGCCTATCTGGAACCTCCAGCCTTGGCATTTAGCTGTAAATTTATCAGTCAAGAGCATGGCAGAATTTTGGAGTTTAGCTGTGGGTTCTTCTGAACTGTGATCAGGCCACCTCTTGTGGCTTTTAAGCTGGCTGAGACCACTCCCTCAGAATGGGAACGAGCAGCCAAGCCCACAGCTCTATTTCTTCTCCTGTAAGTGGGTTGGAAGTAAATCTCCCACAGGCTACAGCCCTGACAAGGGCAACTGACCTGGTGTTAGTGACTATTTGTTTTCTTCTTCCTTCCTTCAGAGTCAGGATAGAATGCTCAAGAGATGGATTTATTGTTTGGACTTTGTTGAATCTTTATTAAATCTTATCTAAAGTACAGGGAGTTATTCAGCACTTCTAGTTATCAAGCCAAAAGTGAGAAACTGGAGGTGAACCTAGCTAGTTACAAGGTCTTTTAAAGGCTAACTATCCAATTAAAATCTAACATCTATATTATTTATACTTTTGACCCAATAACCAAACATCTCAGACCTGCACTGCAGGATTTTCTATCCAACCAAAAACTACTACCTAAAACCAAGAGGAAGAAGGAACAAGAAGGAAGAAAGAGACAACGCCCAGGAACCTCCATCTTGTCCCATTATCTATTATTATATTTCAAAACCCCAAATTCAAAACCCTTCACCATGTGGAATTACACACTTCTATTCTAACACTATTACTTAAATTTGGAAGCCCTCTCCAAGGCTTCAAATCAAAAGCAGTGCTCTTTTGGGGGTCAGTGTCAGAAAGCACAGAAAGTTCAGAACTCCCAGGCTTCAGGGTTTCAACAGCTTGGCCCTTCACATAACAGGGTTCATGAAAGTATGTGTGAGTAGCCAAGTCTCTGTGCCTCAGGAGACTCACAGCTCTTCCACAGGACCAGAAATATTTCAAGTGGTGGGTGAGGGTTGTGCTTCCAGCCATGAAGCCTGGCACAAAAAAAAGGATATGAGCTTCATCTCTGTCAGTGGAGATGCTGGCAGAATGGAGGGAAGAATCCATTAATCTAAGTGCTATCTACTCCTTATGAGTCTTAACACTACATTCTGAAATTCCTAATGAAAAATAAAAAGTCCTAGAGAAACTGTGGCTGCCCTATCCATGCAAGTGTCCAAAGCCAAGCTGGATGGGGCTTGGAGAACCTGGGCTAGTGGGAGGTGTCCCTGCCTGTGGCAGGGACTTGGAACTGGGTGGTTTTAAGGTGCCTTCCCACCCAGGCTATTCCATGATTCTTTGACATTTGCACAGCATTTGACACACTCATCTATATATATATATATATATACACACATTAAATGCATGTAAATGTATGTCACATGCATGCAATAAGTACCTTGATAAAAACTAGCCACTTGCAGTAGATTAGTGGAAATATTTCAAGCTGTCTCCTTCGCTCAGTAATAATGACAAAGGTTGGAGGTCTTTTTTCACTGTAATTTAAATCTGTAAAGCCAGACTTAGTTACATTAATATGTTGCAATTTACTCAGGAATAAAAATGGTCCCTTTGCTGCAGTTAAACTTCTTTTGACGCTGGCACTCAATGCAATGTGGCATATTGCAGTCTTTATTGTGTAAGTGGCATTAAGGTGCTTAGACTTTATATCACTGTTTAATATCAAGTGCTTGATATTTACATATGGTTCAAGTGAAAACTGGCAGCACTTAGTCTTTTACAATGACAGTTTAACATATGGCTTTACAAGTATGAATTATTTATGTCAACTTGAAGCCGTTCAGAATATTACCAGGAAAACACTGTAATTTGCACAAACAATAGGGTTACATCTGTAGTCATAAATATTCATTGTTTGTCAATGCTCTTTGTAGATGGTTAATAAATCATGATGAGGCTGATCCTGAGAAGGCAAAGGGCCAACTGAATGAATACATCTGGTGGGATTTCCAAAGCCCCTGACTGACAGTGGTACCCAGGCCTGCCATACTAGAGAAGGTGGTGCTGGAATGTCACAAATTCAGCTCAGGGCATGAAGGGATACACTGTCACCTGCTCAGCTTTTGTTTTTTAGTGTATCTCCTGAAAAATCTCAAAGAATGTCATGAAATTCCACATGTGGCTTTAAAATACTCTTAAATAAATATAGCCAAGCATAAGGAAGACAGATTTTGAGCCAGACATGTGGCTATTTTACTTTGCATGGTTAAATCAATTTAATATGCTTTGATATTGACTGAAAATGGAACTATCAGGGAAAACAAAGTGAGTTCCAAAGACTAAATTTAGGAAAAGGAAAGGGATTTCACTGTCCTGGAGTTCACTGGATTTCCAACCCCCACTTTGTACCCTGCAATCCACAGCACCACTATTGTAATAGTCAATCTGGTTTCACACTTTCTCATATAAACTGTGAACATCAAATAGAGAAGTTAATGGAATAATAAACACAACCCATTTAAAAACAATTTATTGTGCATAACTTTCAAAAAAGTAACTTTTAGTATTTCCCCTAATTCAGCACCATTTAAATTACTGGCAGTGATTTAATTTAGGAGTTTCTTTCTGTAAATTATCTTAAGCATAGGACTAGCAGCTCTGTGTGAGTCCATTGGTCACACAATCAGTTGCCAACTACTTTCAGTATCTCTTCTTAAAGTATAAAAATGTGCAAAATTATGTTATCTTTTGTAATTTCAAGTCAATTTGTCTCAATTTACCTGAATTTTATCCTTAAAATCACTTGTTTAATCTCATTATACACTTTCATATTAGCAATTTGGGCCCAGGAATTAAGGCAGTTAACAATTTTGCGATTGGCAAAGCACAGATTACAGTTCTCTGAATTGAACTCAACTGAGCTTATGATTTCAGGTCTAGAAGACAGGAAATTAGTGTAAGACTCTGAGGAAAGATGCCCTTTCCATGTTCCCTTGAAGTTTTCTGGCCTGATTATGTGTCAGTGTCCTAGCTGGAAGAATCTAGGCTGAACATCTCGCTGCTGTGAAATCATCACAAAACTTCTAGTGAGGCAAGATCTCACTCTAAGGCTTTGGCATTGCACACTTAAAACATGATTCTCCATTGTCTTATACCATGTGAAGCCACTTACCCCCACACAAAGCATGAGACAAAGACATGCAACACATTATCAGCTTCCTTTAGTTGCAGTTTCAAATTTAGCTTACACAAACTGTGAATGATCACACCAGCACCAGAGGAGAGCACAGTGGTGTAAATTTTAGCAACATTTTCAAGCTGGTAATTAAAAGCTTGAGGAGCAGAGAAAGGATTAAAAGGGGGATGTGCCTATGCAAAATTCTTTCCCTGTCTCCAGAGCATTTATTACCAGCCGTAAAGTATTAATTAAGTTTGTATTCTAACATTTTAATTTGCTATAAAGTTTAAAACACAGTTGCAGAACACAATCTACAGAAGGAAACTTTTGCCAATAACAGAGAGATGACATGCAGAAAAGAGTGCTGGATAAACTGCAAATGGAAGACTGGAAGGATGGGAAAGAATACAGGAGTGAGGGGCCTCTATCTCACTCCATTTTACTCCAAAAAAGACACATTTTGGAGTTACAAGAGTCCTGCCCCTGCTTTCTCTGTCATTGTCATTGGTGCTGCTCCTTGCTCTGATCCCATGTCCAGCAAAAATATTTTGTTTGGCTAATCATGGAAAAAGTCTACAGTAAGAAGAAGTCCATAATGAGCACCCCTGTACCTTCACACACCCAGCCTCCCCCCCAAAACCCAGCAATAGTGGGGGAGTATGTAATAATAACTAGGAGGTGTCAATAAAGCAAGGAAAAACAAACACAAGGAGGCAAACTCCATTAATGGAGCTGGAAGGGTAATGAAATGCATACATTTTGACATTATGAGCATATCTTTAGACACATATAAATTGCTGATGGTATCAAATTGGCAGTGACTTCCTCATGAATCACAGAACCAATCAGGGTGGAAAAAGAACCTTGACATCAGCGAGTCCAAGCTTTGACCAAACACCATCTTGTCAACTAAACCAGGGCAATGACTGCCACATCCAGTCTTTCTTTAAACACTCCAGGGATGGGGATTCCACTGCCTCTCTGGGCAGCCCCTTCCAATGTCTAATCACCCTTTATGTGATGAAATTCTTCCTGATGTCCAATCTGAACTTCCCCTGATCCATAGCAATCTAATTGCAAGTCTTTTCCAATTTCCAAACAGAGAAATTATAACTACTCATACACTGGGCTGAATTAGGCAATATTTATTCCAATTGTATATATGTGCTAAAACTGTATAGGAAACACACAATGCTTTCCAGGGGGCTACTTCTTACCAGCATCCCAGATTATTTTCCCCTTTCTTTTCTTTCTGAAAAAAGAGTTGTGTTGGCAGTTGGCAGTAAAATGCAGATCTCTTGAAAGATGCTTTGAAAAGGCTCATTTGGATTTATTATAAAGCAAGTTGGCAAAATAGGAAACAGTAGGCTTCACATTTAATTTTCTTAAAAATGTTTCTCTGTGTCTTTCATACAATTGACACACACACAAAAATTAGAGTAGGTCTATCAACAAAACAAATGTCTGTAATCCCAAACCAAATAATCGGTGAAAGAAGTGGAAACCTATAAGAAACTGTGAGGTGGTATTTAGTCAGAGATCGCAGTTTATCTTATGGTTAACATGTCAACAACTCTCCAGGTCACGTCAGTCAGGTTTGCAGAGACTACTACATTAGGACAGGTTGCAAGTAGAGAAGGGAACAGAGATTAAATACCAGGCTGCTGAGAAAGTAGAAATACAAGCGTGAAATAGGATGAGATTCAAGGAGGAAAAATTAAGGCTGATCCAACCAGGAGCATAATTTGAAATAGCAATAATGCTCAGCAAAGTAAAAAGTGATATCAAGTATTCTTGGAGAACAGTGAGTTACTGTGTTTAAAACAGATCTGGAGAGGATAGAAAAGGTTGTCTCGTTGCTCCAAGCCCTCTTAATTGTATAATAAATTCACTCTCTGAACTTCCCATCACCCATAACTAAAAGTTTATTCTGCATGAATGACCTCTTTCAAAAAAAGGAAAATATATGTTTGCTTTTCACCCTTGATAGAACATGGTCACTGGTACAACTGCAGAGACATGGCATGGAGGAAACAAGATCCTAAATCAGTGACCAAAGTCATCATGTCACTTGGTATTGGGGCCAAAATTGGTGCTAATCCTACAAAGTCTTGCAGCCTAGACACCACTCTAATGAAAGGATTGCTCAGATTTCTCACAGCTCCATGGATTAAACAAAATCCTGAATACCCAAGGGTTCAGACTCTCTGATATTGGCCCAACAGTCCATCCAAATCTGCAGCTCACAAAACATTTTTCACTGGAAACGGGTGAGGGAATTAAGGAAATATCTGATGTCTCAGACATCACCTCCTGCATCACCTGTTGCCTAAAATGCTTCAGTTCTCATGTCTGTAGAAGTGCCCAACAACATATAGGCTTATAAAAGAACTATGATTATCTCTTCATGGGAATAATAAGATGGAATCATTCCTTCAGAAACAAAGTAATTTCATTTATGTCCAAATAAGACAGAACATATTAGCAACAGATTAAGCATCTGGAATCTTTTAAATAATTCAACTAAATGTACAATGTTATTAAGAAAATATGTGAGTTTTTCTATTGGGATTTATGTCTATTACTTATTTTCCCAACAGATGAGCTTCATCAGGCAGCAAGAGGAACAGCCAAAAGCAAACAGTTTGCTTATTTGCTCAAGAAATGAACTATTTGCTCAGTATTTTAAAGGAGGTGAAAACTAACTGCATCAGTCCTGCCAGGCATGTGTGGCATGTGTGTGGTTGGTCAACTGAATCCTGAGATCTGGTTTACAAAGGTCTGGAAGTGCTACAATAGGTATCACTAGCAGGTTCAAATGAGACTCACCAGCTCAGTGCACTCAAACACTTCAAATTCCCAATTCCAAATTTCCAACATTGCATTTTAGAGCCTTCAAAGTCCTAGCAAGGAATTTCAACTCCCATTCCATGATATGGAACCTGGGGGATATATCTGGATGAGATGCCCTTCAGAGAAATTAGACAAATACCACCCACATCCACCTGTTTCTCTTTTCCTGAATGATTCCATTGCCAACACCCTCAGGGATGCCAGGTGGCTTTCTTCATGAAAACAAGCTGTTCAGAGATGCTATTTCATATGGATGGCCAGCCTTTGAAACCAGAATGTCCTCTGGGGACAAGGAGTGGGTGGGATGTTTCCCCAGTGACCACAAAAGAAGCTCTGTCACAATTTCTAGCCCCATGGATTTCTTCTGCTCTAGAAATAACCCAGACATCATAATGCCCCTTTGTCACAGAACTTCTGGAGTGCACATTTTTCCACTCTTGCCTTATTATTCTGCAAGACAGATATTTCCTCTGTGCTGTCTCCCACAAAAAAAAACCTTCTCTGGAGTGAGAAACAGGCATCTGTCCATTGATACCTCAAAGAAAATCTGTGGATTATTTTGTTGACATCATTCCTTTCTTAGCATTCCTCTTCTAGAGTCCCACACAGATCTAGAGGGTGTCCAGAGGAGGAACACCAAGATGATCAGAGGGATGGAGCAGCTCTGCTGGGAGGAAGGGCTGAGGGAATTGGGATTGTTCAGCCTGGACAGGAGAAGGCTTTGGGGTGACCTCACTGTGGCCTTCCAGTGCCTGAAGGGAGCCCACAGGAAAGATGGAGAGAGACTCTTGACAAGGGCCTGGAGTGACAGGACAAGGGGAATGGCTTCACACTGACAGAGAGCAGGGTTAGATTGGATATTGGGAAGAAACTGTTCCCTGTGAGGGTAGGGGGACCCCAGTACAGGTTTCCCAGAGAAGCTGTGGCTGCCCCATCCCTGGCAGTGTCCAAGGCCAGGGTGGATGGGGCTCTGAGCAATCTGGAATAGTGGAAGGTGTCCCTGCAGGTGGCTGGAACAAGGTGGTCTTTAAGGTCCCACCCAGGCCACCCTGTGATTCTATGATTTCTTCATACACAGTACGTGGCTTCACCTTAAAGAGTCTCCAGCACAGAACTAATTCATACCAAATCCTATTTCTTTTGAAGACATTGGCCACTGTTTCTCTTGGCAAAGGTCTCTCTCTCTGCTCCTTCTTTTGCCCAGTCTTCCAGTTCTACCCATAGAATCAAGAATCTCTGCTTCCACTACAATACACTGGCATTCTGCTCCTATTTTGGTCTCACTTCTTCTCTTCACATGTTTATGTTGCTCACCTGCTCCCTGCTCAAACTTTCATCTCAGACCAGAATCTCCCGTTGACAGAGATGGTATTTTGGCATAGAGTTCTTTAAAATATTCTGTTTATTTTCAAAGCGTCTATTAGAGTGACTTTTACTGATGGTAGCAAATCTGTTCCTTTTATCTTTTTGTGACCTGAGAGAACATAAGGATCAGTAAAATAAAGAAAATGGACAAAAGAATCCATCTCAATCTAAAAAAAAAGAGTCAATAAGTCTGTTATGAACAGGTGGCAATGAAAAGTAGGCTTCATAGGCATTTAAGCAAGATAAGAAGGACAATAAATGATTTCTGTTTTCCTCTCTAATGAAAGTTCCACTGCATTTCAAAAAAGAATATAAAAGGAGGGAGATATGCCCCAAATTAGGATGGAAAGCTAAAGTGTTTGTTTTCAAAAATGTTTTTAATTACTGTGAACCAAATGTTTTACGTCAACAACTTATAATATTTTGTTTTCATTTCTTCTATTTTTAAAACCCATCCAACATAAATTCCATTTTGAAATAAGAAGTAATTTAAAAAAAACAACAGTTGGAAACTCCTCACTCTATAAAAGTTGAACTGAGATATTTTATTAAAATCAAAACATGTTTTACTGAAAAAAAAAACTACAGCAAACAGTATTTTAGTGTGGGGGAGTTTGAATGTATGGGAGCAACATACTGAGCAAGAAGTCAGCATTTGCATTTAGAGACGTATTTTATTAAAAAAAAAATTACAGTTTTATCAGAATAGAAAAATAATATGTGCACCATCACAATGTATTGTCCATATTTGTATAGAGAAGCTTGGAATAAAAACAGCAGAAAGTCTACTTCATGCAATATTAATAAAATACTAAGAATTACGGTTCTATCATAACTATATTAAGAAAAAGCATCTCGTCAAATGCTTGTAATTACAGTGAGGGAAAAAATACAGTGACAAAGCTGATCTTTAAGTTCTGTGGACTCAGAATTCTATATTAAATTAAAAATATTACTGCAAAAGCCCCACTATGGCTGAAATTCATTATCCTTTTGAAGAGGAGCCATAGAATCATAGAATGGTTTGGGTTGGAAGGAACCTTAAAGATCAGCCAGTTCCAATCCCCTGCCATGGGCAGGAACACCTTCCACTATCCCAGGTTGCTCAGAGCCCCATCCAGCCTGGCTTGAACACTTCCAGGGACGGGGCCTGTCATTACAATTAAATTCCAAGCCCTAGCATTGTTTTGAGGGAACTCTGTGTTTAACTCCAATTGTTTTAAATTTGTAGCTGCTTCATGCAGTTTAATAATTTAACACTCAATCTGTTAATGCAAGTTCTAACTGAGCTAAGAGAGACCTGAACATTCAATAGTTCAGATAGCTAATAGCTAAGATAAAGCTACTTTCAACTCTAAAAGAGTACATTGGGAGCAATGCTTTACCTGCAGGGATACACCATGTTATTCCACAAGTGGATTTGTAGAAACTCCTTTGTGTTGCTGTCATATTGCTCCCCATGTGCTACAGCCCAGAAAAGTGCAAAGACATAGCAGCTCCTCTGGCTGGTTCTTTCAGGTTATTGCATTCCTGGTATCAGATCCTGTTCTGCTACTGCCTGTGAGATTTGAACTCCTGCTGGAATCCCCCCACACAGGAGGTTCCCTGCTATATGGACAGATAGCCATGGAATAATACCACTCACCTGAAAGTAGGGCCTTAATTTTTATTTTATATGTTTTTACAGTTTGCAAAATCTGCATCCTAAAGTAACAATTAACCCCCTGAAGAACCTCTACTTTAGATCTTGTACACATCACAATAATTGATCCATTTCCTGACCTTTGGAAAAGGGTGCTGTGAACTATGATGTCATACCTCATCTGAAGCAAAGCTCTAGGCCATGCTTCATAGTTTGATAACACTTGTATTAATAAAGAAATGTACCCTATGTCTAGTGCTTGACATAGGAAAGGTGTAGAGTCAGCAAAATGTTAATTTTAATAGTAATAATAATTTTTACAGTATCAGCTAGTTGCACATCAATCTGCCTAATCGTTCCATGTCTCAACTGTACCACATTTGTTTCTGCTTCTCCAAAACAGAGCTGTGTAAAAGCCGAGCTCTGGGGCAAAGCAGAAATTAGCTCACAGACTGATGGAACTTCAGCTCCCTAGATTTGAAGTTCAATAATCAGATAATCACATACTCCCCTGAATAATGGACAGTGGGAAAAGTCCTCTGACATATATAGGCCACATATTTTCCATATATAGGCCAAAAGTCAATACCATGCTTCTAAAAACACTTGAATTTGTTCTAAACACGTTCACCCTTTCTACTTTAATAAAGGGAAGTAGACACAAGAAATTCAAACTATGCTCTAACATTTCTTTCATGCTGGAAAAAAACCCTGGGCCATACCTTCTCTGTTTTCCATATCTTTCTTCCATTTTGCCAAAAGCTGCTTTCAAAATGCTTATCTTTGTAACTGCAGGAGCCAACAACTCTAAGGAAAGCACTTACAACCAGTTTATATTTTCTTTGTGAATATATACCAAAAGGGAATATAAAATTATTTGGGAGTTTTTGTATTTTCATGCCAAAACATGTGATTTAAGAATTTAATATAGTTTTGCAAATGCATCAGGGCTTGGGAGGAAATTTCAGTCATTCCAACTTATCATAAATTTGGTTTGGCTAAGAGCTGAAACTGCAGCTGAATGCTGCTGAATATGGAGTTGGAGTTGGTTTGTGTTTCTCCTTGAGTGTTTGAAAGCAGTAGTGAAAGTAAAAATAAATAATTATAATTAGAATGGAAGAAGGTTCTTGGTTTTTGTTTAAAACTGTTTCATCCTGCTTGGAAAAAATAAATCTCTAGACCTCAAGTATGTATATTTTTTATGCTGACAGACATGGTTTTTCTCAATTTCCTTCTAAAGGCAAAACCTCTCTCTGACCCTTGAATCTCCATTCCATTGATTATAAATTAGGAGAAAGAAACAATGATTCTCTCCCAAGAATGTTGCCATGTGGAAAAAGGCAGGGCAAGACCCTCTGGGATAACAGGCATGGACCATCAAAAGAGTTACCTAAAATAGAAACGTCTCAGCACAGCAGTCACTGGAAGGAGCTGCTCAGTGGTACTGGAAATCTCCTGGTCCCACAGGTCGGATCTGGGCCCAGGTGCCCCATGGAGATCCAAGTATCCCATCTGAGGCTGCAGTCACATAAAGCAATCAGCAGGATAAAAACAGCAGAAATGTGAAACTTTCCTGTGCACGTAAGATCAGCAGAAATAAAGTTCCTCATAAAACACTAGATCCTTTCAATGAAATGAAGGCAACAATTTCATTACAGATGTAGCTACTGTCAGAGAATATAAGAAAAACCTGTCAGTCATTGATCCTGTTTTGTGACACTAATTCAATATATTGCAGAAATGCTGGCATATGCTAATATTTGTTGAAGTATGTATTTCCTGCAGTTAATGTGACTGAATAGATCAAAGGCCATATATATTAAGAAATAAATGTTCTGGTACAAAAAAACCACAAGGGGTTGCAACGTAATCAGATAGTAAGACCACAAGTTCTCAGTCTAAGTACCAATAGCCGAACATATTTGCTCACTTTGTAAGAACACCAGAAAAGAACAGCCCACATACAAAATAAGTACAGAAATGAGCTAGAAAAATGCACTAAAGGATACATCAGTATAGGTTCAAATCAAATATTTCAGCTTTGTAGACCTCTCCTTCTAACTTAACTTGATGCATTTAGAAACAATCATTAAAGTGATGTTTTCTAATTTTCCAGGATTATGTATATAACAGTCTTGTCCCTGAATTGAGAATTACTGATGTATCTCTACTTGGCAAATGCCTGCTAGTTGGACACAAATATAAAATGCATCAATAAAAAGCACCATGTCAATCAGGAACATCTTTGTGGAGCTTTGGAGTGGTGACTGCTTGACTTGCTTGACTGGATTTTTAGTAGTGAAAGGATTAATACGTCACCCCAAGACAAGCAGTTTAATTAAGAAACAAAAATGTTTAATGCAAGATATTATAATATTCTACTAGCAAGAGATCAAAATTCAAAGTCTTTAACATATATTAAAAACCTCTGGAAATTCAGAATCATGGGGTTTTGAATTTTTTTTAGAATTTTTATAGAGAAAACTGCTGCAGGGAGTTGTTGTGAGCCAAGGGCAGGACCCAACACTTGACTTTGTTCAACCCTAGTTAAACCTCGTGAGTTACTCCAGATTTACACTGTAGAGATCAAGGTGTTGTTCAGAAGTGGTGGCTCATGTAAGTCTGGAACAGGCTGGGACCATTAGAAATACTGGGACAATTCCAGATTGTGTGCACCTATGTTGTCTATGGTGATAGGAACCTGCAAGTTCAGTAAAGCCAGTATATTCCTCACATAATTCCAATCTTCATTCCTAATGGATTTTGTGTTCAGCACAGAACTCTGTGCTGAAATGATCATGGTTTTGAGAAGCAGAGTGAGGCTAAAGACAAAATGCTTAAGGAGAAACTTATTAAGCATATGTTGGAATATGTGTAAAATACAAACTCCATTTGCCAGAAGCAGGGATCTGGAGGCAGCGTCGACATTCAGACCAGCACATGTAGGTCTGATACAACAGCGGGAATGGTCTCAACCTCAGGGAAACAAATTAGTAGCTAAAAAACAGGATCTCTCTGTACTCCTTCTAATATAAGTAAGTTTAGTCCAGCTAACAGGCATGACGTTGTGCAAAACAGTCCTGAATACTTTTCACTTGAGATTCAGTTCACACTGAAATCATCCATAGACTTAAAAGACATTAAAGGAAAGTGTTTCCCCCAATATTAAAATAAAACTTACTTACAGAAAGCAAGAGGCAGATTAAGTAATAAGTAAAATTCCTCCTATTTACATCATATTTTTCTGCTTTAAATTCACAATAACACCAGGAAATTAGAGCTGTATGAAAGTACACTGTTGTTTCTGAAAACAATATCTTGAAGTTACACCTGACTACAGATTTGTCATGTTTTGGCTCATTTATACCTTGTCTTTCAATTTTCTTTTCATCACCCCTACCTCTAAGCCAAATTCTTTTAGTCCTTGCTTCGTCTACAGTTATTACATAAATCTCCACTTTTCATTCTAAGTTTAATGATTCCCGTGGCTATAACTTCCCCAAGTCCTTCTTCTTTAAATTATAAACAAATCCAAAAAGTTATCATCAGACATCTCTCCAAACAGACAGGAACATATGCACAGGTGCAAATCTAGCAAGCAAAGGCTCTCCAGTGGTGTTGCTCAGCAGAATTCCTGTGCTCACTGCTCATGCAGAACATGGGAACACCTCTGCAGTCCCCCATAATCAAACAGCACTGTGCTATATCCTACAGATCCCTGCCTTATTGGTGGCATCTCAGACAGTTTCAGCCTCAACACCCCAAACTTGTCCACAATTTTGCCCTCTCTTCCAGCCCACGACACAGTAACAGTCCTTAATTAAACTTTGTAAGAGTCTTAACACCTTCCCAAAAGTAGAGACTGATCACTTGTGCTACACAAGATTTCCCTACAGTTACATTCAAGAAAAAGATATTTATCTCTATTTACCAATCATTACTGGCTGCAGAGTAACACAGAAAATGTAATTACCTCTACTTAAAGAAAATTTGATTAAGCAGGTGTGTGCTGGCCAAATCTTAGCAGCAGAGTCATGGAGCAACTCCTGCAGGTCACCATCACAAATTACAAGCTCATGCCTAGCTTCAGACTCACCAAGATGAACAAGTTTCTGCAGCCCAAACAAGAATTACATGTAGGTAGAAAGACATCAGTCCTTCCCTTCTGCTTCCAATAACAAGGGGAAGATCAGCACTGCTTAAATCCCCCCATGTCTCATTACTATTTGTAATTGAAGTCAGCAGGGTAAATGGGAAAAATAAAGGGCTTTTAAAGAAGATAGGCACATCTGACAGGACTTCAAATACAGCAGCCCCAACTACATCCTACACATGCCACAAATCCTCTGGGTAACCTATTCCAGGGCCTCAGCACCCTCACAGGGACGAATTTCTTCCTAATATCCAGTCGAAACTTGCTCTCTGTCAGTGTGAAGCCATTCCCCCTCGTCCTGTCACTTCAGGCCCTTTCTGAATATTCTCTATCATTCCTTTGTGTTCCCTTCAGGTACTGGAAGAGCATGATTAAGAAGAAAACATTCCAATTTTCACTTGTGTGGTTATTATGAGACAAAATAGACTTTTGCAGCATACAAATATGCAAGCCAAATTCCTAGGAGCCCATGAAGATATGGCATTTATTCTGCATTGAGATACAAAGAAGATACATTGGATGTTTCAGAAATGAATAAATACCCATCAGTAATATTTTTATATCCTGCAAAGCTGTATATTCAGCTTTACTGAATACTGAATGCAGGTTTAAATAGTCAGGCTTAGAATGCAGTATAAATCAAGATTATTTTAAATTTCTGAGGCCCTGACATAGTTTTTAAGTCTGGAATATGCAACCACTCAGTGAGAAAACATCAATGCTACCAACCCTTATATTAACACTGCCTAACCTTTCCAAGTGTACAATCACTTAAAGAAGATCTCGGAACAGACATGCAAAAAAAGGCTCATGATATCAGACATTCCTTATCTTCTTTTAGTTCCCACTACTGTGATCTAAATGGAAGATGATCCTCACCAACTCGTACATTAATGTTCACGCACAGAAAAAACTAACTATGTACTTCAAGATAATTCACTGCCAACTTACTTTTCACATGAAATCTCTTAAAATATAGACATACAATACTAATAAGGAGAACTATTTCTACACTTTTTCTTCTGAGAAGCTCCATATTCTCATAAACAACCCTATAAAGGAAGGCCATTGAGTAAAAAGCTTACTTAACTAAATTTTAGAGGAAAATCTGGAATCAATACCCTTGAAATCAAATGCATATTGATTGTGCCATTTTCCTCTTCAAAAATAAACTGTCTCAGTAAATTACACGAAGCTCTCAAGTCTTGATACAATCCTTATGACTCACAGATCTTATTCCTTCTATATTCTGTTAATTTTACTGCTGTGACTGGCCCCAGTTAGCAATATTAGTGTTAAAATCATGTACATGCAAAAGCTTATGAAAATCTTCAACTTTTAACATCCTTTGTTCATAGCCTTTTTTTTAATCAAAATCTCCAAAGGTTCTTCTGGCTGCACAATCACAGTCTCTAACAGCCTGTCTCTAAATTGGGTGAAATAAACCAACAACCCTCCACTTTGATGGACTTCGGCCACAAATTTCCATTGAACAATTAAGGCAAAGACAGTAACTTCTAATATATGGATAATGATGGGTTTGAGATGTTGAAAGCCTTTTATAAATATCTACTTTTAATGCTGTGATAAATACAGATGATATGAGTCTGCTTTCCAGGATAAAGCTTTCCTTAATGTTCTCTCATGCCAGGACTTTGTCTTGCAAGCTTTCCATTTGTAGCTCTCCCTTTGACTTCAGTAACAGCTCTGGAGAAGGGATAGCATAATCAGGCCCTTAATCAAATTTATTAAAACCCTGATGATATACAACCCAATTAAGGAATACCTCTCCGTTCCATAAGAGCTTTTTACATTCCCTATAAAACACTTTTCTCCTCACCACATAAAACTTAGTGTGCGCATTGCCGTCTGTCAGTATGAAGTACAAGCCCTAGAAATTAAAATGGGGCAATTAAATCTACAAGCTGTGGCTGATTTAATAATGAAAAGATAATGCTAATTGGCTTAAGAACTTTCGAGCAACTTTCAATCATGTTATTAGTCAGGTTGTGAAAACCACGGCAATATTGTGATACTCCAGTTTCTAAAAGTAGGATCTTTCTTATCACATTTGCTGGTACAGTACTTCCCTCAAGTGGTAAATGTATTTCTACCTTGTTTGAATTTTCCTCTATGGTATTAAACAGTAAAAACACATACTATGCTTCCAAATCACCTTGCATTTCATGTTGATATAGAGTCAACTATTTTTGTTTTCTTGCTGGTCTTTGTTTCAACTGCTTTGTTTCAATGCAAGGCCTTTCAGTTGTGTCAACCACAGACCTTTACATTAAACATTACCAGCTTATCTCTGTCATATATATATGGCACATTTCAGAGCACAGCTACCCTGTTTGGGATGACAGCTTGCTGTCCTTCAAAAACTGATACCCAAACACATACAGTTGAAAATATTCATTAACAGCCTGGATTTGGGGAGTGTATTTACCTCCTCCGAGACTGCATCTAAAGGCCTTTGGAAGTAAAAGAAAGCAATTTATATCCAGGGACAAGTTAAGCATAAAGTAAGCATCAGGATGGCTAGTTGTGGGGACGTAGCTTGACCTAGAAGGAAAGCCTTAAAGGAATGAACTTGTTCAGCCTTAAAAACAGTGGCTCAAGATGCAGCTGCTGTTGAAAACTGTCTAGGAGAAGGGCGTAGGGAAGACAGAGTCAGAATCCTATTGGAAGTGCAGAGTGATGAGTTAAGAAGCAACAAACACAAGTTGCAAGAGGGAAAATTCCAGACAAAGACCACAGAAACCCCTTACAGTGAGGTTAGGCCAATACTGCAGCACATTCCTCAGAAAGGCTGGAAGTCTCCATCCTTGGGAACTGTAAAAATGTGAGTGAACAAGGCCTTAAGCAAACTGTTCTAAAGTTGGCCTTGCTTTGATCAGGTGAGTGGACTGGAAGGTTTCAAGACATCCTGCCTAACCTATATCATCCTACAGCTCTGATTAATTTTAGTACCATAACTAGATTACCTTTAAAATCAGTCCTACTGAACAGACCCCATACTTCTCCATCCCTTTTTTATTCTCTGTCTATGTGCATCTACAGTTTCTTTGGGATTCTTCACTTTGGTTTTCATTCTTTTTTTCCTTACTTTTTAAAAAAGTTCCTTCGCAAAATTTAGTTCAAACTGGACTTTTAACAGCTATTTCTTATTCTTGTTCTTATTCTTTCTCCCAAGGTATAGTTTTCTTTGCTGCACAATCTTTTTTGATCCACTGCATTTTAGTATTCTGATTGCTTTTAAAATCCTCCTTAAAGGAAAGTAGCACTACACGAGCTCAATGATCTTATTAATTCATATTAAATCTTTCTATATGAGCATTTTCAGTGTGTTTTTATAAGCAGAACTTCAAGAAAACTGAAGTCTTGCCTGCATTTAGACCCTGACCACATTAGATTTGTTAGTTTTGAAAAGAACTTCCCTTAACTTCTCAGTATTGTTACTAAAAGGAAAAAAACCCAGCTATAGCCTGAAGAAATTTTGGCCTACTATTCAATATAATTTTAGTTGAAATAACTCACAACTATATGACTTTATCAACTTGTTGCTTTTAAAGATTTCATACAATTGACATAGCCAATAAGAATTACCTTATTTTCAATTGTAGACAGACACCTTAATGTATGAGGTTCTTGTTTGAGACTTAGAGAAAGAGGGACACAAAAGAACCAGAGGTACCTTTGCCTTAACAGGTAAGCAAAAGAAAGTTAACCAGGTGAATTATAGCAGCAATCCAATAAATAAACTGAACTTAAATAAAAATGTTAAATGCTGCAATTTTAATAATTTTAGATGAAAATGAGTATTACTAGATACTGGTTTATTACAGACAGTAAGTGGTTGTGTTATATTGTGACAAAGAAACCAGTGTGAAATAGGTGCCTGAAATAGCGTTATTTCTGTATCCATTCCCTTTTTCAAAGCATTAGACTATGTCCTTCCTGATATTGTCTGTACTTCTGAAAGCACACAAAAGGCTCAGCTCTTTGTTCACCTTGTACAAAGATGCTTAAGTTCTTTTGAAAGCATAGCCATATATAAAATCAAAATTACTTTAATTCCATTTATCCCCCAGCCTGCAATCCTGACACCTGTAACTAGTGTTCTACCTCAAGCCTGTGGAGAGCAGCATCCCTCCCTAAAAGCAGGCCAAACACAGACCCTCTGAGACTGCAGAAGGAGCATTGCATCTCTTAAGCCAGTGTTCTCCACTGGCATCAACACTGTGGCATCTGGTAGTGACTCCAGGTTTCTCCTCCTAACAAAATTGCAGCCAACGCACTTGTCTGGCTTGGCAGGGAACTACTGTGGTATGTGGCATGGACCCCAACTATTTTCCAGCTGAAATAATCCTTCATGAGTTTCATTTCTAAATTAATGCACTGGGCCATTCCTAAGGGCTGTTTCACATTTAGCTTGTGCTCCTGTAGAATGGCTCTGTCTCTGAACAGAGCTCCTGGAGCAAAATGGGAAAAGTGGAGAAACCTGCTTGCTGTAAACTTGGGAGTCTCCATATTTTCAGTGTAGCCTTGCCAGTGTTCCTTGTTGAAGTTTCATTTTTCTGACTGGATTTCATTTTGCTTGCCAGAAAGAAATACTTCCTCTCACCAAAAGCCATGCAGGGATTTAAAACAATGCCTGAACCTCAATATGGTTATTTTCCCTTCCAAACCCTTCTGAATGCAGCTGACTGACTCATTTCCCATTCAAACTGATCTTGCCATTAGGTATCATATGAAGGATGATAATTATCTTTGCCAACAGTCAGGAGCTTCTCCCAATCCTGATTGCTCCACTGAATATCTAGGAAGCAGGAATGTGAAGAGCTCTGATCATGCCTCATATTTTTGGGCATACTTTGAAGGGAGCATGAGTTACAACAGCAGTGCATCACTAACAATTTGACCACCTAAGGTCCTTCTGTCTCAGATTTCTTCCAGGATGTCATAAGTGCTGCTTCCATAAACTAGAATATTTACCCAAGTGGAAGTGACTCATCCCATTAGTCCGACTAATATTGCAGACAAGGCAACTGATCATAAAAATCAAATCAATTTAAACACCACATCCCATTATCCTGCAATAAATGCCCCAAAACTCAGATAGAACTGACTCAAGAGAGTGATAGCAGGATCCTAGAATCATGTAATGTTTTGGGTTGGAAGGGACCTTGAAGACCATCTTGTTCCAATCCCCTGCCATGGGCAGGGACACCTTCCACTATCCCAGGTTGCTCAGAGCCCCATCCAGCCTGGCCTAGAACACTTCCAGGTATGGGGCAGCCACAGCAAATTTTCTTCATTCTTCACTATTTACACAGCTATGGGTTTTGAACAGTCCAGTTTGCATTGCTTATGACCTCATGTTCCCGAAGTTCTGTAAGTTGTTCCTAATTAATCCTTTTCTCAAAAGCTTATGATTGTTTTTATTCTCTCATGATATGTTTTCATGGCCTTAGATTTGGATCCTGCTTCTAACTCAGTATTTATCAGGCTGGCAATGCTCCAGCTTCCATATCAACCCATTTAGACAATCTCTTATCATGCAGTACAAACCTAGGAAAATACACTTGAAAAACCAAAAAATCCAAACATAATTTTTAAATTATGCCTTAGATGTATGCTTTGCTATCCCATCTTAATTATTCTGGAATAAATTGTCTGCTTGCTTGCTTGCTTTATTTCTTCTTTCTTCAGACTGTTAAAAAGCTAGTTAAATTTTTGCTTGACTTCATATTTTCTGATTCAGTTTTTGTCTCTCTGAACCTCCTCTAGATTTTCCTTTCCATGAGGAGAAACTAACCAGCAAAAATTGTCATTAATGTTTGGGTTATTCTCTGGTTTAGCTCTTAGAGGGAAAAGGACCTAATTATATATTGGAATAAATGAAAGTAGGTGGAATTTTTGCTTTTTTAATATGGCAGCCTTTTAAATCCTGATGAACAAAGTGGCAGAACCCAGCCATGATGTATTTGTTTCCATAACTGAAAAAACCTGGGGGAAATATATCCAAGAAACAAATGTATTTTCTTATATTTAGATATATTTAGTTATATAATTGTCAAACAAAAATTTGTCAAGAACATAACTTATCTACATTCTAAAGCTTTAGACCTGCACAAAATGAACAGATCATCTGCAAAGTTTCCCACTCTATATATTATATTCCTTCAAGGAATATATTCACAACTCTGTAATACCTTTTTTAAAAATTGGGGGAAAAATGAACGATGGAAAATTATGGCATCAAGGAGAAAGCACAAGAAGGATGAAGGCAAGAAGGATGGGCATTAAACAGCAGCGCATAGAAGGCACTGTACTGGCATTACCAAATCAGCTACTTGAAAGCCAGATTTTTCTCTTTTTCTTTGAAATGAAAATTCTTACAAACACTTTTCTAGTCAGCCAGAGTGAAAGATACTGATTAATACCTTAGTAAATGCATTATATTATCCCTGTGGAATACTGTTTTGGTTTACTGAAGTACACTACATTTCTGTTCTGTAGGGTATCCATGATATCATTAATCAAACACACAAGTTTAGATGGTATGGTTATTAATCTGCCTTTAGTAAACCCAAGCTACATTTTGTCCCATTGCTCAAGTACTTCTAAGTAAGGTTCAAATTATATTTTCTTTCAAAATATGCCTATTGTGGTCAAACCAATTTGTCTGCATGTGTTTGAATAATTTCTGTCCTGCATTTCACAGAATTGCACAACAACTGTAGCTGGAAGGGACCTCTGGAGATCATTATAGTCCAACATCCTGTTTAGAGCAGGATCACTTAGAGCAGGTTTCTCAGGTCTCTTTCCAGTCAGTCTTTACTTATCTCTAGAAATGGAGACTCGACAAAATATCTGGGCAAATTACCATCAGAATTACAGGATGGTTTGAGTTGGAAGGGGACCTTAAATCTCACCTCGTTTCAACCCCCTTGCCATGGACAGGGACACCTTCCACCAGCCCAGGTTCCTCAAAGCCCCATCCAAGCCAGCCTGGAACACTTCCAGGGATGGGGCAGCCACAGCTTCTCTGGGAAACCTTTGCTGGGTGTCTCAGCACCCTCACAGGGAATAATTTCTTCCCAATATCCAATCTAACCCTGCTCTCTGTCAGTGTGAAGCCATTGCCCCTTGTCCTGTCACTCCATGCCCTTGTCAAGAGTCTCTCTCCATCTTTCCTGTGGGTTCCCTTTAGGCACTGGAAGGCCACAGTGAGGTCACCCCCAAACCTTCTCTTCTCCAGACTGAACAATCCCAATTCCCTCAGCCTTTCCTCCCAGCAGAGCTGCTCCATCCCTCTGATCCCCTTGGTGTCAAGTTTATTTACTACATGAAATACTACAGTATGAAGAGGCTTCTAAAAACAATACCATCATATCTCTAAATCAAGTGAATCACAAAAATCAACAGATCAGCAGGCAAGTGTTTTTAAATCAAGAATGGTAATAGCTGCAAAAACTGAGCAGTTCAAACTGAGTTCCTTAGGTCTTTAAGCCTGGAGTTTGTGGAATTTCAATCTTCATGGGATGGACAACCAAAGGAACTGAATGAAAATGCAGTTTATTTCTTTAAAATTGCAGACAGGATTCCAGTATGCATCAAATAAAAAATTCTCAACAACTAACTTAACTGACTGTTACTTCCACAGCCAATTTCTGTAAATTTTGTCCCAAATCTGGGCTTCTGTAGGAGATACATAGCATGAAATTTATCCTATAAATGTGCTCAACAGAATATACCGTTATATAAAATATACTGCACAGTACAGGAGTTTGTCGCCAGCTCACAGGAAGGGCAGAATACGCTAAGTTTTTTTCTTATTAGTTTTTCTAGTACATTAAAACAAAACCCAGCAGACTTCTGGAGATTTATTTTTCAGCCTGAAAATTTGCTGTGGCACTTCAACCTTTTATTAGTCTTTGACAAGGTAGAACGCAAGTCAGTAAATGCAGACTTAAGGGCTTTATTACTTACTCAGGCAGAACTCCCCTAAATTTCATGTACTGATGAATATAACTTATAGAAATTAGTCTTTCCACCCTGTTTAATAGGAAAGAGACCTGCATCGTTTTGAATGTTGTCAATAAGAAGCTTAGGCCTCAATTCAGAAACAGCATTTAATTGTATCCAGGATGCTGAAGCCTGTGTTTAACTTTAATCATATGCTTGGGTCAGGGTTCCACGATTAAACAACACAAGCTATAGTACTGCCCTAGAGAGAATGCTTCCTTCAGCCAAAATCTTAATAAGCTGCACAAATAAGAGCAGGAAAGAGCAGCCCTGCCTTCTCTTGTTTCTAGGTTCAAAACACTCTTATGACAGAGACCACTAATTTTGTTTATAATTTCTCTTTTAGCAGAAAGAATCTCACAAGCTTAAGACACAGTTTTCCTAAAATCCTTGCTCTGATCTGCACTGTTCAGCCTCCAACAATTGAATAAAGAAGCATCCAGTATTCCTGGTTTAACACCTTTTGCCTAAAAAAACAAAAAAGTTATTCCTTTGGAAAAGACAAGCAGTGATTTCATTTACTTATAGCTTTGGAGAAAAGAATAGAAGATCAGTGAACAGGCTGATGTTATTGCAAGTTGATCTCTGTCATCTGTGTAAGCACACTGAGATCAGGGAAGGGCCTTGACAACAGGAGAAAGAACAACTTTGTATCCATCCTCCCAGAAAGACCAAAAAAAAAATTAAGGAATCATAATTAAGTCTCACTTTGGTCTCTTGAAAAATGAAGAAACCCCTTCTAAACACATAAGGAGAGGTCTGTATTTGTGAAGAGTCATTATGGATTTACCAGGGGTGAATCATTTCCTGCACCAACCTGACTGCTTTCTGTGAGGAAAATGACCGGACCTGTGGGCAAGAGGAACCTTGTCCAAGCCATTTGCCTTGACTTCAGCTGTAAGAGCTAGAGTATCCTAGAATCACCCTGTCTTACAGAAAGCACCAGGAGGACGTGATGGAATGTTTGCTCCTGCACCATGACATCAGGCTGGGGTGGGATCAAGAGATGGTCAGTTTTCTTAAGCATGCAGCTGGTGCCCACAGAGAACTGGAATGACTGAAGGAGCAGGTCTCTACTAAGCTCCTGAACTTCATCAAGAGCAAATACCTTTGAGACAGAAAACTTCTTACAGGAGAAGTGACTCTAGTGAAAAGACCCTTGGGTGTCTGCAGGAAACAAGAGCCAGGAGTGTGCCCTGGCAGCGAGGTTCGACAGCACCTGGGCTGTGTTAGTGAGTGGGTTCAGGGAAGTGATTACCTCAGCTTTTCAGCACTCATTAGCCTGTATCTAAAATACTGTTTTCGGCCAACATCAGTGACACTACTTATGTGAGTCAAAGGCAGAAAATGTGTCCAAGGGAGAGAAACTGAGGAACAAGTGCTCAGCACAGTTAAGGAGCTCAACAAAAGAGAGAGCCAGGCTCTTCACAGTGGTTAATGCTGGAAGTACAAGAGAAAATGGGCTTAAACTGAAAGCAGACAGGGTCAGGCTGGGTATAACAAGAAGCTTCTACATAATGAGGACAGTCAGAGCATGTCCAGAAAGATGTTACCATCTCCATCCTTGGAGATTTCTATCACCTGACTGGGTAATACCCCGAGTAACATGGATTGAGATCATACCTTTCAACAGGAGTGGTTATTTGGACTACATAAAATCCTGAAAGCCTTCCCCACTTGGAATATTCTACTATAGTACACTTTTAAGCATTTTATTATTTCATATAGAGAGTGTAGGAAGAGCTATTTCCTACTGAAGTCTGGCTGGAATATAATTGCAAACACAGGAGCACATCACTGTGGCCATACCTTGGGTTCATCTCTCTGATACAAAAAAGGAAATCCCACTGTAGATTTTCAGAGGAACAGGGAGCAAGTGGGACATTTTTAGCTGCATTTCTTATACTGCTCTGTACAAAGATAACCAAATTCCAAGACAGCAACAGTGAGAAGGTTTGAACACATGCCATGTACTCTAAAATTAAAGAGCCCCTACATCTAAATAACATATTAAAAGACAATATCAGTACTCCTTTGAAGACATAAATTCTGCTTATGAATACTCTGGTATGAAACTTCCATAACCTAGAACTCAAATAAACATTAAAAGAACCAGAATTGTAACAAACATCGATACAAAAAAAAGAGGATTAATTCTCTGTGTAAGATTATAGTCATAAGTGTCCTCATTCATCTTCAACCATTCTTTTATTTTCATTCAGTCATTTTTTATTTTCAAATGTTAAGGATACAAGAAATAAGTTGGAAAGGAAAAAACAATATTTTATTACATATTCATCTGACCACCCCATATGCTTAGAAAGATACTTCTCAAAGTAAAGAGATGAGAGAGGCCAGAAAGACACTGGCCAATAAGAAATACTGTATCAAATTGATAGGTCTATCATGCTAATAATAAGGTTCAATAAATGCTGAAATATTAGGGGTTAAAGAACTCTGGGCATATTTAAAATTCTTTTTTAATTCTGGTTGGTCAAATTAGTATTTTTGACCAATTATCTTGTTTTCTTCTACAGAGTTTCAGCTAATATATAAAATAATAAAATATTTTTTTTTCTTCAGTTAATCTCATCAAGGACTTACTTAATGAAGAGATGGGCTCCAGCATCTGAAAGGGTTTTTAGTCCTTGTGGGAGATTTGCTTATGGAAGACTGGTAGGGAATCAACTACTAGCAATAATTGTTTTTCATGTTTCACAATGTTGAAATTTTTAAAATAGATATATAAAATATTAGTATTGTAGAATTCTACTTCATGCTTATCTGTATCATCCTTTACACTAGAGGTCCTCCTCTTCAAATTAAATTGCTTTAATTCAGTTGTTAACTGAAACAATGGCTCAGAAAGAAATATATTTGTTTCAATTACCAGCTGAATTAACAATTTAGATAATTGATTCTGCTAATAGCATATTTAAAATGAATTAAAGGAAAGACAGAATACCAGATTCTATTATTTCCTAGGGTTTGCTCCAAGTCAGGACACAAGCCAAGAGATGAGCCCTTTTTTTCTATAAAGAAATTTTTCCTTGAGAAATATGTAGAATGAGTTATTCGCTTTCTTGCCAAATAGGAAAGATAAGAACACACACACATATATATGTATATGATGTTGAATCATGTTTGCCAGATCAGCTGGACATTTAATGAAAGGGAGTCAGGGCCTGATCCATCTCTCACAGAAATTACTGGAAGGCTTTCCATCAGCTCCAGTGAGAGCTGGATCTAGCCCCATCTGTATGTTTTCAGGCACAAGACCAATTTTCATTTCCTGACCTCTATGTAATTCCATTGAGGATGCCACTACTGCAGAGAGTGAACAACTTATCAGAAGATTGAAAATATCCATCACATTTTCAGTTAACACTCTGCACATAGAGTAACTTAACCTTATTCATTTAATATTTCTATCCACATCTTCTGTGTCATAGTTCATTCAAGAAAAACAAAATATGCTACTAATTGCTTCATTACAAAGCTTTCATCTGCCATGTTTGCATGAATGTACTATCACACATGCATTCGCACACGCGTGTGTAATCCTTCAGGTCTGCTGCAAGGACAAAAATGCCTTTTGATGTACACAAATAAAGGAGCCAATGGGGTTCATGAATAAATTGCAAGCCTTTATGTTAGAGAATCACAGAATGGTTTGGATTGGAAGGGACCTTGAAGATCAGTCAGTTCCAACCCCCTGCCATAATCAGTGACACGTTCCACCAAACTACATTGCTAAGAGCTTCATCCAAGCTGGTTTTCAATACTTCCAGGGATGGGGCAGCCAGGGTTTCTCTGACAACCTGTGCCAGGGCCTTCCCACTCTCACAGGGAAGAATTTCATTCTAATATTTAATCTAAATCTCCTCTCTGTCAGTTTGAAGTCATTCCCCCTTATGCTGTCACTACATGTAATTGTAAATACCATGTGACCATAAAGAATTAAATAGCAGTACTGACTATAAGACAGATAATTCCAGATTTCCCAAATCAGTCCCTTTGAACTTGTCATTTTCTGAAATCAATATCGTAATTCAGAAGGACTGTCTGTTTATCTATTTGCTACTTAATCTGAGGCATTTCACACAAATGTTAAAACTCTCTTAGCTGCAAATGAATTCTCTCCTGAAATAATAGAACCTGAATGTGTTATTGTTGGAGTAATTTCATACCAATCTCTTGTGAAGCGCTTTGAGACCTCACAGTTTCTTTCTCACTCTCCAAATGACCAATAAAATATTTATTCAAGCAGCCTTAACAGGGTGGTGGAGGGTGAAATTATGTTCTTTGCTTATTCCAGTAGCGGAAACACACCTAGTGGTGTTTTGTATGAGAGCTGTATTCTAGAACACAAACCCCACTGGACAAGTAATACATTAGATGTGTCATACTTTGCCTTGCCAGGGCCATCAGGCTGATTTGGAATTTGTTGCCTGGGTAGAGTGACTCATATGTTTACTGGCCCTGACAGGTGCTGGGCATCTTCCACACTCATTAAAGTTAATGACTTGAACAGCAGAGAGGGAAAACTGTGATGGTTTCCTCTGAACGTGTATTCCCAAGTTATCATTCAAGAGAGGATGTAAGTGGTGTCACATTTCTTCTGCAATCACAAAAGCAGCCCCTAACCAAACCCCTGTCCCTTCATTGCAAAAATAACCCAATTATCTTCACAGGAACTCCTTGCTGGAGTAAGACAAGTTTAAAAAAGCACTGTACACAGAGCTTTGCACATAAAAAGCTACTTCTTGCCATAAAACCAGTCACTTCCTCACTGGAACAGAGGAATTAACATACTGGAAACAAGCCAGAAATTTTATAGAAATATATGCCTTTAAGTAATCTTTAGACCAGTATTCTCACAATAGCCACACTTTGGCATCATTTCTATCCCAACAAGCCACAGCTGCTGAACTGGAGACTTCTGACTTCATGTTAGATAAGTAATGAGAAGTTTTAGGCAGCAGTGCCAGAGCCAGTCCTTTGATATTAACACAGCACAATACAGTTGTCGACCAGCCACACCTAAAAAGATACGCATTTAATTTACACTAGTTAGCTAAAAATATTCAGAAGGAAACTTCACAAAGACTTATGCCATGACATTAGACTGTCAACCAAGACATGAAGAGACAGAGACCTCACAGACATCTGTGTATTCAAACAAAACCAAGAAATTAGGAGAACTGAATCTTTAACTACAGACACATCTCTACTTTGATGCCTGTCCAGCCACTAGATCTGCCCTGGTAATATGACAAAGTTCTTAACCCTGGCTTCCACCTAACAAGACAGCAATATTGAGCCAGAAACCTCACAGAAACCTGTGCCTAAATATTAATCTGCCATCCAAAATCTCCTGAACTAATGATCTTGCAAAAAGAAAAGGCTGAAACCTCCAAAAATAAGGCTGAGGAATTATTGCAGTGTCAAATACTCATCACTTTTAATGTCTAACTTTTCAGGGTCTTCCAAAGCAAAATGAAATGGTTCACTTCCACAGTTAGGATAGTTTACTTGAACTGTTATGTTGAGGTTTTTCCCCCGCTTCTGCAGTTCTCAAATCAATGTCTATTGCTCTCATAGTTTCATAAGACACTGATGTACAAGGGCTTGAGCAACACATCTTCCAAACCCAGACTAATTGTTTGCTGGACAGAATTAGTAAGCAGAACGTTCACTGATGGAAAGCTGCTCACTTGCTTGCAATGTATCTCAGTAATCTGGGGAACACTAATTCAGAAATTCAGTATTTTTTCCCCCCACACTAGCACAGAAAACAATTTGACAAAAAATATTCCATGTTAGCTTTTTCATTCTTGATGTCTGAAAGGAGCTTTTCCTACTTTTTTAGCCCTGGATCTTTATGTCATTGTTTCCCACCTATTCACTTAACATTTCTTCTTGGGTTATTTTTTGGGAATTGGTGTGGGGTTTTCTCCTTTGATTGGTGTTTGGGGGGATTTTTGTTTGGGGTTTTTTTTCTGTTTATTTTTGGTTTACCTTACATGTCTAATTTATAATTATTTCTGTACCTCAGATAAGCAAGATAATCATAATATTTTACAGCATCAATGGCTGACTTGTTTCCAGTTCCTGCTTACTTTAAGCCAAAAAAAAAAAGCTGACCAGCAACTATTTTATTAGACTTTCACAGTCTTTGATTCCTCACTTGGAAATCCAAGAGAGCTGTGTAATGTGCAAGACTCCACAGTGTTCTGTGAGTCTCTGCTTATTAGGCAAGATCAAAAGTCCACTAAAATAATTGAGAATCTTTCCACGATCATCTGTGGAGCTTGGTTGAGCACAACAGGTGACAGGCAGGCTCACTGAAATTAAAAATTCCCTGGAAACACTTTACAGTGGTAGGCAGCAGAAGAAATGGATAATGAAGTTCTTCCACAAGCTAAATTTGTTGGACCAAACCTGAAAACTTGAAAATTCTCCACTTTGGATACTGATTCTCAACCTCTAAGCAATTAAACTGGTTTTTTTTCTCTCCCTGGAAACTGAACATGGTATTGGAATGTTCTGACTTTACTGGCACATATGGAATGCAGGGAATGAGTAGTGGTTAACCAAGCCTAATGGACCAAGACTACAGAATTTGTGAATGTTTAGAAAATAGACCTCAGTATACAAATTACAAGAGGACATTCATTAAAAAGGGCTTGTTCAAAAAAGTTTGAAACAGCCATAAAAAATTCTGAAGCCGCTTCAGTCTGAAAATGATCTACCAGCTATTTTTCCATTTGTCCTGGAAATGCCATTAAAACTTCACAACTGTGTAACTGCAGCAGGACTAAAGACACCAAGGTTAACTTTGCAAATGAAATCACCATAATAAAAGCTGCTTTTTTCATTGTGCAGAAAGTACTGACATTCAGAGGGATTGCTGTAAGAATTCTGTGGCGATTATCTTGGGAATCAGGCACTACTCTACAGATTAGATCCTGAACCACCTGTCAACCCCATTTCTATGCAAATTGCTTTGCTTTGGAAGACATGACCTCAAAGCCCTGCAATGGCACTGCAGGCCTGCATTTCACCACAGCACCACCTACCAATTCAAAAGGCTAATTAAGAGTACCAAAAAGTGCCTTTTGCAATGTTGGAGAGACAGACAAAACTATAATCACAACACGACAAAACACAAATCCCACATAAATGAAAAGAGTAAGCTGCATCTCACCTCATTTGGATTTTCTGATGTGATGTTTTTATTTTTCAGCTTTTTCTGCAGCAGTTTAGTTTCATACTCTGGCCTGGGATGCTCCTGAAAAAGACCAAAAAAAACCAAAAAACCAGACAAACGTCATTATAATTAAAAAAAGAAATCCCCAAAAATTTTGGTCACTTATTCACAAACACAGCCATTAAGATGATTTAAGTCCACACACCTTTTGGACTAGGCTGTCAGATCTGGCCCAGCTACCCTAATCAATAACCCTTCCATGTGCCCTTGCAAAATGAATTTTTCTTTCCCAAATTGGAGCATAAATTAAGCAAGGTGACAAAAATTTACTAGGCTTTTCAAGTGAGCAGCTCATAAAAGAGACAAGTATCATGCATCTCCTCATTCCCACCAAGTTCTGAATTCATTCAGAGCTGCAATTTGGATTGACATGTCCCACAAAAAAGGGTGTTTGTACAGCATTGGTCATATCTTTACTATAATTAGAACCCTTACATATCAGCCCCCTAAAAAAAAGTCATTAACATTTTTTAATTAATCTGGTAGTCATGAAGAGAATAAAAACCATTTAAAATTAATAAATCCTCATGAGCAATAGAATGAGGCCTACATGGAACTTCACCAGAATTCCTTGAGAGATACAGGTGGTGTTCATTTTCTGTATCTGTAACATTTTCACCAGAGCAGAGACAACCCTCACCTTTCTCTGTTGCATGTGAGAATATAAATGCAATGAGACCTCCAAACTATTTGTTATTTTGATCATGGCATTTTACTAAAAGGTATGTGATAAAGTATCATTTAAATAATTGAATATTAGAATACTCTGTGTTGGAAGGGTACTTACATCTTGTTTCACCCCCCTGCCATGGGCAGGGACACCTTCCACTGTGATGTGTAAATGTTTTTGGTCATAAGGAATGACAAAATTCACAGGGTCTTGCAAACAATCAGAAAGATTTAATTATAAATTACACACTTGGCATGGAAATTGGAATGTAGCCCCTAACCTACTACAAAAGAGCATGGCAGTGGGCTTTGGTTAAAGGAATGAGATTAAAAAGAAGAGAGAAAAGGAGAAGACTAAGAGAAACAGATCAGCAGGTCTAATTCCAGTGTTGATCCCTGATGGAGTAATGGGATGCCCAGGATGTCAAAGGGTGCCACCTAGGCATGCTGGGGGTTCCCTTTTAGGGAGTTTCTCCCCCTGAAGATAAGTTTCTTGCTTTCCATGCAAATAAGTAATCACGAACCCTCTATCCTTTCAGACCTTCCTGGAAATGTACCAGAGGCTTTCAGGAGTCTTGGGTGGCCTTGGTCCCCCCTACAGTCCATATTCACTTCTTGGCCTAATTCCTGATTGTTGTTCATCTGTGGACTTGATCAAGATGCTTGCCTCAAAAAAGTGCTGTTCTACCTCCACATGCCACCCTCCACCAGTCACATTTTCTTCTTCCTCCTGGTGTGCTGGTACTAACAATCCTTGTCTGTGATTACCAGAAATCCTTGTTTGGCTCTGTGGCTATCCCAATATCTGTGTTTGAGCACAGACAGTAGACACTTCTCTTCTGGGTATCTACACCAGGTTGCTCAGAGCCCCATCCAGCCTGGCCTGGAACACTTCCAGGGATGGGGCAGCCACAGCTTCTCTGGGCAACCTGTGCCAGGGTCTCATCACCCTCACAGGGAACAATTTCTTTCCAATATCCAATCTAACCCTGCTCTCTGTCAGTGTGAAGCCATTCCCCCTTGTGCTGTCACTCCAGGCCCTTGTCAAGAGTCTCTCTCCATCTTTCCTGTGGGCTCCCTTCAGGCACTGGAAGGCCACAGTGAGGTCACCCCAAAACCTTCTCCTGTCCAGGCTGAACAATCCCAATTCCCTCAGCCTTTCCTTGTAAGAGAGATTCTCCATCCCTCTGATCATCTTGGTGTCCCTGCTCTGGATAACATGTGAAACCCCAAGAAATAGTGAGGCAGGGGTAAACTCTAACATTAATGAAGCAGCATCAAAAATGATAAGCAGGATGAGGAAAGGACAGACAAAGATACAACAATAAGCATTCAAAGAGGCTGCAGTCTTAAAAAGCTGATGCTTTTTAAGTTTTCACTGGCTTGTGTTGATTTGCGTTATTTGCTATCATGCTTCCTTACATAAAGATACAGAGGTTGGATGTGACAAACATCTTTAGACTTAAGTGAAGAAAGAATGAAGACATCTGGCATGGATGGCTACATAACAGGAGACAGCTTGATCAAAATAGGGAAAGGAGATAAATGAAGCTTTAAGAAATGGAGGGGATCTAAATAGACTGTGCTACTGAGGACCTGAATCAGTTTTCCTCCTTTTCTTCTTTTACTTTGTGCTAAGCACAGCATTCTCAGATAACAGGGGCAGCCCCCAAAGGTCAGAGCAACTTTTGAAAATTTATTTTAATGCAAACAAGGTGAAATAAAGAAAATAAATGCCAAGCAAAACATTGTACATTAACTTATTTTTTTGCTATTGACAGTTTTGCTCTGAGAGCATATTCTGTTCAAATTTGGCCAAGTTATGTTTAGTTTTTTTACTACAACATTCCAGTGTCCTTTGAACTGCCTTTCATACACCTACATCTGGATTGGAATAGCTGTTGATCTGTCTCTTGAATTTGCCAAGTCATCTTACCCTTGACTGAACAGACCACAGATCTCCCTGGGATGCATTTTGTATGTATTCCTTTTATGAGTATTTTGCTCAAAATATTTCTTTACAGGCCAGACTTACGGATGTTCAACCCCTGCATCTATAGATGTGAAGGGACAATTCCATTAAGCTGTAAAAAGAGCATGATTCAGAATCAATTATTTGTCTGAAAATGGGAAGAATTCTACACTTAGGACAACAAGCTAGAAATAGCTGTAATGATTTCACAAAGGCCAAATGTCCATGTAGGGATAGATCTGAATCCCAGGATGCTGGAAATTTGCCAGTACAGCTGCCAGACACTTATTGAAAACCATGTGAGCCAAGGTACTGCGAGGCCAAATGAGTGCTCTGAGTAGAAAACGATAATTCCCATTCTGAAAACAAAGAGCCAAAACATGAAATTTCTACTCAGGCAAAATTCAGGTTGACATCAGTGGGAATTTTCCCTGAGAGTGGTCTCCAGGACTTGCCTCAAACACATACATGTGTATCCACTATCCATCAAATTAAGCCTCTGTAGATAATGATTCAGTCTGATAAGAATAAATACTGTGACCCAATCTCTCCTTAATTTTGCTTTGAAAGTGATAATAAAATTCTATAAACATGCATGACAAACACATGGAATGAATTAAAAAAAAAATTAGAATGTTAGCAACTATCCCAGATTTGACAGACCAAAGGAGTTATCAAAAAAAAAAATAAGCCATATACTCTAAGTAAAAGCAAAGGCAGAGATCCACTGCAAATTCCTTAAACAGTCTTATCGTAACATCCTGAACACAAGCAGAGCAGTTTAAGCAGCATGCTGATGGGAAGGAAGGTTTCCACAAATAAAAATTGGAACGACCTAGCTGCTGCCCCAAAGAAAGATAGAAATGTGCAATGAACAGAACAGAAGGCCCAGCTGCTCTCTGCTGCAAAAGGGTTAATTATTAGAAATCAAGGACTTAAACCCTCTATTTCTTATGATGGTGACATAGGATACAGGGGGTAAGAAGTATAGGGAATTATTTGTCATTCACACCAAGGATCTGTTTAGACTCCCCTATTACTGGGATGCTTGTCCAAGGAAAATTAGTTTTATATGCCAGCATAGAGACACTGGAAGGTGATCACAATCTTTTTAGACCAGATCACTTTCAAAATAAATCTGAAAATTGAAAATCTAAAACAAAACTTGAATAAGTCATGTAGCATGAACACAAGTTTAAAGATGTTAAAAGCTACTGAGCAAGTATACAGGAACTCAGTTATTATAGATATTCTAGAGCAATGTAAAACAGAACTAGTCAAAAGAAAGTAGAAGATTCTATTATGTGATTTTATTTGCCAAACAGACAGAGACAGAGAGATTTTACGCCTTTGTTTGCTTTCATTGAGCAAGAACAGCAGTAATGCTTTGGACAAATACCTGTAAAACTAAATTTTGAAATTTGGCAGCAGATTTTGAAGCTCCCTTAAGCTAGGACCAAACAGTCAAATGCTGCCATTTCAATGGCAGATAACCTATTTTGTGGGTAACTGTAGCAGAACATAGCATCATTTATGGTTGTTTGTTTTGCAATTTAAATCCAACCCATTTAAATACTGCTATACTGATGAGTGGAATTGTGTAAATCCTAGAATCACAGAATGGCCTGGGCTGGAAAGAGCCTTTAAGATTATCCCATTCCAACCAGTTGCTATGGGCAGGGATACCTTCCACTAGACCAGGCTGCCCAATCCAACCTGGTTTCCAGTGATGGGGCAACCACAGCTTCTCTGGGCAGCCTGTGCCAGGGCCTCAGCACCCTCACAGAGAATTTCCTTTGATATCCAATCTAAACCTCCTCTCTGTCAGCGTGAAGCTATTCACACTTGTCCTGTCACTCCAGGCCCCTGTAAACAGCACCTGATTCCACATCTTGTGTGTTCTCCAAGGGGCACATCCCTGGCAAACCCTTCTTACCTACCTGGATTTCCTGAATCACTGGAAAGGAGGAGAGGAACAAGGAAAGTCCTCAAGGTGGTCCCTGTTCCCAGTGGGGCAGTGCTAGATAAAGACAGATTTAACCTCTCTGATCCCCCAGGAGGGAATAACTTGTGCCACCCCAAGTGACCCAGGCTTTGAGTGGCCCATTCCAACACCCCAAGGAACGCAGACCATCAATAAAATATTGAACAGTTTTGAGCCTTGAGGAATATTCAGTTTTAGAAAGGACAGAGGAGGTCATTACAATGGAAAATAAATAAATGAAAGTAAATGAGATCATGTTGATATGTCTGGTAGAAGAGAAATAAAAGAAGAAAATGTACTTAAGTGCCAGGATGTTCTGGCACATCTCTGGATCAACAGTCTGGGAGTGAAAAAATGTAATCACACACCTTTACCAACTTCTTGGAAAGCAAAGAAATTTTCACCTGACTATTTTTTTTTTACAGTTTACAACTTTAAACATGTTTAAAATGTGCCTTCATGTGTAATCTTTTAGTGGACCAATAACTGGTGCTAAGCAGTTTCCCCAAAAGGCTGAGGGATAACATTCATTCTTCAGCATTCCTTCCCCAACAATCCTAGTGAAATTCTCATCCTCTTAAAAACAGGACTTAAAGATAATATTGAAGGAATTTGTTTATAAGAACAGGGCTAGCCAAGGATCATTAAATAATTAGTGTTAGTAAGAATGTAATGCAGATCAGGGAAGATTCACTGGAAAGAGAAATGAAACCCACAAAAGGTTAATAAAAAAGCATACAAAGAATTTTTCAAATATTTGGAAACATGGACCCGACAGGAAAATTAGAATAGCTATGGGAAAAATGTGAGATAATGCATCTGGAAAAAATAATCCAAACTAAAGATCTCATTGGCTCAAGAAACTTGAGGATGCAGAAAGGAGAGATTTGATACAAAACAAAATATTGTAGCTATAAATTCCCCTTTTACTGATACTGGACATTTTTTCCCAAGAGGGCTACACAGTTATTTTATTAAAGTCTCCTCTTTAAAGGATTTTAGCAAACAAAAATCTTATGGTTATGCTTATCTTATGCTTTGTGGTTTAGTAGATACTATTAAAACTTCAGAAAAAGGAGTCTGTTCCTATCATTTGCAAGGTGACAGACAAAGTGAAGCCATCAAATTGATCAGATCAAAATGAATTTTGAAACCATGGTAGAGAAAATTAAAAAAAAGATCAAGTTAGGTAAGAACTGAATGTATCTGTAAACATATTTAATGTCACCAAGTCAGCTTGCTTTTTTATTTTGTTTAATTCACTTTTACTCAATTTACCTTCTTTATTAATTTGTCTTAACTCAGCAGTAATCCACAGTGACCTCAAAGACTTCCCTTGAGGGTTCAGTAATTACAGGGGTTTTTAAAACTCATCAAATAGCAAAAGGAAGAATCAGACTTTGGGAATTAGTTTGCAAATAAACTAAAATAGTTGGCAAACATTTTACAGAGCACAGGATTTAAAGTTGAAATTAAATGTTCCTAAGGAAGACAGACATCCAAGTTCCTCCCTGTTATAATGAAACACTGTAACAGCTTGACTATTTGAACAATACTAAGACCAAGGAGTGGAGACTCCTTGGCATTTATTTCAGTTAATGCAGACTCTATCCACTTGACTTCCAAGTTCTTGCCCAAATTCTAAAATTTCATCTTTCGTAATTGCATTTGTATTTCAATTAGCACAGGATCATGGGCAAATGAGGGTAAAACTCTTCCACCCAAAAAAATGAAAGCAGAAACATCCTGGAAATACAGATTCTGAAGGTTCATGAGAATGCAAGAGTTTCTATCACCCACATAATTAATAGGAGTCCATCCATACTTCTTCACCAAGCAGGAGAAGGTATGGATTCTCTCACCTCTATTTCTGGTTTACTGATGGCCACATTCCGTATTACACACTCTGAACTACAATGATATGCACAACCTTTCATTTGGTTACACATCCACACAGCTGTGGCAAGGCACACTGAGTGGAGGAATTTCAGGAAGAATTGCTACAGTGGAAGGGATGTTGAAGCCCTCGAATGGTTTGCTCAGTGACGTGTGGAGTCACCATCCCAGGAGGCGTCCAAGGAATTCCTGGACATGGCACTCAGTGCTCTGGTCCAAGTGACAAGGCGAGGATTGGTCAAAGGCTGGACTCGATGACCTTGGAAGTCCTGTCCAACCTAAATGATTCTGTTGCTCTGTGTGTGTTTATGCACAGTGTCCCCAAGGCTTTTGTCTGCTCTCATGGTTCTGGTCTGAGTTTGTTACTTTTCTTTCCCTCTCCCATTTGTTTATCAGATGGTCCATTACTTTCCAACACAATTATCTGTTTTCCACTTGGTATCCAATGCTTGCCATTTTTTTTGAGGATTTTGGGTGTCCAAACACAAATTCTCTAAGTCTGTACAGCTGCCAGCTGCAAAGATGCATAGGGAGTCTTCTTTCTCAGACTGCCATTGCCAAGACATTTACAAATAAATGGACTGAATTAATATCTCATGTGACTCTTTTGAAGAAAGAGATTTGGCCCAGTGTGTTTAATGAAAGCCATTTACCGAAAGGTGTACAGCCAATGTCCAGAAAAATTTTACCAAAGGCATTTATTTCAATATAACGCTCACAAAGTACTTCTCAGCTCTTCAAATTTATGGTTATTTTTTCCCCTGCTTTGGTTCTGTAACTTCCCTTCCTAAAGAAATTGGCAATCAAGTGTTTAACTACAACTAGTCTTAAAACTCCTGAGCTTCATCCTTGTCCTTTTCTTGCTCTTTTAAGTGATTCCACTTCTGGTTCCTTCTGGGCTTACCTGATCAGACACATTTCTCCCTTTTCCAACATAATTTTCAGCAGTTGTAAAGACTTCACCATCACAAAAACCTAATGCCAGTAACTTTCTACAGACAAATTTTTCCTCATCTTACAGATGAAATGTGAACAAAACCTGATCGAAATTCTGGGGTTCTGTTGAAGTACCAAGAACTGACAGGAGATGACAACAGTGCATTATTTTCTGCTTAAGATGTCACATCAAGTGACATGTCCATTATTCTTCCAAAAATACCTGGATCAACCAGAAAATGCTCAAAAATAAAGAGATACATAGAAAAACCCTCCAGTACCTGAAGGGAGCCCACGGGAAAGATGGAGAGAGACTCTTGACAAGGGCCTGGAGTAACAGGACAAGGGGGAATGGCTTCACACTGACAGAGAGCAGGGTTAGATTGGATATCAGGAAAAAATTGTTCCCTGTGAGGGTGCTGAGACACCCTGGCACAGGTTTCCCAGAGAAGCTGTGGCTGCCCCATCCCTGGAAGTGTTCCAGGCCAGGTTGGATGGGGCTCTGAGCAACCTGGGATTGTGGAAAATCTCCCTGCCCATGGCAGGGGGCTGGAATGAGATGATCTTTAAGGTCTCTTCTAACCCAAGCCATTCTGTGGTTCTATAAGTCTCTGAAAATATTTAGGAACTAACACTGTAAGAGCAAAGGCTTGTTCACCTTAAAAAAACCAAGGCTGACAGAAATATGATATTGTGTTGAATTATGTTGGAAAGAGAACGGAAGTAATCCCTCTTTTGATCTTTGAAAGATAAAGTAAGAAAAAAAAAAAGAGAGAAAAAATTAACATGTAGCAAGGAGATTTAAAAACCACTAGGAAAAGCTTGTTAGAAGTACAGATAGAGAAACATTAGAGTAGATTACCTAGGGAGGAATTGAAATCTCCACTGCAGGATTTATTTAAGAACAAATTAGACAAATATCTCTTCATAATGATTTAAGTAGAGTTGATTCTACAACACACAAGGGATGGCCCCTCAAGGTCCATTCCAGTCTTATTTTATGATTCTAAGTTCCTAATACTTCAACTTGTGCTGAGATTTGTCTGGCACTCCTTCGCTTGTCATAAACAAAGGATTCTTGCTGATCCCACAGTTCCTGTCCACAGACTTTTACCACTTCAGGCCTCTTCATCACAGGACCTCACAAACCTATAGATTCTTTCACTGCATTTTGCAAGTATTAGGCTAAACATGAGGATTTTATACTGTGAGTGGTGAACTTGAATCACAGAATAACCAGGCTGGAAGAGACCTCCAAGATCATCGAGTCCAACCCATGCCCTTACACCTCAACTAAACCATGGCACCAAGTGCCACAGACAATCTTTTTTTAATCACATCCAGGGATGGTGACTCCACCACCTCCCTGGGCAGATCATTCCAGTACCTGATCGTTCTTGCAGTAAAAAACTTTTTCCTAATATCCAACCTGTATTAACCCTGGTACAGCTCAAGGCTGTGTCCTCTGGTTCTGTCGGGTGTTGCCTGGAGAAAGAGACCAACACCCCCTGACTACAAACACCTCTCAGGGAGCTGTAGGGAGTGATAAGGTGCCCTCTGAGTCTCCTTTTCTCCAGGATGAACAGCCCCAGCTCCCTCAGCCATTTCTCACAGGGTTTGTGTTCCAAGCCCCTCACAGCCTCGTTGCCTCCTCTGGACACACTCCAGGTCTTCAAGGTCCTTCCTAAACTGAGGGGCCAGAACCAGACACAGCATTCGAGGTGTGACCTCACCAGTGCTGAGCACAGGGAAGAATGACCTCCCTGCTCCTGCTGGCCACACCATTCCTGATCCAGGCCATGGGCCATTGGCCTCTTGGCCACCAGGGCACAGTGCTGGCTCATGTTAAGTCGGCTGTCAACCAGTATCCCCAGGTCCCTTTCTGCCTGGGTACTGTGCAGCCACTCTGTCCCCAACCTGTAACGTTGCAGGGGGTTATTGTGGCCAAAATGCAGAACTTGGCACTTGGACTTATTAAACTTCACCCCATTGGACTCTGCCCATCCATCCAACCATTCCAGGTCTCATTAGAATGAACCAAAGGACAGAACTAAGAACAAAATTAGGGACATTGGTAAGTACCAATGAACAAGTACATCTCATTTTTAGTCAATTCAGTCATGGCTGGAGACCCCATGGCTCATTGAAAAGCTCTTTCTGAATAAACCCACACCATTAATTGTTTTGAAACAGCTCTGTTGGTGAGCACCTAGAGCTTGGGTTCATGTACCAAAGGCATCATAGATGTCACCCAGATCTGGATGCAAAAGTTGCTGTTGGTACTGTGACCTGTGGCTGCCATCATCACAAGGAATTCTTATTACACAGAATGAAGCAACACGACAAAGTATTTATTCAGCATCATTGTGTTACTGTACACTATAAAATCTTTGACTCTACAATATGGACATTCTTAGCAAAACATGATCTTACCTTATAATCCTTTCCAACATTCATTATTAACTTCAGAGTACTGAACCAGTAAGATATAGGTGAGGATTTCCTAAATAAATGTTGATACTCAAAGCTGTATCAGTTACAGTCCCTTATCTAAACACAGCTATGAACTGCATTGGGCTGGAGAGCACTCATGAGAAATCAATATATCTATGCTTATATAATATACATCTATAGAACAATTAACACAGTAAATCAGCCCAAGGAAAGGAGACTTACTTCTTCTTCTTCCAGTCCAGTCAGATCCCAGAAGTAACTCAATCTCATCTGCAAACGCTTCCATTGTTCAAGGAACATGGTAGCTTTAAAAGAAATTAACAGTTTTAAAAATGGTAAATCCAAAGCCTTGTGGCCAACATTTGTGTTACTTCTACGCTTCAACTGATATCTGAATCCTATTAGGCTAGACCCTTTAAAATTAAGCACTAAGAAACAGCCTCAGGCCCAATTTTAAAGAAAGAATTCAAGCAAAGCACAGGAACAATAATTACTGTCCTTCAAAAATAAAATACAGAAAGATGGAACATGGGTTGTCCAGAGTCACTGCTAAGTTCTTGTCAGGGAATATAACTGAGCCCATAACTGTGGATATCCATGGAAGACATCATCTCTCTTAATTCACCATGAAGCATTCTGAGGTAGGTTTACACTGCTACTGAAATAACTAGGATCCCCAGAAAGATATAGAAAAAGATATTTTGAAATATATTACAACAGTGTAGTTAAATGTTTTTGTCCTTCATAGACATGGTGATTTTGCCCTAAAGGACTGGCCCCTGGTTCAGCCTCTTGCTTCTCCTTTTTTTATTAATAAGAAGGAACAGATGTTTTACTGATGTCTCATATTTACAGTCTCCTCGCTCTCCTCTCATAATTGCTGTTTCCTCAGTATAGCCATTACCTAGTTGCTCATAATTTATGGACTTAGAGATTTATTAGAAACAGCACTGATAAATCTTTGGTTGTGGACACATATTTTCAGATGACAATATCAATACTAAACCAGTACAAGCCAACTAAAACCAGCAAAATTATACCAATAAAAGCTATACCTATAAACAACTGGTGGCACTGTTTACCATTTTCTTATGCTTCACCTCACTTTTTCAGTGGGTGAAAAGGGTATTGTGAAAATGATGTTAGATCACAGCAGTGTTTACATCACTTTGAACATCTTGTAGATAGCCCCACAAGCAGAGAAGAGTGGAGAATCAGATCAGCTTCCCTTGACTGCATCTACACTGTCAGATAGCACTGACGAAAGTGGGATCTCTGTGAAAACAACCTGGCTCTTACGAGTCATAATCTATCCCAACAGTTAGCCCCAAATATTTTATTCACAGGTATCATCCCACCATATAAGAAATAAATATCATTTAAAGAAAGGACTGGCAGCACACCAAAAGCAAATCCAGACATTAAGCAATTAAGTTGCTGTGTTTCTCCCTTACAGAAGGAAGAACATATAAAAGCTATATTTAGCATGGTTTGAAAACTCAAGGGTTTTTAGATATCCTAAATACAAAAACATTTGGTTATTTTATATGGTGGTATTACTCATTCCATTCTTTCCTGTTATACAAAAACTCAGTTCCACATTTAGCTCTATAAGAACATACTTGGCTTGATGCAGGAGCTGCTCTGAAATCAGCACGTCTGCAGTGACTTACACCAGCAGAAAAACTGAACTGACAGAGAGTGGGTTTGGATTGGATAATGAGAAGAAATTCTTCCCCATGAGGGTGGTGAGGCCCTGGCACAGGTTTCCCAGAGAAGCTGTGGCTGCCCCATCCCTGGAAGTGTCCAAGGCCAGGCTGGATGGGCTCTGAGCAACTTGGTCTGGTAGAAGGTGTCCCTGCCCATGACAGGGGAGTGGAATTTAATGAGCTTTTAGGTCCATTCCAACACAAACCATTCTGTGATTTTGTAAAATTTCTAATAAAAGCGTATGACACTGAAATTTGGCATCAGGACACTGGTGACATCAAGCCCAGTCAGCCAGGCATTACTGTGAATATGGACACTTGCAGCAGGAATCACAAAGACACTTCACAAGGAATCAGGATCAGCTACTAAAAGCATGATTCCTTTGGAAATACTAACCCTAGGAAGCCTTCTGTTTTCTAAAGAATGGGAGAAGACAAGCAAGACAAAAGAATTCCTGTTCCCAATACCCTCCTGAAGTAAAGTCAGCCCAGATCACCATAGTTTGCTCTTTTAAATATACAGCTGGAATAGGTGTGTGATGAGCTCTGCCATTCAAGAGATTAAGCCCTAGATATAACCAGCACAGCCTCTAATAGTAGTGCAGCAAAATTTGGTGTAATCTAATACTTAACAGGCAAGCTGGGCAGAGTTAGTAAAAGCTACATTATTTTGCTTTCCTGCTCTTTGTGTGTGCCGGCTGCATTTTCTTGAACTGACAAGCTCAGTTATCATGGTCCCAAGAACAGACTTTTCTAATCTGTGGGAAACATTTTTTGGAGAAGGGCTACAGATATGAAAGAATTTTGTTATTCTTACATACCTTCTTTTAAAGGCAGTGCGTATGGAACTTTTTGTCCTGTTCTGTTCCATAACAGATTCTACTAATTTGTCTTAGTGCAAGGATATATCAACATTTTCTTTTGCACATTGTATTGCTGATACCAAAACATAATTGTTCTGGATGAGGTTCAGTGGCAATTGTCATTTACGTGGATGCCAGTTTACTGTAAACTTTATCAGTCAAGAAAATGATACTGTATTTATCTTAAGCTTCACAGCAGCAGGTGACACTTAATGTGCCAGTCTACTCTGTAATCTGAAGTAGTAAAATAAATCATTCTGAGAGCTTATAAATTCATCAGCTTTTTTCTAATTCTCAGTCATAATTCTCACATATTCTCTAACATTTGCTCTAGGGCTTCCAGGAACTGGTAAATAAATGTTTCTTGCTTCCATGACGTGCTCTGTCTGCAAGTTCCTTAAAAACCTTCTGCTGTCCTCACCCAATGCCAAGCCACCAATCAGTCCATTCTAAAACAAGCTGTAAAATCTTAATAGGTTTGCAAAGAATAACACACTGGTTGCTGATGGATGGCTATAACACAAGAACATTTTGCTCCGTTTCATATTAAGGATAATAATTTCATTTTGGGAACAATAAATAGGGAAATAAAAAATCGTTTTGCAGTAGCAATAGCACATTTAGCTTTCACAATAACAAGCTCTAGAGTAATAGAGAGCATAACACCAGCAATAATTCATGCAAGCACAGTACACACACTTTTCAGGGCAGAGGTGAGGCCAGAAACAATAAGAGTATTGCTACAATGCATTCATTCATGTTTATGAAGTGTTTTGATATCCTCATGGAGACAGGGATATTTGCCATTAAAGAAAAGCAAGCTTATTTAAATGGGATATTCTAAAATATATTATAATTAAAATTATAATAGTCCCATTGCACTTGGAATCCCATAAAGTTTTGATAAAATTATGTGACTGAGTTGTCCCATGAGGAAGTGAGACTCTGCTTAAATTAAACCCTTTCAGCTGTCTGCACCGTACCAATTCTCAATTCTGGCCTCAAATGCAGAAGGTGTTAAAAGGGTTTGACATGTTGATGGAAAATTAAGAAAAATCAGCAAATACATGGCAAAGTTTAGAAGTGCCATTAATGGCACAATTTCCTCCATGGAGAAAATTACCTCAAGATGTGCCAGGGGAGGTTCAGGTTGGACATCAGGAAGAATTTCTTCCCATTGGCTCTGGAAGGGGCTGCCCAGGGAGGAGTCACCATCCCTGGAGATGTTTAATAGACAACTGAACATGGCATTCAGTGCTCTGGTTTAGCTGACAAGGAGGAGATCAGTCAAAGACTGGGACTTCATGATCTGGTAGATCTTTTCCAGACTTGATGACTCTGTGATTCTAAACATGGCAGGAGAGGAAGAAAGAACATTTTTTCTTCCCTGAACTACACAGCTCCATTTATTCCAGAGCTTGCTGTTGACAGTGATATTGCTTTCCTCAGCCTCAACAGACAACTCTCCCTGGCCTTTTGAGGACTGCCAGCTTCCAAAAGCCATAGGGATCACATTCAACCAAACAGCACTTCGTTATTCTGTGAAGAGTCCAAACATCAAATGGCACTGTTAGCTTGCAAAGCAATACTCACCCCAGAGAGCCATAAAGATGGAGAAGAAAACCGTGGCAGGGTTGTCAAACAAGTGACTCGCTCGAGCAGTAGCACAGGCAGAGCTGAGGTTCCAGTAATCACAGAACTTGTCACACAGGGGGCACATGGTGAAGGCATTGCGTTGGTCACACATCTCTTTGCTGGGACAGACAAGAGCACAGGTTCCTCTGAGTATTCCAGCTCAGCAGCTATGGATGTGCAGTAATGATATTGAGCAACACATCACAGCTATTACAAGCTCTCTGCAATGTATCTGGCCTGCACTTGCAGGCAACAGGAGCTGTGTGGTTCCTCAAGGTTCATTGCCATGGACAGTAATTTTTTTAATCCTCATAGGCACCTTACCAACAGGAAAATGATGCAACACTCAACCAGTCTGATCACTGTGTGGTATTAGTGAGTTAAGGAAGACAACATCAATGAAGACACTGAGGTTAACCATACTAAAAAATAAAAATTTAAACACAAAAATTTAGTTTGTATCTCTGCAGCCAGTTACATGATTTGATACAGATCAGATTCAAATCACTGAAACACTGAAGTGGTCACAAAGGAAATTCAGTGCTACTGTCAAAATACACATTTTTTTAATATGGTGGCACAAAAATATGAGAGAAAATATTTTCTTACAGATTTTAAGATCTTTACTGTAAGGCTGTTATTTTGATTTTTGGTCTTATTTGCTACATATGTATTCAGTTTCTAAAAATATTTGAAAAAAAAAACCATTATCGGTATCACTTTAACAGGCCAAATATTTCTTGTCAGGGCTGAGAATGCTTTCAGTATTTTCCATAAGGTTTGGATGTGAGAGCCTTTCATACCTGTGCAGTTTCACTTAGGTGAACTTAGGTGAGTAGTGCAAGTCTCAAATATCCATGCCAGGATCATGAGCTGAGAGCTACCACATTGTTTCAGTGATAGCTGGTATATGGTGATTATGACTGTTCCTATGTGGGCCATCCTGAAATAGGTTTTTCCTTACAACTTCAAATGAAAAACAAATATTCATAATAGAGCTATTCAAGCTCTCTTATGAATATGTTTGTATTATATAGGTTGAAAAGCGTGCAGCTGTTTCCAGCTCTCATGTTGTTGCAATAATTCTCTACTTCAAAAAGCAGCAGAGGGTGCTACAGATACATCTCTGTATGCTGCCATAAATCTCACTGGAACTTAAATCTTAGCACAAGTTTTCACCCTGACAAGCAGTAAGATTTATTCAGATCAAGCTAAGAAAGGAAACCCTGCCTCACATGAGGTGCTGTTCATCATTTACCTACCACTAACCTTGTCCTACTGCAGTGATTTTAAAAGTTGACAATTCAGGGACTCTAATGAGTGTGATCAGTATACAAGTACTGTCTTCAGCAGAAGTCAGACAGATAACATAGAGGAATTGATTTTTTTTTTTTTTCACTGAAAAGCAGATATTACCATCACAGCGTCACTTTGGCAGATTTTGTGCAGTATATTCCCCTCAGGATACACAGAACTCAACATTATTTTGTGTCTACAAGGGGAATACTGTGAAGACCAAACAGAATCACAGAATGGGTTGAGTTGGAAGTGATCTCAAAGATCAGTCACTTCAACCCCCAGCCATGGGCAGGGACATCTTCCACTGTCCCAGGTTGCTCCAAACCCCATCCAGCCTGGCCTTGGACACTTCCAAGGATGGGGCAGCCACAGCTTCTCTGGAAAACCTCTGCTGGGTGTCTCAGCACCCTCCCAGGGAACAATTTCTTTCCAATATACAATCTAACCCTGCTCTCTGTCAGTGTGAAGCCATTGCCCCTTGTCCTGTCACTCCAGGCCCTTGTCAAGAGTCTCTCTCCACCTTTCCTGTGGGCTCCCTTCCGGCACTGGAAGGCCACAGTGAGGTCACCCCAAAGCCTTCTCTTCTCCAGGCTGAACAATCCCAATTCCCTCAGCCTTTCCTCCCAGCAGAGCTGCTCCATCCCTCTGATCCTTGGGTGTCCCTGCTCTGGGCTGGCTCCAGCAGCTCCCTGTCCTTCCTGTGCTGGGATCCCAGAGCTGGAGGAGCTCTGCAGGTGGGGTCTCAGCAGAGAGGGGCAGAGGGGCACAATCATATCCCTTGATCTGCTGGCATTTGCTAAATTTTGTAACTATTGCTCATCTTACTTGCACAAATGGTACAGTTTTTTAAAATGAGAATAAAGTGTTCCAAGAGTCATAGACAGTGTTTGCATTCATTTCAGTGAGCTTTACATAATGACTTTTTGAATGAGCAGTGAGCTATGTGCACTCATAAAAAGAAAATTAATATCTTAGAAAATGAACTCAATACAGTGGACTCACTACACATTCGTGTTTCAGGAGGTAAGATGCTGACCAGACAAATAAATGTGTGCCCTTGAAATGCCTGTTCAATGCCTCTGTGCTTATAATGCTTGCAGGGTTGATAATGATACATCACTGCTTTTCAGACAAGCTATAACCAGTTATTCTCTCTACAGATTAATAAGAAAAAGCACAGTCTTATAATTTTAAAGTAACAAATCATGGATCACAGATAAACTTACCTAGGAATGTCACTTTCAATGGTTATACATCCATACAGAAATACAATAATCCCAACTACTGAAGATGGAATGAGGAATTCTGTGTATAAACCCAGCCATGCAAAATAAAGTCCTATCTTTTCTCCAAAATACTTCCTGAAAAAGAGACAAAAATAAGAAAAAGCACATGCCAAGGTTATCACTTTCAAATGTGTTTTACAGCTACTAAACAGTCACAGACAGTTAAAATACAAATTGTGAAGGACATGAATGAAAGCCCTGAGGATCTTGAAGACAACAGGAACAAATGAAGGGAAGTATTTTGGCATTTGGAAGTTTGGGCTTCTCTGTTCTGAGAAATTAAAGACAGTCCTGGATCATTCTCCTGAGCTGAAATTAAGCAGTATCATTGCAATACATAATATGTGTTCAGAGAAGACTGTGGTCTTTGCATCTCTTAAAAGAAATCAGTGAAATAGGAGGAAACATTGGAAAATATTTGGCTCCTCAGAGAGCACATTAATTTTTGACTCTGTAGTACTCCTGGATTCAGTTAGTGAGAGTCATAGAAATTACATCTATGGGACCATACTGACAACATCCTCTAATATCTTAAAAGATGAGTAATCTGGAACTGCTGCTAAAGGAGGAAAGTTTACTTGTGCACTTATCACTGGCTTTTCAGAAAGAATACTTTTGTCAGGTTAACAGACCCTGGACAGCTGGTTAGAAAAAACAGTGTCTGCTCTGAGGAACAGCCCACTGCAGATGTTGATAAATAAGTGGTGAACTCAGCCCAGCATCTTCATGAATCACACTACAAGGAGTAAACTATGCATGGATGAACCTCGCTGATCATTCCAAAGTACAGTTAGGAGTGATTACAAATATTGCAAAACCCAAAGTGCTTCATAGAACTCAAGAATCCCCACAATTTAGATAAAAACCAACAAGGTTAAAAACATTTCCCAAGCCAGAGAGGAAGATGGAGCAGTGTCAGACAGAAAGTAGCTACACAGAGAGCACTCAGGGCATGACATGGAGTGTGAGTCAGTGAGACATTTACACTTTGATAGCAGCAAAAATTAAAATAAACTCATGATATCATGTTGAAAGACAAGACTTGGTCCTCATAAAGGTTGAGCATGATCCCAGTTTGAGATTTATTTTGATCCCATTTACTCTAGGAAAGTTTTATCTAAATTAAGCACCCCAGATTTAAATAATTCCTACAGAAAATTATGAAATGAGAGTTTTGGAGGCCCAAACTTAAATTTTCTACTCCAGAAGTTAGGTCTAAGGGCCAGACTTCTCATGCCACAGGAGAGACAGGGCAGGAGTGCAACCATGGCAGACAGCCAAGGGACAAGATGAGCCTCCACAGTCACTTCCAGCTCACATGAAATGCATAAGGGAAGCAACAGTGAGGGATTTTTATTACTACAGATCCTGTTGTTGTTCTCACACCATCACAGCTGCAGCTAACTCCACAGTTCCAGGCTCTCCCATGGAAAATTGGCAGTACAATCCTGCCCATTTCAGTTTTGCCTTCCATGAATGCCTCTATTTTCTCATGTCTAACCAAACTAGCTTATACTTGAGAAAGGATGAATGCAACCCTAAAGGGGAAAACAAAAAAAAAAAAAAAAGCATTTTGAGGTGATACACAGACATTCTCTTCAGTATGAGGGGATGCCAGTCAGAAGATGGGAAATTTCAGGAATCTTCTAGGAAAAGAGTACCACTCTTACACCTGACATTGCAAGGTACCCTAAGCCACAAACTGTGTGCAGTATCAAACAGCACAAGTTAAATCATCACAGTGAGACTTGAATGGCAATAACTTCAGATTTGAAGTACCTTGGGACAATGGATTTGGAGAGAACATGAGGAAATATAGAATTATATGACATAGCACATTTTAAGAAATAATAAATATAAATATTTGTGTTGCAAATACAAGCCATATACTGTGGGATTAGCCTCTGACCTGGCACATGCCAGGTAATTTTGGAGGTAATTATAAGAAGAACATTATTTTCTTTATTTTCACTTTTGAAAATAAATATATATATATATATATTTATAGGCCCATTTTTTAATATACTATGTTGTTAATGAAGTTTACTTAATACTCACGTTTTAATAACTGTTTTTAATATGAAGTGAGAAAAGAAATACTTGATTGAACTATAGAACTAACCAGAAAGCCTACAGCTTTTCCTCAAGCCTCCTGTGTGAGTCAACAAACAGCAGCTATGATGTTGGAACAGCACAGGATAGAGGGAAACTCCATTTGCTCCCAAGTTTCCTTCTGACTGGGGAGTCACAAACTTAAATTTGACACTAAAGCAGGAAAAGGAGGACCAGAGGGACATTATTCTGATTATGTCTTCTTACTGCTTCCTTGTTTGTAGAGATGGGCAATAGGCACAGCTAGTACAGTGTTTGAAACAGGTCACAGCAGGCACAAAAAAAAAATGTCCACAATCTAAGCTGTTCAAAACTATCTGTTCCTTTTACAAAGGGCCACAAATTAGCACAGAAAGAGATTAAATGCCAACAGCACTAAAGAGTAGCTGATCAGGGTCAGGGAAATTGAAGTTTATGGCTCAAAAGGCTTCCCTCAAATTTTTAAGCCTTCCAGTGATTGTGATCTGTAACCTATAAACTGAAGGGTTGCTATTTGTATCCATGCCAAAAGAAAGTGAGAAGAGTTCAACAATGTCCTGGCAGTATAGAAAAGTACCAGTTGCCAGGAAGGAAACTGCACTGTGTTTCGTGGCTTAACTGTTTTGAAAAAGGAAAATAAGTAAGATGCTATGCCCAAGTTCAGTCTTCATGCCAGAAAGTGAAATAATCTAAGGAGAAGCAATGACAGAGCTTGGAAACATAACAAATATAGGTATGAGTTTATCAAGTCAGAAGAACACAAGAAATAGACATGTCCTTTCTTTGACACATCCCAAGAACTCTTCTCTGGTTCCTCTGAAGAGGAGTCAAGGCTCTGTGAACACCTGTGACCCTCTGTACCAACATCAACTGCAGCTGCTGCTGGATTCAGTAGTGAATGAACAGAGGGGGAAAAAATGTGTGCTTCAAGGGTAGAGGAAGATGTAAGTCAAGGAAAAGTATTTTTACAAGTTTTTTTATATATTTACACCAAGAACTTGGCATGTTCTCTCATTTACATTGGGATAAAACCAGTCTGACTTTATTATCTTACAGGAATTATCCATGATTTATGCATGGCAAAAGAGAAGAGTTGAGACCAGAGCCTTGCCCTACCTCAGCAGCTAATTAACATCTGCTTTACATATATCCAGGCAAAGCACAGGATTAATCTTTTCCAAAGTGTGCTGCTCATGGATACTGCAGAATGTCACATAAAAAAAGTGTCCCCCTGGCATTGTATGAGCTTTATTTCTGCATTAGGGAAATGTCCCTTTGTATGCACATATTCCATGGTGGAAGGGGTTATTCCCAAACTAAAGGGCAAATTAATTTGATAAATTTGATAAGATTCTTTGATAAAGAATGTGTACTGCTCCTGTTAGGAGCAGCACCCAAGGCTTTTGTTCTGTATGTTGATACATCATAAGGTGAAATTTTGTGCCTTTCATTTTGGAAGACTTTATAAAGGCTGGTGAAATAGCCAACTACCAAATACTGAGTTCTCTTGAACAAGAATCATGTCTTTAAGGAAAGATTTGGCCAAATTACCCATAACGCCTGAACAAGAGCTGCTTTTCCAGCAGATTATCAGAAACAGCATTACAAAACTCCCAACAGCAGCAGCAACAACCACCTGTAGAAAGTGTTCTAGAAAGTAACTCCCTCCCAGAATTAGAAGTGTTGAGAAGGCCAGAGCAGAAATGTTGGCTAGGTTCCCTCAGCTTCACCCATATAACACTTAAACCAGACATCTGCAATGCACTTTGGTCTGTCTGGTTGCAAAACCAACATCAAAAAGAACAACTGATTATTAAACCCTGCTTGCACGTTGGTCACAGTGCTCCCCTGCCAAGTTGTGCAATTTATAAATAGACTAAGGTTTGGGAAAGCCGGGAGAAAGAGAGAGGAAAAAAGCCCTTCAGTTTTGACTCTGTGAAAACAAGTGTGGGTACCTGGAATGTGAATGAAGCATGTGGTGCGTGACACACGCTGGAAAGAACTCTGGAGACGCTCAGGAACAAAGCTAAAAATCGAGGAAAAGGCGCTTGTGGACACTGAGTCACCAAACTGGGAAATCTGTGCAGAACTCTTCAGTTTTTGTATTTCTGTAGCCCACTCTAGCTCAGCTGTCACTTCACGTTTCCATTTCGTTCCACCACCCCTTCATTGGAGGAGTCGTTTAGACACAATAGTTTCTCTTCAAAACGAATCTGATTTACAGCTGCCTCTTGGGTAGGTTTCCCCTACAGATGATCAACCAAGTCACACGTATTACTAATTAAAAAAAATAAACTTATTTGCACAGTTTGGGGGTGAAGTTCTAGAGTTTCTGCCACTGGAGAAAAGGACAAGCACTTTACTTTCATGTCAGAACATCTTTACTGCCAGGGCTAGTTTAAATTTTTTTTCCCCATCTAGATGCACATTCCTTCTCTCACCCACAGCAACATTCCTCACAATTTATTGTGAGGAACACAATTTATTCTTTCAGGGCTTTTGCAACCAGAAGAAAACCTACCATTATGCTGCAGGTAGAACTGTGACTACCTTTAGAAAGTGAGAAGTAGTTTCCACCATATGGTAAGTTCAGAACACAGATAATTCCTTTGGTTCTGAGATAATAGTTCCCAACATTGGGATTTTCTTTCTCAATACTGCAGAATTCTTTCACAATGACTGCTAGAGTACAGGGAAAGCCCCAGTCACTACAAGACAATCAGGAGCATTGCTGAACACCCCAAGATTTCACTCCAGGTAGAGCTGCCTATGTCCAAATTTTTCTGGATTTGCCATTCTTTCTTCGCTTGAAAATTTTCTCAGGGCAAGATTCTAGCATTTATTACAACCATCTGGGACACCTGGGTGGAATTACTGCTCAGCAGCAGCACTGAGGCTGCTGTGCATCCAGAGATCTTGGAGATTTCCACCATGGTTGTGCCTGACAGCACATATTCCATCCAGGCAGTCTCAAGAAGGAACATATCAGTGCTAAATCCAGATACACAGAGAGTGCACCAAATGGAGCAATATGGAAGCCAAGAAAAGATCCTGGCAGAGGACAATCCCCCTTGGAAGAACATGCCAAGAGACTGAAAAACTTTTTTTATTAAAATTTTAAGACGAGGCAATAATAACAACTACAGAACCTCACATAAATGGCAATGCATCTGAGTTGGAGGTAGGAAAGAAAATGTCCTTTAGAAAGGTCAGCTGGTTCTGTATACTGAGAAAGAAAGGAGACTTTGTCCAAGGTAAAACCACTTTTTTTTTCCCTGTACTGTAAAAATCAAGAATGTCCAGCAGAGAGTGGTTAAAAGTGTGGTTTTGAAAAAAGTTTAGAGCCCGACCCTTTTCCCCTGAGAACAGAATAAAGAAACGTGCCACCAGAGCCATTTAATCAAGCCCTTTTCACTAAAGTTTTTGTTTGAAAATGTAACCTAACAAATACTTGCTGTGTCCTCCAATGGTACTTAAGTTTGGAGCCAAACTAACCTAAATTACAGATATATTTCTCTTTCAAGGCACTGTGAAATTTTAGTTGTGATTCCTTATAGGAGAAAAAAATCCACTGACAAAATATTGCAACTCCATGGAGAACAGAAATTGAGAATTTTACTTAGAGGTAGAGCTATGTTTTTCTCTAGTTTTGTTTTTTTTTTTCTCTTAATACAAATTACTCTTCAGCAGAGTAACAGGGAGAAGCTAATGTGTGTGGAGGAAGGGGATATTCAAGTTCTCAAATTCTAGTTGATTAAAAAACCCAGGAGAAATATTGTTAATAATAATAATTTATGATAATAATATTTAATAACAGTAGTCAGGATTTGTGTATTAAATAAAATTTGAAATAGCAAAAGGCCAAACTTTATCCTGCAAAGAAATAAAACTAGGACAAGACACTCCCTGAACCTCACGGATTCATGAACCTTATGCTTCCATTCCAAGAAATTGTCAGAATACAGCTGGAAGTACATAGCTTGTGGTGATAGATTATAAACTGAAAAAAAAAAAAGCGCCTTTGTTTACTGACTGCAGAAGGAAGAACAATAAAAGCATAATAAGTAGACATGTAATGTGACTGAGACAGAAATTAAGGCTGACAACTGCCAAATGGATAAGCAAACAACACAATGCTGGGTCGTCAGAAGCACTGTAATTACATTCTCCTCTCTATTCTGGGACAGTACAAAACCTCAGAACAGGTTTGAAAGGATGAAGTGCCTGATTACATTATTCTGTTGATGTTTCCTGTCATGTGCTTAGTATAAAAAAGTTCTGAATGTCCCTGAGCCTGCGGAAGCCACAGCACACCTTGCTTAGGGAAGGCATTTTCAGCAGGAGTGTTCTGCCTGTCACATCGAAGAATTCATTCATAAGACAACCCATGGACACTCTGCCTCTCCTCACCTTTCTTTAAGTTATTCTCTCTTTATTTAGCATTTTTTTAAAATGCCAGTAAACTTCCCAATCGGGAAAACTAAAAATCCATGGCTACCTGAGGCTAATTCAAAGCTAAGGGAAGTCAATCAGAGCTTATATATATTCTATATAATAATAATAATATAATATGTTCTCTATAATAAATAAATACAAGTAAGGAGTAAGCTATTTAATATGAATCAGCCTTTCTTTTGGACTTTCTTTTAGGAAAGGAAGTTACTTTGTCTTTTTTTTAAATTTTTTTAATACCTATTACAACTTTCTTTTCTGCCTTCTTGTAGTTGAACAAATGTGAGGTCATTTATATCTCATCACTTCCCTAATCTCCAGTTTCCACAAGATAATTTGCATGATTTTATTCATCTCATTTAACAAGAGTTTGAACCTCAAATACTGGCATCTTTTCCTAAATATCTTTCATTTATAATAACTAATATTTCATGAGAGATTTCTTGCTTTTCAAATTAATATAGCTAACCCTTACTGCAGAGCCTGAATTCATTTCATGTATTTATTTTAGTAAGTAGGTCCTTGTTAGTGCTTGCACAGTGTTCCTGCTGTCAGATAGACACCATCTGGTGGCTAATAAACAGATGTATCATTTCCAATTAAAAGCAAGTATAAAAAATTTTCTTTTAGCCACCTTAGTAGAAGGGGATTGGGTCAGGGAATACTGAAGTAAACTGGACATCCATAAATTCACAGCCCTGATGGGATGCATCCACGAGGGCTAAGGGAGCTGGTAGATGTCATTACAAGGCAGCTCTTGATAATCTTTCATTTATGGTGGAAACTGGGAGAAGTGCTCAAAAGCTGGAGGAGAACAAATGTCACCCCCATTTTCAAGAAGGGCAAGAAGAAGGACCTATGGAACTACAGGCTAAATCTACCTTACTCTCATTTGTGTCCATCATCTTTTGTCACAAGAAAGAGTTCAGAAGAGCCTGGCTCCATCCTTTTCTTACCCCTTGCTCAATATGGCATAAGAATCTCAATTTTTCTGCTCTCTCTACTGACTGTGGAAGTTCATAGATTTGCCATATTGAAAGCTTCCCTTAAGCTTGTGTTTTCTGGGCATAATTTTTATGTGGTGCCCAGTTATTGATCTCTTCCCTTGTGATCCTAGTTTTGTCCAATGTTAGAGACAAGCTACTGGATCAGAAAAAGCCATTGCCTGTCCTAATATAACTTATGGGCAGAGAGGAACCATATACAAAAACATCTTAGTATGGGGAAATACCTTTAAACCAGAAATGGGCTGGTCTCGACCTTTGGTAGGCACTCAGGAGCCAGAAAAGAACTTTCTCTCAGCCCAGGAAGCCACAGCCAGAACCTCCTACAGAGATTAAGAAATTAAGAGAAGTTCTACAAGAAAGATAAGCAGACCTGTGGCCACCCAAATTCAGCAGCTGTTTTCTACTCCCTGCAGTTCTCAGCTACATACACCTCTAGATGCCTAAAATATTCAAATGTAGGTAAATATTTAAACATGCACAACTTCTGTTTCCAAATGTGGCCTCTCACCTCTTTCTTTCTTTTTTTTTTCTCTAGTTTGAAAGAACAACTTCTATTTCCTATCAAAATAAGCTGATGTCACCTCCAAAGACACATTTGGATGGGACCTGTCAGTCATGTCCATTCAAAAATATAAGTTTCTGGCTGTGAAATTTAGGCATCATTCAGGCACTATGGAACTCAGCCTGAGACAGTTCTTAACACAAAGAAAACTCAATTCTAGCTGCCTACAAAACTCCACAGTCCAAGCGGGAGACCCCACGAAGCTGTGCTACAACCTCAGTCATCAGAGACTTGACTTTGCACAAGTCCTAATGTGATATACATGTCTTCTCCTGGATCTAGCTTTTGAAAATCCCACAGCAGGAGGGAAGAATCCGGCTGGTAATGAGGATCCTAGTGCTCAGACAGTAATCTGAAGCCTGGGAATTATGTTTATCAGAAAGCAGGGATCTGCTTTTCCTCACCGCTACAATCCAAGCCTACTGGTTTAAAATTCCATCTCTCATACAAGCAACAATAAATAAGACCGAGCCCCTGCCAAAAGAGACAGAGAGAAGCACTTCCTACAGGACTGGCAAAGTCTGTGAAATGCAGAGCTGAAAGTAAATCATCTCACTCCAGTCACAGGCCTGCATCCAGCAGAATAATTCAACACAAATTCCTTGGTGATTTATGCACCACGAGCAAAACCCCTCTGCTTTGCAATAAACAATGGCTGGAGCACTTGGGTATGGCCTGTGATGAGAAGTTCCAGTGAGGGGAGGGAAAACTCCCTACTACTCAGCTCAAAAGTGCTGCCCTAGCATCAAACTCCTAAAATGAAGAAGACCATTTCCATGGATGTATGGCATGATAATAAAGGCCATTCATAAATAAACTGGGGTTGTGGGGGGTAATGAGATCATGGAAAACTAAAGGAGATATAATGATGGGAGAAATGTCCATTTTTCACCAGCTCAGACTCTGCTCCAGAGTCCCACCTGCTTCTGGTCCCCTCCAGGAAGCTCTCTGCTGTAAAACCTGGCAGGAAGGATATCAAGGATGAGTGGATGCTGGCACAGCACTTCCCCTTGCACCTAGAGCTTTAGTGATGATGAACTGTAAGCTGGACATATCACATGTTGGGAAGGAATCTTCACTATACAGATTCTTGGAACTATAAAAAGATGTTGGCCTCAGAGTGCAATAGGGTTATGGCAGATCTGCTCAGATTGTTGTCTCAGGCATGTGTTTGGCAAAGCTTTGGAAAGGAGCTGATGGACAAGTGCCAAAGACACTGGCAGAGCTCATGGGCATTTTACTACTTAGTGCTGTGTTTGCTCGATTACTGCACTTTCCCAGGCTTAAAACTCTTTTCTCTTTTTCCTAGCACAGAACTCCTTGGAGACAGCCTTAGCATCTCTGTGAACGCTGAAGATTTGCCTGCTAAAGATAGTGAGGGAAGAATTGCAGGGACACAGTGCATTAGAAAAAGTTGCTCAGACCCCATGAAATAACCAGATGCTGCAAGGGTGTTGGGTGTTTCTGCCAAAGTTGTTCCATTTCATGAAAAAAAAGAAGAAATGAAAAAAAAAAATAAAGATGGGCTATTTGGTGAGATTAATTCACAGTAATAACAGAAGAGGGACAGGGAAGCTGAGGAATTAAAGCATACAAGAGAATCTCCACTTTGGAGATCAATAACCCCAAAGTTAGCATAAGCAGTGACTGAACAATATTTCTTCTGGGACTGGGCATCACAGACTTTATTTTCAACTCCTGAGAATTCTAGACAGTATGTGGAACAAAAAAGATATGAAGATGTGACTACAGATCAGGGTGGTGAATAAAGAAGTCATTTGTTCAGGCATTAGGCAGGCTAGAAGGGCTCAGCTGGGGCAAGCTGTACCACAAATTGATCTTAACCACATTTTTTGCAACAGAATAAACACCTACATCTAAAGACAATAAAAACTACATTTTAGCAGAACTCCCTGTACTTATTTTATCTCTATTTTAAAACTACCCTAAGTAGGGTAAGCAGATACATGCAGGTTTGGGGGGTTTTTTGGTGAAGATTGATGAAAGAAGCCAAAGGTCGAAAAGGTAAACCAGTACTGACAATTTGGGTGCCTGATTGCTTACATCGAGCACTGTAAGACACTCAAAGAGAAAGCAAGTTTCCAGAGCTGAGACAGTGAATCTATGGATCACAGGTCTGTCAGTACTTTAGAAATTGCCAAGAGAAGCAAGCTCCAGGCTTTAAAAACACAGCATTCATGGCAGGAACAGGGGGAGACTGGGGATGTTCAGTCAAGAGCAGGTTCAACATGGGTACACCACAATGAAAAGCCAGAATTCATTACACACAGAGGTGAAGCAATCTTCCATACCAAAGGAAAACATAGTTAAAGATAGGAAGGAGAGAATATATTAGCTAGACAGTTTGACTAACAGAAACTCCCAAGTTTTGATTTATGTTCTATACTCTATGAATAATATTTTAGTTAACACTGTCTCCTAGCTGCTCCTGCAAAAAGTTATTGTATACATAGTCTCAATCCTTACATGTCTTCCCAGTTTCAGGATTTACAACAAGAGGCATTTGGATCTTTGAAAGCAATCATACTATAGATAATGTAGCCTGCTAGCTACTAAGAACTTTGGTGATGTTCTAGAAATGGGAAATAGAAATTAAAATATGAAAAACCATTAGAAAACAAGCTGGGGCCTTATAGAAGCAGTGATATTAAAATAAGCTCCACCACAATTAGAAATGAGCCAATTTTGCTTGGTTTTCCTGGGGTGAGGTAATCTTATGTTAATAGATCAAGAGGTAAAAAGGTGACCTCCTCTCTACAAGAATGGTCTGCTCCTGGAATTTCTGTTCCTACATGGCTTTCCAGCTGCAGGTGCTTCAATATGCCCTTTAAGAGGAAAATGTGCCAGTTTTCCATGAGTTAAGGTTATATCTCAGAAGGAAAACCACCTCTTTGTGACACTGCAACCGTAGATTGCTCCCCTCATCTGACATTTAGAGCTCCCAAGTGATAAATGTTGCATTACAACCAGAAATAAAATTTATTATAAATTTCTACTGCACTTCTTACACTTGTGTGTATTTTCTTGACTTGCTGCTTTAAGACGTGTACTGCTAAAAGACAAAGAAACAGTGACTGTAAATAAGATAAAGGAATCTTTGGTCCAAAGAGGGGGAAAAATTTCTTGAAACTAGTGCAGTGTTGGAAGAGTTGAAGCTGTGTGATCTCCATCCCAGGATATTTCAAAATGCATGGGCAATTTTATCTGGTTTTCAAAAGCAGATATGTTTTGAGCAGAGAGAAGGTCTAAGGACAACCTATTAATTCTAAAATAATGTTAAAACTTTGATTAATATTCAATAGTGTGTAAAAATATAAAACCTGCTTTCTTTTTGCAAGGTCATAGAACTCTTAGGGAGCATCCTCCCTGTCTCTGGATCAACATAGCATCACTGCAGAACTTGCTAAAAACAGAGTTTGAACTCATTTTCATCTGAGAAAAGAAAATCATCAAAAACAGAAGAAAATCACTAAGCCACAGATGTTTTTATCACATTTTTTATATTACAGTGCAAGGATTGATAGGAACTACTGTTGATAAGTGCATTCCTACAAAAAAGTCACATCAGAGAAACTCATCTCTGATGAAAATCAAGACTTAAATTAGGATTACAGAAAAGGTGTGTTACAACAGACAGACCTCCAGAGCTCTGCAAATTCTAAAATGCAGCTTCCATTTTCTACCTTTTAATCTATCCCTCAGGCCTTCCTGAGATGACTGAGGTCCAGCAGTTTCCATTCATAATTTCTAGTACTTTTAGCCTAAGATATCTGTTAGCAAATAATTCATTATTTCTATATCAAATAACTGTTTATAATCCTCTTCACGCGAGTTAAATAGAAACAAAGAAAAAAACTGAAATTCATATTTGGACATTCATGAAATAAAGCACTGCATTAGGCAGACGGTGTTTCAAATGCATTTTTATATCTGGATGTGCACTAAGAGATGAGGTGTTGCAACATCTTACAAATCAAACTTCAATTCACACTGTATTATTGGTACAATCTGCACTATATATTTCTTTAAATTCTTTAACTGAAATTGTTCTGCTGTAGAATAGAAATATGTAACACATACTGTGTTCCCATTTGGTGCAACTTTCCTTACTTGCAGCTGCATTTCTTTTACCAAAAAAAAAAAAAAAAAAAAAAAAAAAAAAAAAAAAAAAATTGCTTTTCTTATAGCCCAAAGCAGTCCACAAAGCTAGAGAAGCATATTTTTTACAGATTAAGAGACAGGAGTGAATGGAATTGTTAGTGAATGCTATAATGGTCCTTTATTTCCTTTTGTCATTAAGAACTTTAAAATTTTCTGAAACTGACTATGCAGTTAAATTCCCTGAGGATTAAAGACATTGGAAGAGAATCACCATTCTGAACCAAGAGTGAGCATAACTAATATGTGATTCCTGTCTTTAGTGTGCAACTGGGAACTGGCAACAACTGTATGATCAGAAGGAAGGTGCTGAGGCACCAAGAATAACCTATAATAATTCTACAGTGACACACCTAATCTTCCAGCATAGACACTTGAATTGAAGAATGGCTTTCAGTTTGCATTCCTACTGAATAAGAGTGAAACAGTAATATTTAAATATATATTGCAAGCTGTATTTAAAAATTAGCAGCGTACTTCAAAAGAGTTGATGTATTTGAAAACAACAGGCAGGACAGGCTTTGAATAAAAAGAAAGATAAATACTGCTTCATCTGTCCACCAAAGCCTGAATTTAAACAACCCAGTAGAGTATAATCTAAGCAATCTAAGAAAGGAGGGTCATAGTTCATAGTAAATTACCAAAAAGCACAAAGTGACTGATGTCTGCCAAGGAAATAAGTATCCACATCAAGACTGAGCTCATGGCACAAAAGTGAAGAAACCCACTTCACCAGCAGAAAGAGAGGGGTGGCCATTCTCCAGGTACATCTACACTAAAGCTCTAACATTACCCAGCAAATAAAAACCACATTTATTTTAGTGGTAACAGTCAAACTTGCAGTCAAGCAAAATATGGAAGATAAAAGCAAGAAAAGTCATCTCTGAGAACAGACAATCAATTGCACATGTCTGGTCTTTCTGTTTCTCACAGAAGTTTAAACCACAGGATTTCTATGAAATCATATCAGCACAGCAAAACATTATAATGGAGACAGCAAAATACAAATGAAGATGGAGTGTAAGCAGATGTACCTCTATTTTTAACTCAGCTGAGCTGTCAGGTCTGCTAAAACTTGAGAATTCCTCTAGCCAGTCAGAGATTAGTTTAGCACTTGTAATATTTACTAACCACACAGCAGGTGTTGTAATCTCATTCTGAGTTTACCTGTTCCATACAGGAGCTTGACCCAGAGTAACTGCCATACAAAAGGTACATAAATTTTGTACAAAACCTTTGAAGCAAAAAAAAAAAGAGGAGGATATTGCAAAGCCTTGCAGAGCCTCCAGAACCTCAGTAGAGTTTGATGGTCTCACTTCCATTTGCCAGTTTGCATCATATTGCTCCCAATAAGAAGCAATTCCTCTTACATTAAAAGTTAGTGCTTAACTCTTGGAAAAACTATGTTCAGTATTTCATCTTTAGCTCAAAATAAAACGAAATATTTTACAAAGTTTATTGGCTACCCATATTACCAAGAGCAGCTTTTGCAGGTAATCACGTAGGGGCAGATCATATAATAAAAAACGGTTGGAGTTTGATTTTTCAAAAGACAAATGGTAATAACAAATGCCATTTTTCTTATACATACAAATTATTTTTAAACAGATATTTGTTGAAACGTTTTTCTATTCCTTAATATCCTAGTTAATTTCTTCCTAGAGAGACATCTTATAATAGAATATTTCTAGTCAGCAGTTTATTCCAATCTTTTTTTTTCTTTACTCAGTATTTACAGTACAAACAAAATACAATACAATAAAAATTGTTTTGTCTTGGCTTTCTTTTAGTTATTGTGGGAAATCCTTAAAAATCATGACTGGTTTGCTTTGTCTTATTGTAAATCCAATTTCTGTGTTTGCAAAGAAAAAAATTGTAAATATACAAAAGAACCTCCACTGGGAACACATATGGATGTGTTCAGATGAATAAAACTTGTAAAACCAGGAGTAAAAAAATCAAATAAATCTCAAAACTGTCAAATACTTTCACACTGATTCATGATGTGAACACCAGCTTCTGATTATTCACCAGATTTTTGTGACCATACCCTCCAATAAAAAGTCACTAATGTAAATAGCAATTCCTCTCCTTTGAACAAATCAATACCTAAAAACCCCCAAAAACTGAAGTATGACATTCTTCCAGTAATAAGGACTATACTAAAGCACAGATGATAATTGTTTGGTGTATTCTAATTATAGTAAATTATCATCAGAGCCACATAAAAGCAGTGAGGACATTATTTTCAATGTTCTGATCAACCCAAGATTTCATTTGCTGAAGAAAGTGGAAATTAATTAATTCCATCACCTCAGAACCAGGTCCCTTGGTGTTTTATACAAGCTCACATTACCTTATGAGATCAATAGGCTGAAACTTGTAAAACACTCCATATCTTGCCCATTCTTGATACAGCAACTAAAGAAAGACACAAAAAAAAGAAAACAAACAAACAAAATGAAAACTAACTTGAAACAAGTTATCCCTTCTGTTTTCACAAAACCCTTCTAAGATTTAAAGATATTTGCTGCACTCCTGGAGCTGCTAAAACCAGTAGAACTCATAGAAAAGACACTTTGTCCCTATGTTGGGGATGTCACGAAGGCCACGACTGCTGTTGGCCATGCAGATTCACCCACAGTCTACAGAGAGCTCAAAGGAAGGATCAGGTTCTACACAAACTTCTTGCAGCAGGAAGAATCCAGCTGGAATAGGAGCAGGGATAAAAGGAAACATTGCAGGACCTGGGGTAGTTGGGCCACAACACACTCAGCTGCAACATGCAAAGAATTTGGGATTGTCTTGCTTATTCCCTCTTTCATTCCTGTGATTTATGTGTCACAACTTCACTGAAGAAGATTGTCCTGGCTGCCACACTGATATTTTCATATGCATATTTGTTCTTGCCTATTCAAAATCACCCCTTGCCATTGCCCCCCCAACATCATTTATTTCCATAAATAAACATACTAATAAATGCATTCACTCAAATATACAAAAGAAGAAAATTACATTCCTAAAACTCCCCAAAAGCTGCTTTGAACACAGCTACAGAATGGAATTTGAAGAGCAAAAAGAAAGTTTTTGTTTGTTTGTTTGTTTGTTTTTTTAATTAGCATTCCATTTAGGAACAGGTACCTTCTGTAAGTTTCCAGGAATGTTCTAATCTGCTGCTAATAATAGGGATACTGCTCCAGTATATGACAACTGTGGATTTCCCAGGTGGGATACAAAGCCCTCATGGATTTTTTGATGTCTAACACAGAGACAGCAATGAAGGGTTACAACTTTCCAGTGGGCCAGAAGCTTCAAGACTAAACCAGTGTTTATACTCAGGGTGTGTTATTATCATTCTGCTGCTCAATACCTTTCTTAAAAATTTTTTTGTTGTTGTTTTTTTTTTTTTTTTTTTTAGCAGAAATCACACTGAAACTAGGAAATTCCTTTACTCTTAGGAAAAACTGAAACCCTCTCAGGTTTTTCACTGCAGATTTCTAATTCTTATAGCATGGGACAAAAACATTGTGTCACTGTGCATTTTGTCCAAGGGAATCCTGAAGAAGGTTGATAAGGATTAACCTGTTATATTATAAACTGGTACATAAATCTTTATCACTTGTGCTGCCCTATTGGCATAAGTATCCCATAACGACTCAGTTAATTTCTGGAGTTTTACAAGAGAAAGTTGAATTTGAAGATACAGATAAGTTTAAGTTGGCAAAATAAAAGGGCTCAGAAGGGAAAAAAATGTTCAAAAATGCCCTCCTTTCTTTTAAACCTGATCAGGGTTCTTCAGGAAATTAAACACTGAGACTATTAGATTCAGATAGAAAACAGATGATGTTATGCATAGGAATACTGCAGAAGAGTCAAGGCCTAGGCAGCAGGGACATATGTGAATAATCAATGAAGTATTTCTGGAAAGAAGCTTTTATGTTTTTAATACTTAACACTTCATAACTGAGCCTAATAGGCAGAATAAAGAGAGGGCAGCACAAAATATAACTAGTAGGGGAATATTTTTCCAGACACTGGTGCTTCTAGGCCCTCTTCCCCCCCATTCCACAGTACCCAATCTTCCTCCATTGACTAATGTTCATTTAGTCTTTTTCTGGTTTTTTTTTTTTTTTTTTTTTGCGTTCCAAGTCAGTAATCTGTGGAGCTGCCTCTGAGAGAAAATTCTGCAAGTCCAGGACAGACAATTTCTTCATGAACAAAAAGTTCAAAGAAACAGACACAAACTAAAAAGCTTCTTTTATAGTTTGTTTTCTAAGTTTGTTTTGCTTACCAAGGTTCATACACTAAATTAAATTGTATATGGCACATGAAGACATCTAGTGGCTGAATGGCAACATTATTTACCAAAATCTACCAAGATTATGTTTTCAAATTTTACTAAAACAGAATTGGAGAAATCAGATTTATTCGTATGACCTCTGTTTGTATGAACTCACTCTTCATAGTATAGTAAATATTAGAGGTTTCCAAATGTTCCATTTTTCTTCATATTACCCTCTTTCTCTTTCACTCCCTACTATTTTCCCTCTGCATTTCCTATCCTATTGTTTGCATATCAAGGAAAAGTAAATGAGCAAACATTTGAGAACAATATAAAAATAACCTTAATAGATTACTTATGAGTATTATTAGTATATTTATACTTATTAGTAACTATAATCCTAAATAGATTATTTAATAGTACTTCAATGTTTATTTTCCCATTTCTAAAAGTAAGCATATATATAAAACACAGTTTGAATTCACACTGTTTCTCTTGAGGACTGATCTATTTTTTGAATGTCTTTTGATAGCTAGAAACTTTATTTACAAAATAATTGGAAGCAGACTTTTAGAAATTGCATACAATTAGTTGAATGCACAATCGAATGAAAAGTACAACTACATTTTATTTTAGTAACTGCTGCTCTCTAGGAGCATTTGGTTAAGAAAATAAAATCATTAAATGAGTTATTTAACGATTTTATCTTCCTGACAGGTTGAAAATCTTGTCTGTAAGCAGAGGGAAGCATTTCAAGACATAAATTTCAAAGTAAATTAACTGACATGTTTCATAAGAAGACATTATAAAAAACCAGTTTTATATGCAGATACAGAGGAAAATATGCAATTCAAAAAATGTATGCATTTGTTAAAACATCTACTTGTTTTTACAATGGCTAAGGCTTTACAATGAGGTTTAGAACATCATTTATTACACTAAATATAATATTAAATAAAATTTGCCATGTGTTTTACCTTTCTTTCATTCATGTCATCATTTTGGCCTTCATATTCACCCTGGAAAGAGAAAATAATTTAATGACTACTGTAAAAGGAGAAAAAACTAAATAAAAATTTGGTTACCTGTTCCGACATTGTTGATTTTACTTTTAGGTCACAACTTGAAATGTACTTTTATAAGAATTTTCATGTTAGAATCACTCTTAGAGGAGATTTTCAATGTCACAGTCAGCAAATAATAATGTCTATGAAAGGATGTCTCCTGAGTGATACCAGCAGAGAAATGGATTTTTAATAATGCATACATACATCATGAAGTGGGTAGGCTGCATCATAAACATTGTTTGCTATTAATGTGCCAATGCCTAAAAGAAGAAGAAAAATTCAGGTGGTCAACAAGCACAGTTGAACAGAAAACATTACAGATTTCATTTAATGACATTCTAGAGGGGACAGAGTTGTATAACTGACAATATTCAGAATGAGAACAGAGCAACATGGGAGTTCCTGGCTGTGGAAAATATTTTTCAGAGAAACTCATTTCCATAAAGTGCTTTCTCATCAGTAAACAGCACAGTGCAAAACTTTTGTGACCACTTTCTCACTCTGATAACAAGGAGCCCTGTGACTGATGAGCAAAACATTCAGAAGTCCTTCTTGAATCTTTACAATGGTCAGAACCATGGATCCCCACTGCTCAACAACTAAAAACAACCCCCACAAAAAACTTCCACAGAAGTTTGTGGTTATGAAATCACAGAATGGTTTGGGTTGGCAGGTACCTTAAAGATCAGCCAGTTCCTGACCCCCTGCCATGGGCAGGGACACCTTCCACTAGCCCAGGTTGCTCAGAGCCCCATCCAACCCAGTCTTGGGCACTTCCAGGGAGTTTAGTTTAGCAAGTGAATTCCCAGCAGTAACTGCAGAACCTTTAGACAGACACAAGATCCCTACTGGCTCTCAAGACCTGCAAATCTTACAGCAATTCTGTCTTCAGTCTCTGGAGGTGAAAACAGTTGTTCCATAAAAAGACAACCAAAGATGAGTAATCCCTAAATGTTAGTGCAAATATATATACATATATATATATATACATACATACATATATATGTACACATACATGCATATAAATTTATTCCAGGCCTCTCTGCTTTCAATAACCAGCTATCATGTCTTTCGTGATGAAAAACATTCCATAATGAAATTACACACTGTCCTGAGATATTTGGGAAAACCTTCTGGTCAGAGATGCTATGCAAGCTGTACCAATAAATGTTTCCCTTGATAAAAAGACAAGTACAACTATATGCATCCACAGAATCAAGAAATTATGCTTGGATAGTGTCAAGTCTGCTCCTGCAAAACATTCAGTGTTTGGAAGTTCACAGTGGTTCAGAATTATTTCAGAAGAAAATAAGCCTTCCTTCTATAATATCATAGGAGGAGAATCAGATTCAGCCTTACATAGATATAAAAAAAAAATAAATCCATAAGCAAATGTGTTTGAAGTGTTGTTATTTTCATAAAACACGTTTATAAAACCAAAGGCTGATATAAGCAATTCCAGCATCACTGTCCTGCCTCTTGTGAAAAATAAGCAATGAACTCTAATAAAAAAAAAAAAATTAAAAGTAAGTAAATTGTTTAAAAAATCTTTTAAACCTCTCCTGATGAGTGGTTTTAAGCTTAAGACCAGTGAGATGGGAAAGCCTTAGTGATATATGAAACAGAGGTCTTCTGAGGGAGGATCTCAGAAGACCAAAGGAATACATTAATTTCGGTCAAACATCATACACAATCCTGTTTTGGCTACAGACCAGAAAGACGGAAAGGATGGGAATGTTAAAATAGTTATTCCATGTCAAATGAGTTCTTGAGCTGACCTGAGCTTGAAGTGCATCACCCTGCATTTTCATACTAGAGTTAAAAAATTCCTGAAAAGTTATTACTAGTCCTTTGATTTCTAACTATGGCCTTTATTCATTCCACTGTAAACAAGAACAAGCTATTAAAGTAAAGAAAACCTTAAGTAAGAGGCAAATATCTCCATTGGCAAAGTACTCTATCCCTTCCTACTCTGTCCTTGAGCTTCTCTCCAGCTTTCTCCCCAGAAAATTTCAAAGTCTCCAGGAGGGTTCCCAGCATCCCAGAAAAATAAGGCAGCATTCCTCTCTATTGCCCCACCAGAGATTTTTGAGCAGATCAAAACACAGAACAACACTGAGTAAACAGTTCAAAAAGCAGCACCTGCCAAATGATATTTTAGAAATTGAGAATGCCTGAGAGTTCCTGACAGTTGTAAGACCATTTTTTTTTTTTTTTTTTTTTGAGGAAACAGTGTGGCAGTCATAAATTTAAAAGCTTGTGCTGGGAAAAATAGAGTGGTTTTGACTGAAAAAGCATGTTGTGTGGTTTCATTTAGTTATGCTTTTCATGCAATTTTAAAAAAATATATCTACTGTTCAAGGAAACCTAAATTAATCTATTTTCCTGTTCCAAAAAGGAGTTATTGGAACTTTCCTGCCCAAAAATACACCAGGATTGTGCAGAATCTTGCTGCAGCACATTATTTACCAGGAATGTTACCCTTGGACATTGTGATCTGTCCATAGGTGGTCAAGCTCATAGAAAGATTTCCAGAAAATATGTCAGACAGGGAGCACCATCACTTCTACTTGGAAGATACGTGCCAAGATCTCACAATGGTGAGAGAAAAGAGTGGAGAAAAGTGAATATGTACACCTGTATAAATTCTGAACCTCAAGAAAATTAAATAAGTTCTGAACCTCAAGCTCCAAATATTTCAGCATTATCCCAAAAGTATATTCAAAAAAGTCATATTTAAGTCATATATTTCACTAGGCAACTTAGGGAGATAATTTTTAAAGCTGAGGCAATAAAAATAACCTGGAAAGGTGAATTATTCAACTGAAATGGCCAGAAAAATACAGCCCCACAAGAAAAATACAGTCCTGCAAGAAATAATACAACATATTGCAGTTGACATCTGAATTTTCCAAAGCAGATCATACAGTAATCAAATCCAATTTTATAACAATTCTTGAAATGCGAGTTATGTGCCAGATTCTGCACCTGTAGAAATGAAAAGCCAGCTCCCATTACCATCCAAACCATGAACTAGAAATTCTGATTTTCTGCCTCAGAAAAAAACATTTAGTTCAATCTCAAGTTTCTTTTTCTTTTGTCTAGATGTGCCAGCATATTTTGTGTCCTGCTAGAAAAATCAATATTCTCTGAGATAGCTAAACAATTCTTTTCAAAAGAACACCTCTAATTCTCTTCCCTCCACCTTACCCATGCTGCTTCTGGCCTTTGTAGATGTGCGCTTCAAAATTTCCCTCACCTGCAAAAAAGAGCAGTGGGATAACACACAAAGCCTCTTTTAGCATGAATTTTATCATGGAATTAGCAATAAAACAAGGTTCTGAAATAGGTGGCTTCTGTTTGTTTGCACAAATATTTAAATCCTTTAGCAGATTTTATTAATGGTTTATCTGCTCTAACATCTGTAGCCTAAATCCTGCTGTGTCATGTCCTTATAGAAGTATTTGAAGTATAAGGACTACATGGAAGGAAATCTAGGTAAAGATTAGGAGCAGGGCTGAAAAGAGCTTTGAACAATGAAGAGGAGCCAGCAGCTCCCCTGCAGAGCATTTCCCATTCCTGAACCACCATGCAGTCCCAGAAAGGAATTCCTTACATACCTATATGTCAAGAATTAGTGTTCTGCAAGAACACACAAATGCATAAATTAATGGAATTAGCAAAGTTAAAACTAAAACACTCCCTGTAAATCCCATTCTAAAACCCACTAGCAAGTCCCACTCAGCACAAGAAGACAAGGATATGTTATTTTTATCAACTTACTATTCGGCTGCGGGTTGCATTGTCAAAAAAGGTATCTTTGTCTTTGATGTTATACCTAAAACATTGAGGAAAAAGAAAATCAGCTCTGTCTTAAGACATGGAAGCACCAAGTAAGACAGCATAAAAGATTCTAATGTAGAAGTCACTCAGGAACCACAGCTAATCAGAAAAACAGATGTTTAAAGGGAATATAGATGACATAGTACAGCATAATAGAATGTGCTGTGTAAGACCCAGTTATTCAGAGCTCTACCAGGATTGCACTGATAGTAGGCATGAAAATGCAAAATGACTAGGTAATGTAAAATGCCTTTTGGGCAAGAGGAACTTCTCTATTGTTTACAGAAGATGACCTTTTAATATTTTTCTTATCCCCTCCACACTATAACATGATGAGGTTGTGTTATTAGGTTTTAACCAGCCTGATGCATATTTTCATTATTCTTTTCCTGGCCACTAAACAGTCAGCATTTCACTTGATTTCAAGCAACCATTCCACTGGAATTATGCCTTGCCTTAAACCTCAAAATCATCATATGTGAAATTAGCTTCCCAGTTTATTCTCCTCCACAATTTAACTCGTATTCAGAATTAATTAAAATTGTCAGGGGTCAATAAAGGAAATGGTGGGTCATTGTATTTATTACTGAATTTTATTTATTGAACATAAATACAAGGAGACACCCAGAAGGGGAAAAAAGAGTGTTTCTTGTCAAACTGGGCCCAGAAATATTCTGAGTGAAAGGGCAGGTGTCAAGATTTCCTTATCTGCATATTATTAGCTGAGTTTTAATTGCTACAATAAATCTATCAAGATGAAAAATACCACCATATTTCTACTAGCTCTTGCTTTTTTCAAAACAGGCAGCAATATCCTTAACCAAATAATCAGGAATTTGGTGAGAGGATTTCTATGTTTCAAACTAAACATATGGAAATTTTATTTGATGCACTGCTTCCAATGCCTTATCCTGCAAAAATAAGTACAACACAGGCAGAAAATCTCTACAACTTAGATTTCTGTTAATCCACTGAAAATCTGACCATTTCGGATGTTCCCTCAGGATTTCCAGATATGCTTATGAATTTCTGAATTTTGACTGAAATGTGGGAAAAAGAAATTACAACACTAAACTGATACATTCCAGCTTTTTTCACTGTCCATCACATTTTAAAGTACTCACAAATATATTTTCTCTCTGGAAAACGGGTAGGACAAGGTTTTCATCTTGGTATTTTCTTGTTGTGGCACCTGGGGTTGCAGAGGTTCAGTCAATTTGCACCATATTCCATTTAATGTTTTGAGTACTCCCTTTTCTTCTGTGATTTCATACATCTGAGGAAATAAAATTGTACATTAGCATGTCCCTTCCAAAGTTACAGTAAAATGAAGAAAAGAAAAAAGAGCAAAAGAATTTGCTGCACACATATGTTTAAACCTGCAATTCAAGTAAGTGTCTTCTCTGAAGACATATTCCCATATAACTCTAAGCACCTGAATCCATATGGGTTGCAGTTCCAAAAAGTTCTTGTCCCTCACAAGCTGCTTCCAGAAAAAAAAAAAATCAACAACAATAAATAAAATAAAATAAAATAAAATAAAATAAAATAAAATAAAATAAATCAAACCCAGTGCAGAATTGCAAATACAAGAAAAAAGAAAAGAACAAGTTCTTCACCCAGAGCTCCAGGTACCTGCTCATCTCACAGTTAAACCACTGGTCCAGAAGGAAGCTCTGAGGGATAGTATTAAAAAAATTTACTAAAATCCAGGGGGAAAAAAATTACATTTACTGCCTTCCTCTCATGCACTAGGCAGGCAGGGAACATTATACTAGAAGGATATATAATTAGTTAGCCAGGACTTTCCCTTTGTGAAACCTTATGGTCTGTGCCTGAGGGAATGCTTTGTCTTTCAAATGCCTTTTAGCTGCAGGTGGTATGACTTTCTCCATAATTATTCCATGTCCTGAGGTTGGAATATTAGGGATGTCATTTCCTGGCTCTTCCCTCTTGTAAATTGTAATAACACACGTAGCTCCCTGTCAGTGAGTACCAAGTCCTTTGGAAGTGGATTGAAAGGGGTCCTGCTAATCCCTTCAGTACTGTGGGATCAATTCACAAGACCCCACGGACTTCTAAGCATCCAGTGGATACTGATGGTCCCTTGAAAATTCAGTGGCCACAAATGGAAAGCCACAAACTGCTCCCACAGCTGCAGTCCTCTGCCTTTGACCAGGCAGTCCAAGATTATTAATATTAAAGACTGAGGCAAAAAAAAAAAAAACATTGAAGGCATCCATTTTTCCATCATCCCTATTTGTCAGGTGACCACTTCCAACAAGTATTGGTCCAATATTTTCCTCATACCTTCTCTTGTTATTAACATACTTTAAAACCTCTTTTAGTTGTGTGGCACAACACTGGCCAGTTTCAACTCTAGATGAGTTTTGGCCTTTTGTGTTTTCTCCCTGAATATGTGAATCACAGCTTTAAAAACTTCATGTGAGGCCTGGCCTTGTTGCTAGAGATGGAAAATTTATTTTTCTTCTCAAGCTCCACGAGGAATTCCCTGTCCAACCAAGCACTCATGGAGCATTCCAAAGCAGATTCCCAGGGACCAGGGCTGAGTAGCTCCTTGAGTGATTTTGGGTTTACTCTCTTGAAACCTAGAGCAACAGCTCTGCTGAGCTTTTTTTTTCTCATTAGACTGAATATTTTAAACTCAACCATTTTGTGGTTGCTGTAGCTAAGGCAGCCTCCTACTATCACATATCCCACATGTCCTTCTCTCTTCACAAGTAGCCAGTCTGGGAGGGCATCTTTCCAATCTGGCTCACTGAATCCTTGTGGCAAAGTATTTTCTTCAACACCCTTCAGGAATTTCTCAGACTTGCTTGTCACAGCAGTGCAGTATTCCCAATCAATGCTTGGGAAGTGGACATTTCCCATAAGCACAAGAAATTTCTCCTGGTTGCCTATGGAATAATACATCAGTCCCATACAACACTCAACGACGTCTAACTTGTTTTTCATCCCCTAACCCTCACCCAGAAGCTGCCAACCTCATAATCCCTTAACTGCAACTTTTCCCTTCCATACAGGACAACTCCCCCACCTCTCCATCTCTGCCTATCCCTGCTGAACAGCCTTCACTTCGCTATCCCAGCACTGCAGTCCCAGGATTCATTTCCCCAAAGCTCACTAAAGCCACAGACATCACAGCTCTGGCCACAGAGCAACCTTCCCAGTTGTTCCTATTTCTTTCCTGTGTTCATGTTTGAGCCTGGCACGGTCTCACTCACCAAAATAGCTCTATTATCAGATCCAGAAGTTTATATATGGTCAAAAGGGTTCAGATGGTACCTTTTCCCAGCATGTCTTATATTCTGAAAGATGATTTAAAACTGAACATTTGGGGAGAAGAATATTTGTAACCAATTTGTGTTCAGAGGTGGATAAATACTTTCCCATGAAAATGCCTTTTTAAAAATGGTTTTATATGATCCTTGAATAAATAAAAATAGCATCACAGAAAATACTTAATGTGCCTTGAGAGCAATATTTTTTTATCTTTGAACAAAACCAGAATTTTCCTATTAGTGGTTACTGGTTGGATTTTTTTATTTTATATTGCCAAATCCCCAAAATACAAGATTTCAGTTTTTTCAAAGTGGATTATTTTTTTCCTTCAAAGGAAATTCTTCCTTCAATTGTTTTTAATTTTTAAGAAAACATCCAAACCCTAGGACATGAATATAGTTTTCCTGTCAAGATTGTTTCTGGTAGTGGTGCCATTTCTGCAGCTAGAGATAACAGAGGATTTTTTTCTCCCAATCAGAGGAGAGAAGGGGATGCAGAACTGTTGTGAATGAGGAGGGTGACATCAGAAAATATCAGCTCCTGGATGGACCTTAACCTAGGCCAAAATTATGGCAATATTAAACAATTAAAAGAGAGTAAAATTTACTTTGGTGCATCTGCAAGAAACTTGGAGGGGAAAATTCCCATGAGGGAAGAAGGACAGAGAAATAAGCAGGCACTAAAAATGCATAAAAGGAATTAATTTTGGAAGGGATCAAAGAGAGGGGTTGAATATGTAGAAAGTTTATAGTAGTACTGTAGCTGTCTAAAACCTATTTATTTTTAAAGATTTATTTGAAATATACTTTTTGTTTTTTCCTCTGGGATGTAAACCCATTAAGAGTGTGCAAGATTGATTTGGCCTTCTGATCAGTCTATCAGTCTTCTGATAATGACAGGTTATAACAGCATGAAATGTGAACCACAATGAAGCTTTTGGTCGGTGAAAACAAGACAAAAAAACTCAAACAAAGAACAAACAATGCAGTGTGAGGAAACAAAATCCATGTTTCCTTTATTTCTAATGACAGTGCAAAGAAATAAGTGTTCTTTAGTGCAGTTGATAAGTATCACTAACTAAAAGCACAAAGCAGTTCCCCTGCCTCCAGTGGAGCTGTTAACCAGTGGACTAAATAATTTCAGGAACACAGATTGGGGGGTTTGCTACTCAGAATTTACAAGGTTTGCCAGCAACTCTGCTAAAAACAGACAGAAAATAAGAGAGTGAGCTGAAGTTTTAGTGACAACAGGAAGGTCTGAATTCACTAAACCACTGATACCACCAAAACAGATTCTCTGGGGAGAGCCTCTCTCTCTTTAGAGAAGTCTGAAGACAATGACCAGTTTCATACTATCTTCCATACTACCCCTCACCTTTGAGGGAATTTCCTTGACAAAAATCCAGACAGCTCCTGCCTTCTCAGCTTTCAAAGCCCTCCTTAACACTCACCTCTGTCATCACCCTCCTGATTGCAGTCCATCAGCCAGCTGCCTCAGTGGCCTGTAAAAACCCCTTTGGAAATCCCATCCTAAATATAGCTCTGAACAGTAAATCATCTCAAAAGACTTGGAAATATGAAAAATAAGCCTGACAGTTCATTTTCTCTGATTTTTGAAACAAAGTAACTCCATGGGCTACTATACATTTAATAATGATTCTGATCCCTCCTCCTTCATTCATAAAACTTGTTGACAGAAAATGGGAGATATTTACCTTTTTAGTGGGCATTTTTATCTTAAGGAGTTCTGCTTCTCGACTGAGGACTTGCCAAGGAGCATGTATACGGACAAAACTCAGTCCTTGGCTCTTGTTCTGAAACATAAAAACAGGGAAAACAATGCAGTTAAATGCTCTTGAACACAGTGTGGTGCTAATGTCTCAAGTTGTCAGCTCCAACTAAATCATTCAACAATAGGCCACAATCACAGGGAATAACCAAATTCTGCTACATCTGGGCTGCAAAGTGACATTTTCCATAAAAACGGAATATTTTATGTTCTAAAATCCATTCATCTACTCCCTCCAATGTAGCTGTGTGTGCTCCAGGATGACAGAAAGTTACAAGACCAGATTTAGGAATCATGTGAAGGAGAAGCCTTCACATGATATTTTATATCATGTGAATGTATACTGATATTTTAGAAGGGATATTATTTCTTTAGTGGACTTTTGTGTCCATCTGAACCAACAAGATTAAAAAAAATTCTCCTGCTCTGGGTGGGCTTCACTTTAGTTCTCATTTTCAGTTTTGCCCAGCTATTTTCCAGACACTTCATCAGATGAGTGGTTCCTTACATGGAATCAGGCCCAATATTTACTGCCCTAAACATCTGCAGTTGGAGTAGCAAACCTAAAGAAAACAAAATTTTAACTTCTGAATAGAGACATGAGCCTCATGTTCATGTAAATTATTTGCTATGCTGATAAGAAGCATAAAATGCCCAAGAGAGCTTTGGCACATCCAGTTTTTTTGCAAGCTCTGCAAAAGATGTCCTGGTAGCACATCTGACCTACAGAAAGGCACTCTGGGAGCAGAAAGCAGCACTCCCGAGAAAAACATGAAAATTAAATGAAGGACGGTTCAGACAGCGTTTTCCTTAAGGCAAATAAACACAAATAAATTGTACCAGTAAATCACAGGGATAAATGCTTACTGTGGAAATGTAGGAAAGAAAAGTTGGGAGGGAGATTAGAAAGGGAATATCAGAAAAATCAAGGCAATGACCAGCTCACACAGTATTTCCCATGCTGCACCTCCTCTTTGAGGCAATTTCCTTGACAAAAATCCAAACAGCTTCTACCTTCCCAGATTTCAAAACCCTCCTGAGAACTCTCCTCTACCATCATCCTCCTGAATGCAGACTGCCAGACCATATCCTTTAGGTAAGGACATGGCAATGGACACAACAGAGCTTTCAGGAGGAATTTCTTCATGGAAAGGGTGTTCAGGCATTGGAAGGGGCTGTCCAGGGAGGTGGTGAATCCCCGTCCCTGGAGGTGTCCGAGGAATGACTGGATGTGGCACTCAGTGCTCTGGGCTCATGACAAAAGTGGTGATTGGTCAAAGGTTGGACTCAAAGATCTTGGGAGGTCTTTTCCAACCTCAATGATCCTGTGATTCAAAGGTTTGATTAACACTGAGATTAATGATCTTTGTGTGGCTGCTTCCATCTTTATGTAAACCCCAAACATGCATTTGCTGAATGTGTCCTTATGCTTCATGATAAAAAAAAAAAAAACTTAGATAGAATCCTACTATTATTACAATCACTTTGTTCTTATTTCCCCTATAGGTGCAATATGAATCACAAAAATAACTCCCTCATCTTCAGCTAACATTTCTTCAGTGGACCAATGCTATTTTTAAGAGCAGAATGAGCTGCAGAATCTCTCTTCCATCAGTCCACTGGGGAACTAAGCTTTAAGAGAAGGAAGGAAAAATTTACAGGGCATGAGCAGATGTTCTGGTAATCATTTGCTGAAAATAGATTAATAACAGATGAGAGGTTAAATTTCAGTGGGTGAAGATCAGGAGCTTCTTCTGAGCTTTTGGCTAAAATCAAGCATGTGTCCCTGTCTGGGGGATTATATTCCCTTTTGGCAAAAGGAGGAACAGTGTGATCTAATTGGTTGCTTCCAGCTCAGGCTTATATGACTACACAGATTGAAAATAAAATTAGGCAAATAATTTGATTGAAAAGACCAGATGAAGACTATGACCCTTGTATATTTGAACAAAAATAATTTGGAAAGTTAGGCTGTTCACGAAGCGATACCAGATGATGAGGAATCAGACCATTAAAAATTGTTAAAAGGCTTAAAAATCACCCCATGATGGGAAACTGAGATCGTTTTAATAAACACAAAGCAAATAAAGTAGGGAAAACCGGACTAGGTGATTCCTGCTGCATGATAAACAAACGAACAATGGGCTGCTGGATGTTCACCTTGGGATTACTAGAACCACATCTCCCACACCTTCTTAACATTCAAATTAATCAAAGAATTCTAAAATAAGTTTGAAACCATCCATTTAATATCATAGCTCAAGAGACAAGCCATCTAACTCGTTTTCTATGGCCTCACCAAAATAAAAACCTATAGGACTACTCCTCTGCTAAGATTTCTTTCCCCACTTTTCCAGGCTTCACCTGCAGCAGTTCCAGGTGTCTTTAAATGTCCTTTTTTCCTTATGATGTCTGGCAAGGATCTGCTCAATTAACTTATTCCCAGAGGGTTTCTTGTGTTGCAAACATCTCCATAAGTTAGAACTTGCCTTTCTCCTTGCCAGAGTGGATTTATAAGTGTTTACTGGAAACACCCCCTAACTGCTGTCCTCTGGTTAATCACGTGAAATGATAATTGGTCACATGCTCATCACTTTGATCAAATGAAATTCTGTCAGTCTTCTATTTTTAATGCTCAGAATCACTCCTGCTGATTCATTGTACTCTGGATGTGTCACCAACATGTGGTGCTGGCAAACTTTATTTTTGTTAGAGCATTCACTTGTTATTTAATACAGCCATCCTTAATCAAGTCCTTTTTCACTTGCATCTGATGTCCCACGGGACTTTTTCCTTGGCCCTACATTGTTCCATGTCTCTATCACTGCATTCCCTGATTATATTATTTGAACTACCAAGTATTCCTAGTCAGATGACAAACAGATTTGTCACTCTCATAATCCCTTTTTTCCCTGTTAAATCTATATTCCATATTACAGAGTTCTTCCAATAAATTTCAAGAGTGGAAGTTTTTCAATAATCCATTCAGAATTATTCAAGATATATTTATATCTTGGCTGCTTCACTGTTTTCTGAAGCTGAATTCGGTTTTCCCATTTCAATAGCAAAGCTCAGCATTAAAGTCAAATAGAAGAAAATCTGGAAGGTCTGCTTTGCTTTTCAATCAGCATATGAAGAAATATATATTGGGTATTTCTTTCAGTTTATCATGATTATTAGCAATCTAAAGCAGGGCTTTAACAGCAGCTTATATTGAATTTTTTCTGTCTTGGACTGGAAATGTATAGGCTGAATAAAATTCCAATTTCTCCAAAAGAGATTTTTCTTTCTTTCCTGCCTTAGCAGTAAAACACATCAGGACCTGCATCAGCTGTAAGTCTAAAATTTATTGCAAACTTATCACCATCAAGGCCACAGCAGAAAAAAAAAATGTATGATAACTACAGAGGTTCTCATATAGATACATTAAGTGGTTATTCTTTTTAGTGAAAGCTGAACATTCTGAAACATGGCTAGACAAGCATAACCAAGTAAAACTAAATTTATTTAGGCACCTCTAACATGAGCTAAATCATATGGTACTAAAAACATCAATTTTGTCAGTTACTATGAAGCCAAGAAAAGGAAAAAAACAATGGTTTTTATTTTGGAAGAGCCCCAGGCTTTTTTTTTTTTTTTTATGGTGAGCACACTGTTCCTAAGACCTTTGCAAATGCATAATTCGTTGCTGAATCCTACAGCTTAGTGAGTATTTTTCGTCATTTCCTCCTCATGAAATCACTAATCACTCCATATTTAAGGAATACAGTTTATAAATAACATATATATTAAAGAAATAGTTATTCTTAAATATTTGTCCAAAGAAAAAGATTTCTGCTGTGTATCTTAACAGGAAGAAGAATAACACCAAAAAGCAGAAAGAAGCTGAAATAATTTAAGTTATCAACTAATGTCTAAGGGAGTCCAGGGAACTGCCAATCTTTCTAATGATTTTTTTTTAAAATGTGAAGAGGAAATGGATAAATCATACATCATAAAACCTGAAGCATGTAAACTTCTTAGGGGAAAAAAACCCAAATAACTGAACTTGAAATGTTTCATCCTTCAGTGATTATTAAATAGATATAAAAATACCTGACAATAATATTTAAATGGTTCCAGTCAATATAATGAGACAACTTTTGGTAATGTAGCCACACTGGGAAAGCAACAGCAAAACAGTTTGTAGTGAGGAAAAGAAAAGAAAGGTCCTATTAGCCCAATAAAAGTAATCATCTTCCCAATAATTCTATCACAAAATGGATCCATCATGTCTGCAAATGCAATTGTTCAAAATTAATGTCTGCTCTCCTGATACCAGCCCTGGAAATAGAGGCAAATACCAAAGTGATGTGATAGCGCAAATAAAAAGCAATTTCTTGCTATTATCACAGAACTGTGGCCATCTTCATTTTACAAGAGCAGAGCCAAGTGCTGAGCTGTTGGCCCCCAGCACAGGTAGCACTGGATTGCATGACACAGCACTGCCAGATTCAGGCAGAGGCTGCAGAAATGGCTGTGTTTTCTGCCAAAGAGATTGAATTTCTATCTGTGAAATGGTGTGTTTCTGTTCCTAAAGTTTTGTGTGCAAGACACAAAATCAATCTATCACCAATGATAATGTGGGCCAGTCCCACTTGGAAAAGGAAGAGCAGGGCACTGGTCCAGGTGAGACAACAAGACCCAAAATGTCCTGACATGGACATGCCAGTCCAGAGCAACTCCCTGCTCATGTTAGCTTATAGTAGAGGCTGTATCCTATAACTGTTGACTGGCAAATTAACTCTGCCTCTTAGCCTACTAAGGCAGTGGAACTCCCCTCTATCAAAAGGCTTAAAGACTTTTGTGAAGATAAATATGTTCCAGATTGAGAAGGGCTCAAATAAGGCAATAAACTAATAAGACAGTATAGCTATATATTATACATCTTATAATTTTCATATTTTCCTTCAAAAACTGTAGCCCTTTTACCTTTGCCAAACCTACCCCTTTCTATTTCCATTATTTCTCTAGGGTATAGATTTCCCTCACTGCATGGGTACATAGACATGCTCAAGACCTTAAGCAAAGCTGCCATAATTTTCACATTTTGACAATTTGCTTTTCTCTTTCTTAACTTGTACCAATAGTTATGGCATAAATGTCTTGTTTATTTTGTTCTCTTACTCCCCCATGTGAACATAAACAGTTAAAGAATATATTAGTGTGTATAAGCATAGAATAGAATCCCTGGTCATGAAAGATCTGGCCAAAACACCTAAAAAACCCCTATATAATCTCAATTTCTTAGGTAAAGCACTGTGGAATGAAACAGTTTGATTTGCTCATCCTTTGCAATGTTTCTTCATGGCATTGTAATCTCTCCAACCAAAATCTTCCCACTCATGTACAGACAGGAAGTGGACGATGATACAGGAAGCCTAAAAACAAAGGCATGTTTCCCCTGAAGAAAATGGAAATTTTTAATGGCAAGGAACAGAATGAAAATGAGCTGCTAGAAACTCAAACACAAATGTAGAATAGATTGAGAAATCTGCCAAATTTAAAAAAAAAAAGGCACAGATCAGTGCATTATTACAGTGTTCAATGCAGGATGTATATGCAGGTAAGTAACAAATATGCCAGGATTGTCATTCATTTTAATTCTTTCTAAATATGCACTTTGGATTAAAAATTTACTGCACTTTCATCACTATTTCCCAAATGTTTTTCTCTGTCCGCTAACCACTACAGCATCAAAAGCATGACTTTCAAACAGAAAGCAAAATCATCCCTAATTACTTGGAATCACTTCATCAGCAAATTTCTCCCATGTCAATGACACAAATTTGCTGCCACAAAAGCCTGGCACAATTTCAGCACATCTTCTGAGACTGAATACCATAAATAATAAAAATAAAGTGTAAAGTTGAAAGCTTCCCCACCCAAACCAAATTGCCTCAAGGAGGAAGGGAGGACTATGTCTGCTCTATCACCTTCTGTATTTTGGCAGTGTCAATGGAAAATCATGTAATCAGCTGGCCCGGCTACCTTCAGTGCCAAATTAGCTAAAAAATAAGCCAATATTGTGTAGAATACATCATATCAAACTTTATTATCAATAATAAAATCAACAAACTCCTTGAAGCCAAAGAGTTAACATTAAAAAGGGCACAATGTAATTCCTCTTGAGGGAATGAGACTCACTAATCTGCGCAGAGATTTATGACCTAAACAATTTTCCAGATGAAGCAGCAAGATCAAGGAAGTCAAACTTTCGACTAGATAACAGGCATGTAACCAGTGGGGGGATTAATGAAACAGAGACTGAGCCCTCACTCCAGCAAATTCAATTTCAAGGAATAAAATTATTTGGAGGAAAAAGAAAAAGAATTGAAATACTTAGGACTGAAAAACAGAGGAAGGGTATTTGAAAATATTCCTTCATCACTCCATAGTTGATCTGGGATGTTAACAAACAATCATATGAAGGGATGATTCAATTTTGTGTTGAAAGATTTTAAAGTTCAATTCATTCCTTGCAAAAATACTTTAGAGGGTGTTCTGTAATTTGAAAGTGTTAACAGATGGTACAAATGTATTCAGTTTAATATGAGTGTTCTCCTAATCAGAGGCTACAAGGTTTTCCAGGCTGGTGTGGCCCTTCAAGATCTCTCTCTCTCCAAAGATCAGTAGCAATAAAATGAAGGTTGGCTGTGTTTGCAAGGTCTTGATTGGGAGGGGATTAAGATTAAGATAATCAAAGACCTGGGCTGTCTTATTTGCTGGCAGGGAATCCAAAACCTCCCTGGACAGCCACAGCCTCACTGCAAACAGGGAGAGATGGGGAAGAGGCAGGGGCAGTCCCACAGTAGCATCACATTACTCATTTTGGATAAGGCAAAACGTCCAGGGGTGGAGAAATAATCAGTTAAACAACAAGAAACTGGGTAGGAGGAGAACCTGCACTGCTGGAAAAAAATAAAAAGTCACTAAGGGGATTTTGCAGTGCTAGCATTATCCAATATCAGCTTAAGTGGCCTGGAGAAAGATAAAGCAGATGAAGTTTTTCAGGGTAGCAAGGATAAGGACAGACTGTGAAAAATTGTAGAAAAGCTTTATAAGAGCCTGAAGAATAACAAACAGCTCTTAATGTAAATAAATATAAAACAATATCTGTGGGTTTAATCCAGATTCACATATAAGGTGCTGGGCTCTGATTTCATCTATACTGGTCAGTAATGACACCTCAAGGTTGCAACAGAAAATCCTTTGAAAAATAGCAGCTCAGTATTTCCTAAGAGCCCATAAGTACAACAAAACTTACATATAATTAGGAAAGGCACTAAGAAAGAAACCCCATTCAGCATAGCAATATCCACATCTTAAACTCAATGTGCACTGTCTGCCTCCTCACCTCCAAAGAGTTAAGTTGGACCAAAAATGGGTTCAGAGGACCCACAAAAGCCTTGTTATGGCATCTACATAAGAATGGCTGAGGAGACTGACACCTTCCATTCTAGAAACATGAGAAAGTTGTTGTGGCAGTCTATAGAATCCTGCATGATAAGGAGATGGGGTGTGGATGGACTGCCTGGAGTCTCAGAGCAAGCACTACAGGGCCTTAGACAAAGCCAAATTAAAAATCAACAAAAGGTAGATATCAATGCAGCAGAGAAGTACCTCTGCCTTGTGGGTGCAAAACCTAAATAACATTTTAAGAAGAAACTATGCCAGACTTTGGGCTAGAGATCCCTAGAAGGTTCCTAGGTGGGCAAGCAACATCACACTGGGGGAAACACCTGAATTGAACATAGCTGCCACCAGGAAAGCATCACAGTAAAAACATCACGAAAGTTTTTGCCATTCCTGCTGTTTCCTAAACACTTTACCACTGCAGCTTTTGGATACCCTGTACTGCACTGAGGGAATCTCACACCACAGGATCATTTTATGGCAGTATTGCCAATACCTGGAGAAGCAGTTCCCCGCCAGCAAGGCACAAGCTTGCTCCAGATGAAATGTGGAGCTGAGAAGCTCTGCTGGGTGTTTGCAGGCTCTGCAGATGATTAGAAGGCAACAAGAGCAACAGCAGCAGCCTTGAAATTGCAGTAATTCATCAAGTACAGATAAATAAGCATAAGCAAGAGATAAATAGTTGTTTGAAATGTTGCAGCTGACATGAGCACGAGAAGCTTGGCAAGTGGGCTGGGACTCAGTGTCCAAGAAATACCTCACTCATAGATGGAAATTGCAGTATTAGAATATTTCTGGAGATCTAGAGACCCCAGCACCCTCAGCTAATGAGGTACTAGGGCTCAAAAGAGTATCTTCCCACAGGAGCATGGTAATCACTGAAATCAGCCAGTAAATGGACAATATTTGATTTTCAGGAATGTTAATTAGCCAGCATTAATGATTTAGTTAGCTGACTAGATGATTGGATCACTAATGGTCTAGTGATTTCTGCAGAATGTGCTAAATTATCAACACTTTTGAAAACCAGGCCTCAATATATTCAGTTCTCCAAAACTATGGTCCAAAGGGAATCACTGAGTAGATATCAGTACAATAATTATTACAACACATACTTTTTTCATCCATCCTGGCAATACTGCTGCCTGCATGCCCTAAACTCTCTTGGCCAGATTTACCTCTCATCCCCATTACCATAAATTCAGAGTCATCCTGCCAGTTGCAAAAAGGAGACACTAGCCAGTCAGAATGTATGTGCCAGTTTGCTCCTCTGTTACACTAAAATTAAAGGAGTATTATCAAAAAATCTGTTGTCAAATCATTATAAATGAAATATGAATTTCATTTTATTTTATGATTCTAAGAATAAACTGTCAGCAAACACCAAAATACCACTCTTTGTTAAAGTTTGACACATGATCAAGTTGTAGGTTTTCCAATACATTTCACAACAGCATGAAACAAAAACATTTTAGTGAGATTGTACTTTTAGCTTGGCATTGAAATATGACCATTTATGTGGAAAGCTGAACAAATTATTTAAGGGTCAAATGGGCCATTAACTTTCAATTATTAAAAAGATAATTAGCAGATAGGATGCAGAATATAAATATTAATATGATAGACTGCCAAAGAGTTTTATGCCATGAGGGAAATGAATTAGCAAAGGAAAAAAATGTAAGATTGGTTATTCCAATCGTGGTGGCAACACACAAATTGAAATTTACAGGAAATCATTACCAGGTTTTTGTAATAAATATGGTGCTACACCACATATAGCAGTAAGTACCTTCCATCTTCCACATCTTAAAATCCATTTTATGTCTCATTAGAAGTACTCTGCATTTTGTAATTTTCATAAATCTTTTTGCTTGTTTTACATCACTTCATTCAAAATCCCACAGTAATGCTGCTTGCAGCCCTGCCTTTAAAAATACATACACATTACATTGCAGTGAATATTTTTGAGCTTTTGTTTTGGCATGATTCTGTCATATTTTTCCTCTACTTCAACCATAAAAATTTTCTACTAAATATTAGAAGTTTACAAAAGGGAGACCAAGCAATAAAGCCACCACCACATTATACCAGGCTGTGACTTAATAAGAGAACACTATGCTCAGTAAGAGAAAACCTAAATCACAGAATAATAGAATGGTTTGGATTGGAAGAGACCTTAAAGGTCATCTTGTTCTAACCTCCTGTCATGGGCAGGGACACCTTCCACTGTCCCAGGTTGCTCAGAGCCCCATCCACCCTGGCCTTGGACACTGCCAGGGATGGGGCAGCCACAGCTTCTCTGGGAAACCTGTACTGGGGTCCCCCTACCCTCACAGGGAACAATTTCTTCCCAATATCCAATCTAACCCTGCTCTCTGTCAGTGTGAAGCCATTCCCCTTGTCCTGTCACTCCAGGCCCTTGTCAAGAGTCTCTCTCCATGTTTCCTGTGAGCTCCCTTCAGGCACTGGAAGGCCACAGTGAGGTCACCCCAAAACCTTCTCTTAATGGCCCATAACACATTTACTCTCCAATGTGGTTCCTTCTACACATCATGACAATGGCTCATGAGTGCCATGTCAAAACTTTCAGAAATCAGTGGGGAAAACAAAAAATCTCTCAATAATACTGTTATTAAGGCCTGCAGAATGTAGCCATCACTTTTAAAGAGCTGATGGAGTCACACATTTAACCTCACGTACAAAGAGGGTACCTCGAGAGTATTCACAAACAGAACATACAGGAAGTGATTTTTGGAGTAAAAACTCTTATGCCAAGCTTTGAGTACCTCAGGAGGATGTTCTCCTGAGGACTTAAGAGATTCTTTGCTTGAGAAAGAGCCTCAGGACACATTCTCATTACAAACTGCCACAGCACTCACTGTCCTCTGGCCTAGCATCACCTGGGAATTGTTGCATACATGAACCGTTCAGTGTGATCACACTTCATGTGACATCATTAGGATGTATCAGGACTGAGATCGAAAGGAAAAAGTGGGAGGGGCTGTTCTGCCTTTTTATTTTCCTCCCATTTCTTTTGTCAGTCTTCAGTAAACAAAGATGACTCAAGCAAAACTTGGGTCCATTTGCAGGGGGCATGACCAATTCTATCTATCAGTATCAGTTTAATACTGATCATAAAATGCTTTTGGTTCTTGGCGCGCAGTAAGGATAGTATTCAGAGATGAAAGATTTAATCTGCAAAACTGGGAGCAAGAAAAACAAGGAAAAAAGATTTGCAGATTTTAGCAATAACTGGCAAATGGAAAGAGATGAGGAGACTAGGGCATGAAAAATTAGATGCATTTAGCTTGCTAAAGAAATAACACAGAAAATTGTGCCTTTGCCTTTCATTGCAACATATCCATCCTGGCACTTCTATTATACAAATATTGCACTTGTGGTCAAGGATAAATGCACTGTGATGTCCTGACCATAAAGTTCTTTGGTCAGATCAAAGTCTCATTTGCACAAATTTGAGAGGAAAGCACGAGTCACCTTATGTTCCTACTTCAATTTATCTTGGCTACTCTGTTCTATTTTCTTATACAAAAATTAGAATCTTGGTAATACAGAATCTTTCTCTTTTTTCCCCCCGTGTTTATTCAGAACTGAATAACTGGATCACTGAATAACCGAGCTGGATCCTCATCTGTTGTACACCCCAACAGTAGTATAAATAGCAGTAACCACACAAATCCAGATTTGGTTATATAACTTCTGCACATGATGGGAAAACATTAAGAATACAACTTCAAATTTAGCATTCACTATTAAAAATATTGAGTGGGGCTTTTGCCAAGAAATTCACACATCAATAGCAGATAACTGAACAGATGTTTTGGCTGAAGCAAGCTTCAACTGGGACATTCACACATATACTGAATGACCTCTAATACTGGTAAAATAATACGATTTTAGAGTTTTCACAAATTTTGCTTTAACAAAGACTGTTAACTAGATATTTGCAACATGTGTTAGCTCTTTCCAAATATTTATAGAGATAGTTTACAAAAAAAAAATGCAGCTTTTTGCAATGCTCCTTTTGGACTAAAAGCACAAATGCACAGAGGTTTGTTTGTAGGTCTAACTCTGGAAGTCTAAAAAATGCCTTAATTTCCCTCAAGTCACATGTTAGTATAGACATATATGTAGAGATATTGGTATATACAAACAGTTATATTTAAGCAAATTAGAAACCCCTGGTTGAACATTGTCCTTCCAGGGAAACTGCTCTGATGTTCAAAGCTTCTCCTCCTGCCCCCAGCAAAGGAATAAACACCATATGGGCTTTTCATATTTCCATTTCCACTCCAGTACACTTTGTGTGTCTGTAATTAATATATCAATATATCAACATCTAATCGTGATGCATTTGTCCAACCCAGACTTCTGGAGAACAATAATAGCAAGTTCATGGCAGCAATGCACCTCTTGCCACCAACTGAACAAAACAGATTGTTAAGTAATATTTAATAACTAGAAAATTCTACATAATTTAATAGGTATTTGTATATTATTATTAACTAAGGTTTTATACTTTCTAAAAAGGGGTGTGTAATAAATACAGCTGTCAATGTTACAGGCAAGTGGCAGAATAAAGACACAAATTTCTTGGGAGGAAGAAAAACTGAAGATTTACATCAGGTGTGTGCAGGTAAAAGAAAAACATTTTAAGAAAAGAAGCCGTGGGAAGCAGATTTGCAGTTGTGGGAAATAAGTGTAAAGATAAATACAGACATGCTTTCCAAGGAGAAACTTCCCTTTTTTCTCGTTCCTCTCCACACAAATGTTTTCTCACATTTGTTACCCAGAGCAGCTGTGGCTGCCCCATCCCTGGAGGTATTCCAGGCCAGGCTGGATGGGGCTCTGAGCAACCTGGGATAGTGGAAGGTGTCCCTGCCCATGGCAGGGGGTAGAATGAGGTGGTCTTTAAGGTCCTTTCCAAACCAAATCATTCTGGGATTGTAGGATTTAAAAACTAATTTTCCAGTGAAACAACTTAGCATTCATGTGGTTTTCACCCCCACTTTTCTGCTGTGCTCTGTTCAACAATAAAAGACATGAAAATAGGAAACCAGAACTGGAAACCAGAACTGAAAGGAACCCAGATAGGATACCAGGGAACACAGGAACAGGAGATCCTCTACCCAAAAATACCTTCAGTCCCATGATAGTTTTCTGCTAGTTAGGTTTGAGTCCTGTCTCTGCCCATATGTATTTAACAACATTTTAAATTTAATAACGGTTACTCCTTCTAAAAGTAATTTCACAGCAGTTTTGACACAGACACAGAGAAAGACACAGGTATTGAGTTCTGCCAGACTTCAGGGACTGCAGGTGGTAACAGCAGCTCCTGTCATTCCTCTGAGAGAGGCATCTGAGAATCAGGATGAACTTTGCTCTTCAAAGGCACTACCCCTTTATACTGATTATAGAAAAATGTGTCTGAACACAGGCACCTAGATGTGGAGAGTAACAGGCAATAGGGATTTATGTTGTCCTGTTAGTACTTGAAAGAGCCCTTAGGTCTGTACTAAGGAATTGCCAGCAGTTCAGGGAGTGATCCTGCCCCTCTGCCCAGCCCTGGGAGGCACATCTGGAGAGCTGTGTCCAGCTCTGGGATCATCAGCACAGGAGGGACAGGGAGCTCCTGGAGCGGGGCCAGCAGAGGCTGCAGAGATGATTTAGGGCCTGGAGCATCTGTGACAGGGAAAGGCTGAGGGAGCTGGGGCTGTCCAGCCTGGAGAGGAGCCCCAGCTGAGAGGGACCCTCATCCCTGGGTGTCCCTGTGTGCAGGGAGGGCTCCGAGCAGGGCCCAGGCTCTGCTCCGGGGGGCCCAGCAATGGCACCAGAGCCACGGGCAGGGACTGAGCCCAGGGGGTTCCACCTGGACAGGAGGCAGAACTTCTTCCCTGGCACTGAACAGATTGTCCAGAGAGGCTGTGGGGTCTCATCTCTGGGGATATTGCAGAACCAGCTGGACACAATCCTGTGCCCTGTGCTCTGGGATGGCCCTGCTGGAGCAGGGAGGTGGCACCAGTGACCCACTGTGGTCCCTTCCAGCCTGACCCATCCTGGGATTCTGATTCTGCCTCTTTCTTCCACTTTCCCATCTGTTTTCAAGGGTTCAGGTAGCAGGAGGATGCCCACTGCCTCAATTCCTGGATTCATCTTAAAGCTTTTGATGTATGATTCCTTGGCTACACTTTTTTATTGTGGTTTTAATTACACTGGAGTGCTCTGTAATTATATGTTAATTATAATTTTTTATAATTACCACTGACATGTACAAGTGAAAGAATACATTTTAGAGCTACTTATTAGTCTTTCATGGTACTTAAAATTCTACAACATTAACAAAATTGGTTTTACACTCTAATTACCTTTGCATCTTTTCATAAAATAATGGGAGAATTGCTAGAAGCACAGTACCTGACTACAGAATTGCTATACTGATATCAGGAGGGTTACCAATCACTATCTTATAAAACCACACCTACTTTTAAATACTAAAATGAGCTGTCTTTAATAACATCATCTAGGAGGTCATCTGGTATGTGGGGTTTGTCTTTGCAGACAGTCTGAGCATTGGAGATATGGAAATTAACAACAATTTGCAGCTGGATCTTGGTAAAGCACTTTTTGTGCTGACTTTTCTGTGAAGAGACTTGCCAGTTGGTGGCCAGATGTGACAAAACATCCCTAAACCAACAAATACTTTCCAGGAGAGTCACTTGTGAACTGTGGCTCACAGGTGAAAAACAGCCCGGGGTCCCTTGTGGTGCAAGCCGTGTCTTAGGTCGTCACTGTGGTGCTCTCAGGTGCCTCCTGCAACACATCAGCTGAAAAGTAAAGCAAGTGCTTTAATGAGCAAACTTTGGCAATTCACTGAAGCTGAACTTGGCTGGCTTTGGGTGAGCAGTTTCTTAAGGACAGCTTTGATAAAAGGAGAGAATAAGGGTGGAAGGAAATTTTGCACAGAGGTTGTTGAGAGAAGCAGTTGGAAAGTATGAAACCTGCATGTCCAGCTGTTCCAGCTGTGGATTTTCTCAATTGAAAAGTTCACAGTTCATGGAATATTCTAAGTTAAAGGGACCCACAGGGGTCATCAAGATGTCTTGGATGTTGTGACTTTACACAGGCCCATGAGTGATGGCAGCTGATGGGCAGCAGGGAAGGGTGAAGGGCTGACTTCAGACTCACCAAGGAAAGATAGAGTGACACCAAGGAGTGGCAGGATTTCCAAGATCTTAAACATGAACAGTGGAGGGGTTTTTTCAAGAAAAAAAATTAAGTAATTTCTCCTTAGTAATCAGAACAGCATGCAGGATATGGAGAAAGAGCATCATGGGCAAAAATGGAGCACGCTGTGGTGGCCAGGCAAGCAGCCCTGCAGGAGACCAGTGTGAAGGGACAGAGGGACATTTGCAGAGGCCAGAGGCAGGTGAGAAGGTCAAGCACTGGTGAGGTGAAGCAGGTACCACTCATTGACCTGTGAAAGCTGAGCAGTGCCACTGCAGGCAGAGAGTAAACATTATCCAGTGAACTCAGAGGGACCTGTGACAAGCAGGGAGGCTTGCCAGGGCTGTGGGGCACCACAGTGGGTTGACAGCACTGCAAAAGCCTGAAAGTACCCCTAATTTAACAAAAAAACATGGTATGAAATTTCTTAGGTCCTGCTAATCAGAGTATGCACATTGAAAGGGTAGAAGAGCCTTCCAGTGACCTTCCTTAGGGACACAATCTTAGGATATTACTTTTATCTTGACCTAACAGGGCCCAGTGGCTGCTGAACATTTGCACATCTTCAGAGGCAAGCAAGGAATGGTCAAAGACAGCAAAATGAAGTATGGAATATGAGAGATGGAAAAAGAGCAAGAACACCAGAGGTTTCCAAGACAGGCAAACCTACAAACGAATGAGGTTAATGGGAATGAAGCAAGCAGCTGATAGAAACAATGACACTAAAATCCAGGAAAACTAAAACTTGAAAACCCTGTGACTTACAGGACATGTACAGAGTTTAAACTTTCAAAGCATTAGGAAACACAAGTCATCCTTCACAGTCTGTAACCAGCTTCAATAGGAACAGACGTAGGACTTTGAGTGACTTGGGGAAAAGCCCTAAATGTAGGATGGACAGAAATATCCCTCCCCATTTTGAAGTGATCAAGGAAGAACTACAGTAATTTGAACTAAGATGTTGGAGGTGTCAGCATGGAGCTCTGGTTAAGTATTTACAAGATCTTGAATATATATATTCTGTATCTCTGAAATGTTATTTTTAGTTTGTATTATTAAATTACTCCAGGTCAACCACAGCTGAGCTTAGTGAATGTGTAGGGAAAAAAAGACTGGAGAGAAATTCCCCATGTCCCAAGTGGGACATGACTAAGGGAAGTGCAACTAGGCTCCTCTGGAAGAGAAGGATGTTGGTATTTTTCTAGAGTACTGTGTTGGCTCCAACCTGTGGGAAGCAATGACCACCTCTACATTTCCAGGAAAATGCATCTATCAGTGTCTTTTTTGTTCCCCCTGAAAAGGTAAAAAGGTTGCAGTTCCTAAAAAAAAAAAAAAATTAGTCCACATAGCTGTTCAGTCAATTTTCCCACTCTAGCTATAAATAGCTCATTCTCTCCCAAATATCTTTTATTCATTTTACCAGGAGACATGTTATGAAACTCCAAGATCATCATCACCTAACTCCACCTCCAGGATTCCCTTAAAAGTACAGTCTATGGGTGTCAATTTTTTTAGTGATTCTATAATGCTTTAAAATTATTACAGAATCCAGGAATTGAAGGGAGAAGCCAGCAGAGAACTGATTAGTTAATTCCTAGATGGCAGAACTTAAAGCAAACATATGCATTATCAACATATACAAACAAACAAACAAAAAAAAAAGTAAAAATATGAAGCCCTCCCACCCCCCCCCCAAAAAAAAATCCATGCGCTTGTTCAAAATAAATAATTTTGTCCAACCCTTTGGTTTCAGGGGTGAAATCATTGTTACATTAATGCTGACTTGGAATAACTGCACAGAATTCACTGAATATTACAGAATGCAGCACAATGTTACATAAATCAAGATCTAACGGTTTTTTTCTTTGGCCTATTACTGTGAGCACATACTTGTACACGAGAGAGGTTCAATAGAGGGCACACATTTATCAGATTTATCAGCACTGTGTACTGTGTGCCAAGGAGACAATCCACCCAGAAGGGTAAATTTTCCATACTGTGCATGAGGATTAAGCCACCAAACTCTTATTAATGCTAATGAGAACCATGTAGCCCAATGCAACTCTGCTAAATTATTTCTTCCTTATTGTTCTATTCAGGAAAAATAATGGCTGACCTGGAACCACTGGAATGACAGAAGCAACTCTGTGATACAGTTTTGACTGATTTGCCTTGTCCTGTGACTTAATAAGCCTTGCAATGACCAGGAAAGACACTTCGAATGCAATCTGATTACAACTTGTGGCTTGCACATCACAGTTTTGTCTTTTTTTCAGGATGTAGCCATGTGGGACAGTTAATGAATCTTTCCCTCTATGACAGCTTTCCCCCACTAAATCTGTGCTCATCCACAGGAACTACAACTAAGTTGTTGGAACTCTGCCCCTGCCTAGAACTTAGGTCTGCAAAAGATTTAAGAAACAGTTTGACCTGAAAAGGGTGTTCTGATTACTAATTACTTTGTTTTTTCTTGAAAAGACCTCTCCACTGTTCATGCTGAAAACCTTAAATCCAGTTTTCACACCAAAATGCATCCTTCTCAAGTAGAATATAACATTTGAAAGTGTACACGATGTAAAATGTTTTGGGACATTTCTTCCCTATAGTGTCTCACTTCCTGGAAGAATATTGCTTGCCTGTCTGAGAACAGTGTCATGATCAACATGACATTATAGTAACTGAAATGTGGGCACGATGACACACACAGCCATTAGAGTAAACAGTAAAGCAAGAAGAGCTCAAAAACTACAAGAATCCCAAAACCCTGAGTCATAATTTATATTACCTTTCCCTGGATCTGCCAAAAGATAGCAAATTCCACCCCCTCAATCCTCATATACACAAACAGTTGTGGATTTTTTTCCCCCATAAGACAGTCCTATCCTCCAAGGACTAATTTCCACTGTCAGATACCCCCAGCCTTTTCCCTGCTGGAATCCATTCCTGAATCTGAGAAGGCTGAATGACACCTTATGGAATGCCTTTTAATTTGCCTTATTGCAGGCAGAAGGGGGAAAAAGGAAAAGGAAAAGGAAAAGGAAAAGGAAAAGGAAAAGGAAAAGGAAAAGGAAAAGGAAAAGGAAAAGGAAAAGGAAAAGGAAAAGCCGCTGTCTTAGCTCAGACCCTTTATATCTACAACACAAACTAGTATATAAATTAATGTATTTATGTATAAAAGCAACATATTGAAAACAGGGAACGCTTATCGACAGTGTTGCATCTTCTCCAAAGAAGAATTTTCAGTGGCTCTGATTTAGGCAAAGAATTTTTCATGAGGTGTGAATTCATGGCTAACCAGCAATGCCTCTAAAAAAATAATGAAATCACAGAACAATTACCCAACCAGCAGAAATTCAGTAGTGAGCATTCCTTTGGCACCAGAGATACTTGCAGGGATGTTTGCTGCTAGAGACAAAGTAAGCAGTGGCCTGGGAACAGGAAAGCAAATAAAGTCCCATTTTTCCTACAAATGAAATCCTGAAATTCAGGATTTTTTTGCTGTGACAAAGAATAGGTCAAGGTACATCAGGAATTGCAGGTGGGACAGTCCTCACCCAGCTCCTCACGCCAATAACAGCAGCCTGACTGTTGTCATTAAATAAATCAGAAAAACAACAAATCCCAGCTCCAAATTCCCCAAATTATTTCATATTTTAATACTGTATTTTCATGAAGCTGCTTTTCATGAAGCTGCACTGGCCTAAATGCCTTGGAGAAATTACCACTATTCAGCCTCCAAGCCTCCTCTGCAGGCACTACGGCAGCATCATATCCCTTAGGGCTTCATGTGTCACCTTTCAAACCCTCCTCAGGGATTTAATTTGCACATTAAAACTTCTGTTGCAAACGAGAGCACTGATAATTAAAATACATTTTCAGGGAATCATCTGTGACCAGGCCAAGCAGCTGATTTGTTACTGTGCATGCCCTAGCCTTCAAGTGTCCCCTTCTCCCCCTGCCATGCCCCAGCAGAGATGTACAAGCCATTCCCTGGGGGTTCTCATCTGCCAGGCAGTTTGTAGGGCTTAAAGTAGTTCTCCCAGCAGGTGACAGCATTCAGCACAGGACACAGAGAAATGAAAACACAAATTTGGGAGGCTATTGGTGGCCATTTCTACGAGGCAAGTCTGCTAGGAACAGCATTATGTAAAAAAATATATGCAAAATTAGGATTTGGGGCCTCTGGCCCAAATCCCATTGTAAATATCACCAGCATATACAGCCCTATTCTACCTTCATCTAAAATTCAAGATATGGATTACTCCATTTCCCAATATGCAGACAATTGATGACACATACCACTGCTTACCCAAGAGCTTTATAAATGTTATTGACAAAACAGATGATTTTTGTGCATCTTTTTAATTTTCTCTACATCTCTTGGAAGCCATTTTGACCAAGGTACCTCATAGCTAAGCACCAAGAGCCTGGATGGTAATTAAAATACACAGAGTGAGTCTCTCTGCCCATTCATCTATTCAAGTCACAGCACAGTCATTAAATAAAACCCCAGGATTCATAATATAGATTTTGAGTTTTGACAGCACAGCCATTCTACTTAGCCACCTTTTACGACAGATCATTATTTTAATGCTGATTTAATCACACCTAAATCCTATGGGGCTACTTCAAAATCCTGTTTAAAATGGAGACATAATTTCCTCTTAAATAGTTAATCAACTTGTCAATATTTTCATCATGTTCACTTCACTACCACTGAAAACCTTGCCTTGCCTGTTCAACTTTAATTTTATAAGAGCTGTGTATTACATTTCAGCCCCATATAAGTAACATACAGAAGCAGAACGTGTTTTAGCTAATTAATGCTTCTGTAACCAGAGTTGCTGAAAAATATGCATCAAATATTTATATAATTGGCTCTCCAAAGAAGTATTGCCTCGTTCTGAGTGCTGAGAGACTGAAATACAAAGTCCAAAGACCTAGAGCACAAAAGACCCTTCCTGCAATGCTCCATTACTCTGTTTGCATTCTCATTGGCTTCAGGGGGCATTCATTAACAGGGGTAAAGGTCTAGGACTCAAATTTCCATATCCTTTTAAAAATAATGTTTGCTATTATTAAGCTTTTCTCTGCACTTTGGATGAATGAATATTTTGAGGCAATTACAATGTCCACACCCAGTGCCTGAAAGGTGTCTAACATGTACTAAGGGCATGAGATGTTTTTCTGGGAGTATCCACAGAGCACATTGATAGATTTTAGGGGAAAACATTTTTTTTTTAATTTTTTCAGGTTTTTAATTATTACTGAAGTAAGCAATATACCTGATATCATTTTGGCTACAATTTGTCCTTAACAGCTAACAGGCGACAAGCCTTCTCCCACAGACAAATAGGGAACACCTTAGTGCAACAAAACGGTGCATTTTAACCCCATAAATAAAATCTACTGCAGCACTGTAAGCTTTTGCTTGGCTCAGGTTGGGGAGGTGTTGGGAGGTTTGTTTGGCTGGTTGGGCTCTTAAATTTACATGGGTTTTTCTCCACAAAAATTCAAAAATATGCCCTGGACTATCAAGCAGAAAAATCCAATCACAACCTCCATCATCACTAATATTATTATCAGCATTGAGGACCTTAAGGACTTCCTTCTCTCAGATGCAATGTAATCAAGGGAGCTTAGTGAGGCATTTCTGAAACAATACTAGATCAAAAATTGAGGTTAGATGAGCTTCTTGGAGGATAATTTACACTTTGTTTTAGAATTGTCATCATCTTCCCCTTGAAATAATATTTCCTCTCCCAACTGCTACTTAGCAAAGTACATTTCACTTCCAATGTGCTCGAAAATGATCCAGCTTTGTCCGAATGCCAAGGCACTTCTCCAGTGTCTTTATATTCCATACCTATTATGCCTTACCATACATAATACTAATTGAAAATGATGTGTGCTGCATTTGCAGTCATTAAAGCAACAGTGAAATTCAAATTTAAGGAAATGACTGGTTTCAGATGAAGTGAAACACAATTATCAGTTTCCGCAGGAAAAAAAAAAGCAAAACAAAACAAAGTAAAGCAAATTAACAAAAAAGGTAAAGTAAAATATAAATAAATTTTAAAAAACTGCAATGTTCATGGTATTTATTGCCCTTCTTGGGCAACTTCATGCCCAAGACTGTCATTGTGCACTTTGTCTTGGACATGCAAAATATCATCTCAGTTTAAAACAGGAAAACAAACAAACAAACAAACAAAAGAGGAAGGTTGTATTAAGGGAGAGGAAAGTTTCTGTGGAGGACAGCAATAACAAATGAAAATCATTAGGAAGTTGAATATGTAGTCAAAAATTCCTTAATTCACAAATAATAACTGGGTGAGTCGAGACAGTCCATACTCTTGCCTATCTTCCATAAATTCAAAACCAGCAATATGCCTCTTTCCATGTATATATTATACGTCTTCATTTTTTTCTTGTCTTCTTCTTTTACACATTTGACAGTATAAGTGAGAAAGGTGTTTATTCCTAGTTATCAAGTACATAACAATCATAATAATGCCACATTTTAGCAAACATATTAACATCATGGAAATTTCCACTTTTCTAAAAAAAACAAAAAAAGCTGCAGAAATAAAGATTTTTAAATTGCTGCAACTCTATCCTGTGTTCCTAGAGAAGAACTTCCTGATTTCTAAAAGGTTTCAGTCTACAAAAGCAGCTTCTAGAACTCCCATGTCCTGGGAGGTTGGAAGACCCACACCATTCCACAATTCTTTGATTCACAATATCCTATCATTCTCATATTAGTGGATTTTCTTGCAAAACCATAGGAAAATGACATAAGGCAGAAAAACCAAGGGTCCAAAAGTGGAATCACTTTAATATTTATCTTTTCAGCCAGATTAGACCTATCTTAAAACCTGGTCCAGAGTACATATTAGGGAATATATCTCAACTTCCAATAGTATTTGAAAAAAATCCACTTCTTATATTGGCACTGAAATGAGCAACAAGAAATGAAAAAACCTCCACCAAACATACATTCAGTTCTGCATAATCCACTGGAAATGTTGTAGTTGAAAGCCTACTGTGCTATACAACAATACAAATGCTGCTTTCAGGCTGTTCTCAGTTTAATGAATTTATAGATACATTTTTTCCCAGGACTAAAAGCAGAAGTTTTTCTCATATCAGCTCAACACACAATTTTAATCCACATATAAAAACAGCTGTGCCTTTCACATGTGACTAATCAGCAGTTTCTTCAAAATTTACAGCAAGAAAATAGGCAGAACCTTCAGCATGTTCCAACAGGAGTTAACTAACAGAAGAAAAAATCAGTGAAGTGATAATAAGGAAAAGATGTAAAAGCCACAGGTCACGGGCAGGGAAGAAAAAGGATAAGGAATAGTTCTTCCAGTCCCTTCCAGTTTCTCAGGAGGTTCTAGAAGGGAAAAACTACTTTCCCCATTTGATTAGACAGTTTGTGCGTTGGGGAAGGAGAGGAGGAGGGGTGGTGAACAGGAGTGATTCTATACACACATAGAGAAGTGATAGAATAGCTTTTTTTTTGTAATTTTCAAAATCAATCAATCAATCGATCGATTTTTTTTTCCATAAAAGGACTAAGCAACAATTTCCTGTGAACTTCCCAGTTCATTTACAAAATGCTTTTTTCTCTTCATAGTCAAGACAGTCAAAAAGTGGGTTTTTGATCAACATTTTATGACACCATTTATCACCTTGTATATTATTTAAGAGCATGCATCATCACTTGGAAAGAGGCCAAAACAGAATTTATATCCAGCTGGACTTAAGGTAAGTAATGAGTCAAATAATCAAATCCAAATCTCCTGCTTGAATTTTTTGGTTTCTGATGAAAAAATTGAAAGGGGTCTCCAAAAAGAGGTGTTCTCCAGGGTTTTATGAAATTTGGTTATAAAAATCATAGCAGAAAGATGGTCACATACTGAGAGTCACACTGAAAACATTGTGAGGAAATACAAAATATCTTAGCAGTTTTCCAGCAAATTACTTAAGAGATACTTTCTTCATTTTAGCGATATTTAAGTTGTTGGGGTTTTTTGGCATAAATAGTGTGTCTGCTTCATGCCATAAGAACATTTAGATAAAGAAATACATTTTCACCTGAAGTAAGATTGGAATTGGTACTCAACACTACAGTAAACAAGAACCACCATGTCTTTCTCAGGCAGAAAGGCCCAAGCAACACAAACACACCCTGGCGACCTTCTTAGCTTCACACTGTATTTTGGCCACCCAAACTGGCCATTATCCACCAGGACACCTGATGCCATGTATGAGGTGCAAGACTCCTCCTCTTACCTCGGGGTCTTTCTCGATCTCCAGCCCCGCTTCCAGCAGGTTGCGTTCGTACTCCTCCCGCTGCAGCCTCCTCTCCTCCTCCACGGCGTCCAGCGGGCTCATCTCCACCAGCTCCAGGCCCGGTAGCCCCGGCCACTCCGGCAGGGCACGCTGCCCATCATCCCGCTGCTGCTGCTGGGGCTCAGCACAGCCCTTCCCGGTGCCTCCGTTCGAAACCAGCGCTACCGAGGGGGATCCGCGCCTGGGCTCCAGGGAGGCCGCGCCAGGCGCGTGCCGGGCCAGGCTCCTGCGGTAGTGGTAGGCCAAAACGTAGTCGACCTTCCTCTTGCTGTCCCTGAAGTGCAGGCCTCTCGAGGACGCCTTGTCCCTCACCCCTGACAGGGTGCCTTCCATGTAGTTGTTGATAATCTGGGAGAGAAACATGGAGTTGCACAGACAAGAAAGCCAAAAAGCCCAAGTAGGTGGAGAAGGTCTATCTCCACACGAGCACATGAAGCCACAAAGAGCCCAGGTATGACCTACAAAAACTAACTTTGCACGCCAGTCTCACTTCATTCTTCCTCTGTCTGTAAACTAAACATAGTTTAGGTTATCCCAATACATGGGATCCCTATGGAAGAGCAGGTATGGAGGCACAATCCAACTCCACCACCCTGCACAGACCAAGGGGAGACAACAACTACATTTTGAAAGTGGACAGAGAAATTATAATAAGGATCACACTACACACCACGTGCCATGTGCTGTGGAGCAAATCAGGCAGGGAAGGGAAGCAAAAACGGTGTCGGAAGGGAAGAAATTGATCTTAGCCCCACTAGGAGAAATATCTTCAATGTGATTCTAGCTCCAGAAGGGCAGGGCTGGACAGAAACACTTTGGAAAATACCAGGGATTAGAAAGGATATGCCCCATGAATAGCTACCCACGATAGCTTGTATTTTAACGTATGAAAAGACTGTGTGACTGACCAGTAACACTGCAAAAGGGAATCCATGGCTAAAATCCTTCAAACCACCTATGTTGCACCCAGTCAGCCCTTCAGACCACCCCTGCTTCATTATCACCCTCTCAGAGCCCTTCTGGGATGCAGCTCCAACAGTAATCCTGCCATCACTCTCCAGCCTGGATAGGAATTCTGTAACATTCATGTGGAAGTCTGGCACTGAGGCATTCACTTGTACTTCCAGATCATTAAGGCAGCCCATGAGTTTTTCAAGCTGTTTCCGACCAGCATTTTCGCACAATGCTGCAATGTAAAGCCCTTCAGAGAACTCTCTAGAGTGTTATTCACTGGAGTGACACCAGTCCTCCAATGATGGGGGGGGGAAGATAAAAGCAAGGGTCAACCTGATCCAAAGCAATCATCATATAACCTAATTCCAAACATTTCTAGCTCCTATAGGTGATTGTACAAGCAAAATCTTGGGAGGTACCAGTAAAAGGTCTTTCTCTCTTTTTCTCCCCTTCCTTACATGTGCTAGTAGTACTGAATGCACAGTTAACCACATGATGTATGGCATTCATCTTGTTTGCTAACAAAACACAAATTTATGAATGAATTATATAAATATCATTGCAAATTATTATATTCATCAACACCACTAGATTCGTTTTTTTTCATTGTTCTGCTTCACTTAGTTTCCCACAAAGTAGCTTTCAGTTGTCACATCACTAAATAAATCTTGAGTTTACATGCATGCTACATCCTTCATCCTTTCACAAAATTACCACTGAACAATCTGTTGTGCACATCACACCCTTCATGTCTAAAGTATATATGCAGTCCCTTTAGGCACATCCAAAATTACACTCAGCATTACGTCCTGGCAGGACATAAAACTGCTTGTGAGACAGCATTTTGTTGCAATTCCCCATATCCTGATTAGATATGTTTTCATATAGTACTCACAGGCAGCCCATGTAAACTTCCCAGATCCATCTCTGCCCCAGCAAGGAAAAGCCCGTGGCAGATTTCTAGTGTCCTTCCCAGAGAGTTTCAGGCTATACAGCGCAGAAAGAATGATGTCACCATCAGCAGGTCACTGGTGCAGGGCAATGCATTAGCTGGCTCTAGAGAAGAGCTATGAGCATCCTCTCCTCCCTTACTGGAGAGTGTGGGCAGAAACAAGAAGCACAAGCAAGAAGCGGGAGAGGCAACAAGGAGGTTGGAGAATGTGAAAATCACTCCGAGGTTTTCCTATTTGTTACTGAGTGGAGCCACCTGCCACATCCCAGCCACCTGAGAGGGCACCATAGCAACACTTGGGGTTGCTGGAGTTACACAGGGGATGAGGAGAGTCAACAGTGACTCCCTCTCCCTCCCCATGGACTCTTTTCCTCACTCTTGGCAGCAAGGTGCCATCCCCATAATTATGGGTGTCCAATTCATGGAAAATGAATCAAAATTCCCACCGATTTCACTAAAGACATTTCCTGCCCCTAAATTTGCACTGCTTGCCTTACCATGTGACATTCTGGCACAAGGAGACTTTTTTAGGGAGGAACACAAAAAGTCACAATTTCAAAAACATCTCTGAAAGAACTATCAAGATCTTTTTCTCCTCCCCTCTCACAGCCACTTTAAAAGTCAGAAACAGTGATTTAAATTATTACCAGCTTAGGTCCTGCTTTCACTACTTCTCAATGTTTCCAAGACAAGAAGCCATCACACCAAGGAATAAGAGAATGGTAAGGTAGGATCAGCAATTCATGATGATTTTGTTCTAGTGGTCTGATAGCAAATATATCACAACACATACATCCCAAAAGGTGCCTTCTCTCACAACAGCTCTCCTCTGAACACTACAGCCATATCACACTTCCACTGGGAACCAATCCAATCCAGCCCCCATTACCACTTGGGCACAGCTGGCTCAGGGTTGGCACAGGCACATCCCATTTAATGAGCAACCTGCAGATCTTTTCTGCCACTGGGTGTAATAGCAACCCCCTCCGTTCCTGCTTTGAAGGATTTTGACTAAAGTAAACAAAAAGTTTGGAAAAGTTAGGAAAAGTTTGGTGAGATCACTACTGTAGAAATTAATTCTTGCTGTACACAGAGAGACAACTGAACCACCTGAGGCTGTGATACCACTTTCCTCATAAAGATTCTTCTCCTTGTTCTGATTTAACCAACACACAGGAGAGTGTACCCTGCTTTTCTCACCATGTTTCAAGACCCTTCATAAGCCCAAATTCATTTGATGCAGATCAATGAACATGAAACCCTACTTACAGAACTTCTGTAGGACACCACTGATGCTTCAAGAGCTCCACTGGTCCCATTTCTGTGCCAGGAAGTCCGGTTCTGAGGAACAGTGAGGTATTTGCTGCTGTAGGCTGAAAAAGAGTCCCTTGCTGATTTTGCTGTCTTCTGCCCGTTGAGAGTGGGGTGTGAGGAGGGTAGGGCAAACTCTGAGAAGGAGAAATAAATACATAAAGCAGGTTTTGTACAGGTGGTTCCCTAATGCAATGGGAAATACTGCAGTCAGTATTCATTTCTAGTGATGTGAACCGATCCAGTGGCATCAGGTAAAGGTACAAACTTGTGGATCATGGTCATTCTCAATAAAGAACACTTTGCACATGTGAAGTGCTCATTAAGTGTATCTAAGATTTTAGCCACATGTTCTGGTCTTAGGGGCTAATGTCTGGAATTTCTACACATGCTCCCTATTTCTTGTGTTTGACAAATTACATAGTCACAGTGCGGAATAATAGAGGGTCTGGAGGGGATGGGAATCATCACAGAATCACAAAATATCTTGGGTTGGAAGAGACCTTAAAGATGATCTTGTTCCAACCCCCTGCCATGGGCAGGGACACCTTCCACTGTCCCAGGTTGCTCCGAGCCCCATCCACCCTGGCCTTGGACACTGCCAGGGATGGGGCAGCCACAGCTGCTCTGAACAACCTGTGCCAGGGCCTCACCACCCTCACAGGGTAGAATTTCTTCCCAATATCCAATCTAACCCTGCTCTCTGTCAGTGTGAAGCCATTCCCCCTTGTGCTGTCACTCCAGGCCCTTGTCAAGAGTCTCTCTCCATCTTTCCTGTGGGCTCCCTTCAGGTACTGGAAGGCCACAGTGAGATCAGCCCAAAGCTTTCTCCTCTCCAGGCTGAACAATCCCAATTATCTCAGCCCCTTTTTTCACAGCACAGGTGCTCCATCCCTCTTACCCTCTTGGAGGCCTGCTTGCTCCAACAGGTCAATTCCATACAGGCAGTAGCACAGTGAAAAATGCTGATAAAAACCAGTGGATACAGAAACTGTTTCGACACACAAATGTTTCATACTCTCTCCCCCTCTAGTGGTGCCACAGCTGAAATGGGGTTGACTGATCCATACTCTCATCCTCTTGGAGAAGTTCTTACTGTGAAGGAAAACCCATGTCTTGTTCCTTCCAGCATTAGTGTTTTATTCCCAGGAGAAGACATCCTGTAGCCATGTGCCCACGTGGTCAGCACCATCACCACTACAGAGACAAAGCACCACTGCCTCTGTCTAGTGAGGACTTTTCTCCAGGAAGAAGAAATAGCATCTCCCATTTATCCAGGGAGACACTACATCCATTGCCTACTGCTAAAGTCTGGCGACTGCATTTCCCACTCATTTAGCTGAGCCCCTTCTATCCCCTATACTCAGACTGAAACTGCTTCTCCACCACCATGTTCTGAGAGAGGAGAGAGTGGAATGGTAAAGAAGGAAATGCTTGGAGGAGGGGGTCTGACCCCTAAACATTATGGTTATTCTTATGTTTCCTATCAATACCAGGTTAGGGTCCAGCAGCATTTGAACAATCCAGCAGATTAACTCACCAGTCTTCCCTGTCTGATCTCCTGAGCAGACTCATGCTTGGTTCACTTTAATGAAGCACATAAAGATGCCACGAGGGAAACTCCAAGGAAAATAATTAATAAGTGGAGGTTTCATTCCCATAGGCCACACACAATGTTTCTCCAGTATTTTCAATCTGAGTCTGGGACATCTCACAAGACCTTTACACAGTCAATTAAAGACCTCTTTTTCTTTCCAGTCCTTTTAACTAGGCCTAGGAAAAAAGCTGCAGTTCCTTTATAATAAGATGATTTCATTTCCATTATGCTTCCCAACCTCCAGAAACTGTGTCACACACCTGAGATTAACACTGGTAAACTGGTGAGGCAGTCAGGGACTCCCAAGCAGAATAAATTTTTTGATAGAAATGTAATTGCCATATATGTATATGGCAGACTACTGTTCTCCCCAAAGCTTATCTTCTCAAATTAGACGGATTGAACCAAAATGTTTTGTTTTGAATGCATTCCACATTTGACAGTTCTTGCCCGTGGTACAGCAGTGCCTCAGGGGCTTCTGCTTCAGATGCAGCCTGACCTCATTCCACCCTGTAAGTCTTTATGACATCTGGCCTTACATGTTCTCATTCTGTAAATATTCTGGAGGAATCAGTATTGATAGAAACAAGCTCTGTGTGTGGGTATGTATGTGAATACACATAAAAATTTTAAATATGCACACATGCATAGCATATTTGCCTGTATATTTATGTACATATATACGTATCTCCAGAGAACAGCAGTACAGGGAATATTGCATTCAACTTGGAAAGCAAATGTTTAAGAACTACACTCATTCTGCAAAAATAGCTGGGGAGCATCCCTCCAGTTAAATTCCATCAAGTTGAAAATGGCTTCCGAGAACAAGATACCCCCAGGACAGAGATCAGTGACCAGCTCCAGTGCCAATTCACAGTCAATCATCACCTGCTCTCTCAACCTCTCTGCACTCCTTTGACTCAGCTTTTTGCAAACTTAAGAGTTGGCCACATGTGCAGCAATCAACCTCACTGTTTGTGAGGTCCTTGTCCATAGTGCCACCATGAAGAAGTTGCACAGACTGCCAAAATTGGAAGGACTAAGAGGGTGTGTTAAAGGACCACACTGCTTGTGAAAGAGGCAGCAAAGGATTATGCCTAATTAAGGAGCTCTGTAGTAAATCCTGAGTAACAGCCAATTAACTGAGCTGAGTGGTCCAGATGATCAGATTATTACAGCACAGCTACTTGCAGAATACACTGCAAGTGGTTTGGTCACCCAGGGCACAGACATGGAACTGCTTTCATTTATCTTCCTCCCTTTCCACTTAAGTATCAGAAAAGATCTGCATTTCTGAAAGATACCACAGTTAGAAGGATGCTCCTCTGAAAGGAAGATGTTCAAAACATCTGCAATTTAGGAGCATTGTTTCACAAACTCCAATACACAAGTAGGGATGAAAAAAAAAACCTACTTGAACTTACTGTTTAGTTGTAGCTTTACTCAAACATATTTTTTTCAAAGGATATATACATATATATATATATATATATATATATATATGAAAATATGTAACATGGTTATGCTTGTGCTCTTTAGGTTCTCAGTAAATAATGACTTCTCAGCTCTGAATATAGATTAAGAAGCTCAGTTTGTGCCAAAATTATTTCTTGTGCACATCTCCACCAAACTCAACACAACTACAGAAAAGCCTGATTTCCTCCACTCTGTCTTCAAAACCACGATTTTTTTGCCTTTTAAGAACATAGCAATTAGACAGACAAGGCTGTTTGGGTTGTCTCTAATGCCATCTAATTTACAGCCTGTGTGTTCTTGGCTCACACGGTACCACTCAGCCTGCAGGTAGAAAGGGCAAAACAACAAATCCTGACTAATGCCTTGGATAGCCTGGGTGCATCTGCCTGTCTGAAGCCCATGCCAATGCTCAGTTTGAGATGTCTTGAGCATCCAGGACACCCAGCAGAAGAATCTCTCAGGTAGAACTCAGTATCTCAGTTGTATTCCTTTACATTTGGCCATACGTAACACAAATATCCTTTGCCGTCCCACCTCCAGAACACAGTTAGAGAAGAAATACTCTTTATAAAGAGAACCATTCAATTCTCAGTTCAGTTACAGGACTGATTTTAATAGAAGCAATTAAGCAGCAGGGGACTAACACCTAAATAGTTCTTGAACCATTCTAAAGAGAGAAATACCAGATAGATAAAATTTAACAGTCAAATTCTAACCTTCTATTATTCAAATTAGGACTTTGAAGTTCACAACAGAGAAACAATGAGATAACATGGAAACAACCACAGAACTTTTGACTGTGATGGCAAAAGAACAATGACTAAACATCAGACCTGAAACTTATTCTAAACTTGTACACTGGCAGCTCCAGCACAAAGGTTTTATGCATTGAGCAGATTTTCTCCTTTTGTATGGGAATTGAGAGCTCAGGGATGCCCATTTTCTCCTGGAAAAGGATATTGCTCGCTCCCCAGTTACACTGCAGTAATGCAAATGCAGGTGGAAACAGCAGAAGACCAGCACAAGTCATTTGCCCAGTGATTGTCTTTTCCACATAGATCACAACGCAGACCCACAGCTGCATTTCTGAGGCTTTGGGAGAAATTATCTCTTCATGTTATATCTCTGAGCTCTCTGTATAAATATATATATTTAATTTTTTTTATTATTATCCTAAAAGAAGATGGAGAAGTCCTTCTGAAGTACTCCTTTCTTTGTTCTCCACCCTGTTTTGGCCTATCCCACTTCCTAGGCAGCAATAAGAACGAAACAGAGAATCAACTTACCAGACATGTGTGTTTCCATGTTGCCTGGAGGTTTGGCTGGAAGTTGCGTCAGTGCTAAAATAGGATGTGGCTATGCTGTGCACAATCTGCTTCTGCACTGGCTTAAGGAGAGAACAGCACCAGCAGCTATTTCCATCCTGTCTTGATCCTGCTTTAAGCAAACCTCAAACTGAAGCTAATTAGCAAGACCTTCTGGTTTGGTGATTACCGTCACGGAGGGAAGAGAGGAAGAAAGACCAAACTCCCATGACCTGAGAGGCCATGGCAATTCTCTGCTGGACTTTCACCACCTTGTCTTCATGTTCCATAATGCCCCAAGAACCAAGGTAACAAGAGGTATATTTTGTCCAGAAGGCAGCGGAGAGGAAGGAAAAAGGCTAATGCAGAACAAGGGCTCTACAGCAGAGCCAGCTCTGTCCAAAGAACCAGCACTCGAGGATCAGATTATCTTGGAGGTGGTTTCTGTGGGGAAAAGTCTTTATATCTACAAAGCTTCACAGTACTTCCAGGTAGGAGGTAAGTGCAGAAAGCTTTTTATAAGGCTCTGTTTCAAGTACTCAAGTTACCTCAGTGCCTGGATGCACTGTCATTCCTGCGTTAAATATTCAAGGGATTATCTTGTAATCAACTGTCTGATCAGAACAGGTGATGGATCCTGCTTAGCCTTCAACCTTGTAATTTAAGCAATGTATAGGGAAGAAAAGTTTTTGACGACCAGTGCTATCTGAGAAAGGACTTTTATTTGCCAGTGATAACTAGAGGGAGATGTAACTAATTCGAGTCCAAATATTTTTCTTCTTTTAGCATGTTTATGGCATTATGATGGTTTCTCTAGTGTGACAGGGAGAAATGGATTTATTCAATGCCTGAATAAAGTCCAGTGGTTCTATGACCTTGTGAATCAGGATAGTGCACTGTGTCATGGGGCAGGGGTAGACATTGTCTCTGTCACAGAGAGATGTGCTGATACACCGTGGTTGTGCTATCGAACCTGCCGAGTACCTAAAGGGAGTAGTGCAGCTGTTGTGTCCCAAAACGTGGGCTGGGTGATGTGAAATTTCCCCAGCAAGACTAAGAAATTCATATGGCATTTTAAATTAATTAATTTAAATCTTCTTGGCCCCTACTTTGAAATGGCGTTTGTTATCTTCTAACCAATATATCAACAGATACAAAATACTTTGTTCTTTTTACCCTGCTAGTATTTTATGTTACTCTCAGAAGTTCTTTCAGAAGTTTTAAAAACTAAATTAATCTGTTTCCTAGACAGGAAACAAATCTCCTGCTTTCTATACCTATCTCAGGGAGAGGGGAAATGAAAATTTTCTGAAACTTTCACTATTTTCCATCCACAATCTAGGCTGCTCCGACTAAGCCCAAAACCAGAAAGGCAAATCCTGGCTAATTCTGGAAGAGTATAGGAATGTAGAGCCAGGTTCTGCTGGAATCCCTGTGGACTTACAGCTCTGCATGCACAGGTTCCAATTACCAGCTCCTATAAGCCATAAGAATGGGTGTGTTGCAGGTAATACACTTAGCTCAGGTAATAAATAATATACACAGCAATATGAGAGGAACCAATATCCAGCTGCTTAGAATGGAAGTAGACTATTTTAAAGACTTTCCAATGGAGAAAACCATATCTCGGCATCACTGTCTTTCCTGAGGTACCTGGGTATGGTGCTAATTGATAATGCAGAGCTGTGACAAATAATACCAATAAACCCGATCGTGTTTCACCTGCTGTAGGGGAGTGGTGCTTGCAAGTCTGTAAATTTAGCAGAAAGATTAGATGTTTTGAATTATTAAGGGGTTATATAAGACTCCTCCCCAAATCCATTCAGCATTCCTGTAAATCTATCCTGTGGCACAATCAACAATCCAGTTGGTGTTCTGAAACAGTGCAATGTGCTCTTAATCATTGGCGGAAAGGTAAAAGACCGAGGTAGTTCAGACCCATCAAGGCTCACAAAACTGTGTGTGTGACTTGGGAAACAACTTTCCTCAAAGCCTGGCTTCTGCTGGAGAATGCCAATGGAGCAGCTAGATGTAGAGTCCTGTGTGATGTGCTGGCATGCTTGATTGTAGGTAGGACTGTGCTCTTCACTCCTGCCAGGGAGGAATTCTGCTGAAAGTATTTGAATTGCACTAATTGCAGCAGCCTGTGTGAAAGGCAGTGAGACCTGCACAGAGCAGGTCCGAGCCCACTGGGTCCTTAGGCAAAAGACAGACAGTCTGCTCTTTTGGGGCAGGCTGTCTGAAAAAGTTTGATTCTCATGCCAGCAAGTCAAAGTCAAAAATATGTTTACATCCTGAACCTGTTAAAGGAGATGGTATAATATTCCCTTCTGCCTTTTTTTTTTTTTCCTGCCAGCCTGTTTCTACAACAGGATTTTCAAAGAAGATCTTTCTAGTCTTGGTCATGACAGGAGCTTGGAATGCACAGGTAGTAGCCAGGCCTGAGTAACAACCCAAAGTCCCCAGAAGTCCCTGCTGCAAGTAAAGCCAGTAAGTGCTCTTCTCATGGGCTGCATTGCACTGACTCATAGAATTAATTATCCAATTAGAAGACCTGTCTGCAGCCACAAAGCCTTAGGCTGCAATCCCATCAGCTTTCACGAGCTAAGAAGGGTCAGTCTGGGTGAGGACACAGGTTGAAACAAAGAGACATCCCAGCTATGGTAAGTGGAAGAAGGTGACATTTGCTTTTTATTCCAAATCCATCCCTTCTCTCTGCTCCTCTCTGATGTTGCAGGCTGCTGTTCAGGAACAGCTGATCTTCAGCTTCAGATGAATTGTTGACTACCTGGATAGCCCAAATCCATCTGTCAGGGAGCATAATATCTAGACACAGCTACAGGAAGGAACAGGTGTGCGGATGAAGGTAAACTGGTGACATATCTACTGCAGCAAGTGGGGCTGGGTTTCTTTCTCTGGTGTTATTGTGGACTACAGACAAAGACAGAGATGCATGGAAGGCCTGCACTTCTACCACTGTGCAGCAATAAAGGATGTCTTGAAAGAATAATAAAAAGAAAAAGGGCTCACAGTTCAGGGTGTGTTGAATCCACAGCTGAACTGGCAAGAGTGAAGCAGCAGGGATCTGCCTGGCTGCTCTAAAAAAATGAATACTATTTACCTTTATAGTTGAAAGCACAGGAATTTTTCTTTTTTCCCAAAGGGAGCTTTCCTGGCAGATGAGGAGATGCCTTGACCCATTTAATCATGTCACAGTGCCATTCATTATTTTTAAATTGTTAGTTAAACAAGGAGCTTAAATAATTCTTATCTTTCAAAAACAAAAACACACATGGAAATAACAGTCCTCCTTCTCTCATATTTTTTTAGAAATTAGTACTTCTCAATGAAATTGCTTCACTGACACAAAATTCCTCCAGGACCACTCTGGAAAATCTTTTGTTCCACGGCCCAACTAGACAGAGTAGAATTTAAATCCTTGTAAATATATACCTGGCAGCAGTAACAAAATTAAACCTGCCACTGCAAATTCTGAATCTAAATCAATTCCAACTTTTGGAATAAATGCAACAGGTGAAGTTCAGGCACCTGGAAATAAGAGAGAAAACCACTCAGCTTTCTCCTTGAGTTGGTCTGGGCAAGGGTTGAAGTGAGAACTGTCCTTAACCCTGTACACAAGTCCTGAGGACTTGCAGAATTTACACAGCCTGTCCTCAACACACAGTTTATTTGCATTCAGCTTCAGGACAAACATTCATTAGCACTGCAGAAAGATATTTGGTTGTCTGAGCCACAACCAGTATTGTTTGTGTACCAAGAACATCCTACTCCCACTCTGAAGCCTTATCCCATAATTACTGTATTCCCTGAAAAAAATGTGAGGAAAAAAGAGCAAAAAATTATAAGTCTACAGTGTGTCACTAAGGACAGAAGTTGAGAATGAAAGTGTAATGTCTCTGCAGACAATATTAAACTATATGAGAAATGTTATTAAAGTATAAGCTTCTGAGCATTATATATTTGTGGGGTTTTTTTAGTTTTGTTTTTTGGGTTTTTTTGTTTTGTTTTGTTTTATTTTTTTCAATAATGTGGATTAATTTCCACAGTGAAATTAAGGGAATCTCTCTCCTACCATCCACCCCAAGATGAATCAGGCTGTTCTGTTGTGCTGGTAAGCTTTATTGTTGGCTGTGTCGATACAATTATACAGGATTCTAACGGATAAGGCAGTGTACAGAGAAAATGAAGCTTGCATTGTGAAGTTCCTCCATCATAAAGCTTAGATTAAGCAACTGGGCTTCTGGGCAATGGTCACAGTGTGCACTTGCGAGCACGGCATTCGCACAGCGAGGCGGAGGGGATGGAGTGCTGCACCACGGTCCCATTGGGACACCGCAGCGGGATCGTCACCATGGTGGTCTGAGTGGCTGTACAGCAGCTGCACTGGTCTTCCCACTGCTCTGTCTGAGCAGAGTACCTGGTGGTGCTTCTACACTTGCCCTTAATGGAAAAAAGAAGAGAGTTGAAGTTAGAACAGAGCCTCATTGCACTCATAATCCTCGTTCTTTCCTTCAAAATATCCATGGGTGACTTTGTCCAGCTTCTGTGCTCTGCTATAAAATATGAACTCAGAAACAGAGCCTGACCCCAGCATAAACTGGGGTGCTGCTCAAAGAGTAACTTCTTATGAACATAAGCAGAGCAAAGGAGAGATGAAGAAACTGCTCACGCACACACAAAAAAAAAAGCCCAGAATTTAAAATCTCATAGGGAATGTCCAGAGCTATGGTGCTGGCTTCTGAGCAAATGTGGTTATCATGCATTCAGAAAGTGCTTTAGCCCAAATTCTTCAACCCACACACCCACTGTTGTCCTACAGGTGTTATTTTTTCTTGTTCTGCTTGTCTGGCCACTTAACTAATTTAGATCAAGCTGTCAGTGCCTGTAGCTATAAGTCTTCATGATGTAAAAACAAGCAGTCCCACATAAGACTCTGTCATAGTCCATTTCCTTTGGTGGCTTTGTGCTCTTATTTCCCAGTCTAATTAAATTAAAATATCCTATTATTATCAGGGAGGACTTTAGAAAAAACATGTAGTTAATACTGTTTATTCCCAATATAAAATCTGGACTTCTGCAGGAGAAGAACATCAATACTCATGACTTTATGACTAATGACCATTTACTTTATAGACAGGACAAGAGGTCAAGAATTATTACTTATGCCATAACTTGGATTGCATACAAGGGTGGATTAAAATCCTTGTATGTGGTGTGGTTATCTTTGAAAGAACAGAGATGGGAACATCCAGAAGAGAGGTTATGTTCCTGTTTTCAAAGGAAGTTGCCATATAAGGTGTAAGCAGTGATGGGCAGGAAATTAAACTTTTAATCTGATTATGGAAGACACAAGACATGTAGAACACAACAGCTTGGTGCCAAGGCTAATAGAGGAATCCCAGAGCTTATAGGGAGGAATCCCAGAGCTTATAGGGCACGTAAGTCAAATCTTGGCACTCAGGTTTAAAGGCCTTTTAAAATGTCATTTATCTAAATAGCTATTTTAATTCCCCTAATCAACTCAGAGGCTCAGTGCTTAACTACAGACTCAGAGCTGAAAATCAGCTTCACATTGTGAAGAAGATAAATATTCCTTTTATTTTTTATGTACAAAATCCTAACAGAGCTACTTCAGAGTCATTAATTTCTGCAAGATAAATGTGGGATAAATGAAGCCTTTGTGTCTAACGCATGCCTTTTTTCATGCTGGTTTGACTAGGGAAAATTCAGCATCACCAAATTACTTCAGGAAATAAGTGTCAATGAGGTTAACACCAAGTCAATCAATGAGAAACTGATACTCCACTTACTGAAGTGAAACCATGGGAGAGGAAAAGGTTTACTTTTGGGAAAGAGAAAGGGGAGGTGTTGGGGCAGAGGGGTGTTGATTTTTACTATTTACCTCACAATGAGAAATGGGCACCTCTTTTTCAGCCACACATCCATTGATATTCCCATACTGCAGTCTGGTACTTACGGGATGACATTCCACCTCCACACCTACCAAGTAAAAAAAAGAAAACAGAAAAAAAGTTTTTGACATTGCTGACAATTACTTCTTGTAGCTCACTTCCCTTTACTCCTGAAATTGCTGCCAGTGAAATGTTATTCCTGGTACAATCCCTAGCTGGGAGTGTCTCCTTAGAGTAACTAATGTATAGTTGTATGACTATTTCACACTACGGCCCTAAAATTCCACTAGAGGAGGGTCTCCCTCATGTTTCTTTTAATTGACTGTCTTGTTCGCCTCGGCCATCTAACACCAACTTCTTCTCTGGTCTTTGACAACTCTCCTGTTAACTCTGGTAACCACCAGGGACTCTGTTCCCCCACTTTCAGAAAGAACCTAATCATTTATATACTCAAATATAAACAAATCCAGAATATTTTCTTCTGAACTCCTGCATGTTTTGATCTGCATCAAGAGACCTGTGAAGGAGCCAGTGCTTTCCTTCAGTGACTATTTTGTGTACAGACAACACCAACCCTATGTAGTATTACTATAGTTTTACATCTCTGTGAAAAGAAAGGCTCCTAGTCATACCCATTTCTAGCTACTCAATGAAATTTCCATGTTTAACAGAATATTGGGCTCATTTTTAGGTACAACACAAAAGCATTTCAGAATGTTGAAGGAATTCAGCAGGGCAACTGCACAACTAAGTACATACACAAAGAGAAGACAAAGGTATACTTTTTCTTAGCAGCAAACACAGCTTCCCATTGGAATGTTGGTACCAAATTAACTCTGTGCCTTGCTACAACCTTAAATTTCATTTAAAAAAAATGCAGCTCCTTTCTGGTTCCAGGGTTGGAAATGCCCTTTCTCTTTTAACGATTTCATCACTCATTTATAAGAATTGCCCACCTGAAAGGATAGTTGTGTTCACACAATTGAAAAGCACAAAAAAAAGCCTCATCAGCCTCAACACAGTTCCATCCCCTTTTTGATCATGACTTATCCAACTTGTTCTCTAGTTCCTTTACCTCTGTTATTTACTTTTTTTGTTGACTGTGCCTCCTCTGCAAAGGCAAGTGTTTGTAACTTAACAAGAGATTGAGAACAGAGAAAAGAGGCAAGAAGCAGAGATGCAACTCCTTTGTTAAGCAGGAAAATAAGGAATATCCTTTGCCAATTATCAAGTCCTGTGGTTAATACCACAAAAATCCCATGAGAAAATAAGACCTGTTCACTTGTGTGCTCCCACAAACTTAAAAGCTGGAACAATGTCCTCAGACACACTAAAAAACTCCAGTTGTGAAGGCATAACATAGAAAAGGAAACTGGCTCCTCAACCAGCTCCTTTGTCCAAGGACTTGTAGACTCTGCTGATCAAAGGCATCAGCCTGGACTTGAGGGAACAAGTTCTTTGCTCAGCTCTATATGGCACAGAGACATCTAAAAGACAGACTCTCTCAAGACCTTGGAAGATAATGTAATCTATGTCCATGAGAAACTGAGCTACATCCAGGCCAAACTTCATCACTGGGGATAATGATTTGAAGGTCCATCTAATATGGGAGGTATTAGGCATGCAGTACATCACTTAGGTCAGTTTTCCTTTGCTGCTGCAGGGACGTATCACTTTTAAATGACTGTTAAATAAATCTATGCATGGGTCTGTGCTCATTTGGAACTAGTTTCTCCTCAATTACAGTGATTGGCACTCACTCGCAATTAGTAGAGCCTTCCACCACCCTGTCTTTTAAATCTCAAAATCTGCTTCTGTTAATAAATAATTTTGAATATTCCTTACTTGTGGCCTGGTGGATTAAAGCTCCCTTAACTGAATTACATGTTTGTTCCATTTGATGACAGTCTCTGAATAGCTTTCTCACTTCTATCACTCAAGCCAGAGTTCAGTGATTATCCAGACAGGCAAAGGCTGCAAACTCTCTAGGAGTTACCATCCTTCATCAGGGGTATTATTGCAGCAGCTCCTGTGCCAATGTGGTGATGGGCTGCTATGCTGGCCATCTTTTATTTATGAGCACATGCATAGCAAAAATAAGAAAATTAAAAGACATAACACAGACAAGATGTTGTTAGTTTGACTTTAAAAGAGAATTTCAAACTTTTGTTATTTTTTTTAATTTTATATAAGCTAAAGTATTATTCTTTACTACAGAGGAGAAAACTGAGAGGTTATCTGCTCACAAATGCATCAGAGATTCATTTAGAAATGAGAACCCAACCCTGCAATCCTTCCTTATGTAAGCAAACCCTTCCCACTCTCACAGCCTGACTGACATTTGGATTATCCACACAAAGATGCATGAAATTAAGAGTTGCAGGATTGACCCCTAAACTGACAAATTTAAGCAGCAGTCAGGAGGTTCCATAGGAATGCATTCCCCCTACCATTTTTAGTTAATATGTTATCAAAAAACATGACTCTCACCAGGGTTGGGCTTTTTTTATTAATTAATTTTAAGTTGATTGATTATTCATGAAGTGTTTTCCTCACATATTCAGTAGTATCAGGTTATGTGACTTGTCTGTGCAGGACCATCCCTGTGATCACCAGATGAACAGTAAAATAAAACATTCATAATTAACATCTGCATAAAATGTGGAGAGTATCTATTTCTTTCTAAGCACTTGGGAATACTGTCAAAACACGTGTTCTAGATGACAAAACATGACAGCAGCATCCCAGTCAGAGGGTGGGCTTCTTTGATGGTTTATTATAACCACATTGCTAAGCTCTGTTTCATTACACTTCATATCATAGGAAATGTAGGTACTTACATGCTCTGCCTTCTCCATACAAGATTTTTGGATTATTTACTTACATGTGTCACAGCAAGTGTTGCCAATTTTTGCAATTCTGCCCTAAAATTATATAAAAAAAACAGAAAACTCAAATTTTGGCACAAGTGATACACTTCTGTTCTGCTGAAAGAAGATGCATAAAGCAGGGTATTAGGGAAAAAGAAAGAAAAACCTGAATTTCTATATTATACAAAATCATAAATCTAAATTCATAATCTTCTCTTTATTAATTTTAAGATTTTGAACTTTTGATGGTATTTTCTGGTAACTAATTGGAAGTGATGGACTTATTAGCAAGTTCAACACCTGAAAATATTGCTCTCACTTTCTATTAGGAGCTTTCTAAAATAAAGACATTAAATACAAATAAATTCCAGGAAACCAGAAGGATAAAACCAGTAGCATTCAAGTCTCATATCAATTTAAGAAATATCACATCTATCAAGTAAGTTTTAAATGCCATGAAACTTGATGTTTCTTGCTTCATTGCTACCATCCAGAAAATAACTCTCAGAAATGTATATATGGTGCAAATTATTGAAAAACTATAGTGGAAAGGCAAAGCAGGGAAATATTTACACTGCAGGGTGGTGCCATTGTTGCACTAAACTTCTGAGCTCATGTGCAAAGGTTTAGATTTTAAATTTTTTAATTTTTTAAAATTTTTTAAATTAAAAAACCTAAAATTTTGATCTGCAACAAGGTGAAAACCACTAACATGATAGCTGAAATAGTTCTATTTTGGGGGGATAGGAGAAGAATAAATGCAGTTTGAGAAATTCTGTTTAAAAAATAAACTGTTTTTCACCAATTTTCCATTAATGTCACTTGAATATGATAATAACCCCAAACCTGTAATAAAATGCTGCATTTTTTTCTAAATCTTTGTTTAAACAACAAAACTATGCATTATAATTTCACAAAGTAAGAAATGCCCTATTGGAGTTTTATTTTTCCCACATTATAAATAACAAATCCTCCATTTCTTAATGTGTATGATCTGAGTGGTCTGGCCACAAGCTTTATTAAAGGTTCTCTGCCTCCTGCCATGCCCAAGAAAATGGGAACAGGTGGATATAAACACCTGTAAGATGTCTAAAACCTGACAGATAAGCTAGAGCAGGGCCCCATGTGCTACACACTTCTCCCTCTGCTCCTCAGTGTCTAATTAACCTCAAATCACAAGAAAGATGGGTGGATACTTTGTGCAGGGTTTTCATTCCTGCTAAACAACTGCAATTCTTGGAAGTTTGATCTTCCCACAGCAGCGTGAAAATTTCTTTCCCTAACCTCACATCATGGCAGAGAAAAAATATCTTAACATTTCATATGCATATTTCTCAGTTTGTGTCATTTTCCACACAGTTTTGCTCTAGATCCCAAACTGGGAACATTGTTAGAAGAACCACTTGCAAATGTTTGATACTTCAAATATTCAGCTTCATATTCATAACAGAATTATGTTCAGAAGTCAGCACAGTTCCACAAAAAGCCAGCTTATATTTTAAAACAGAGAAAACCTACATCTTCCAGAATTTTAGAGAAAGTTCCAATCCAGTTTAGCCAAGGTGCTGAGAGAGGGTTGGGGTTTCCCACCCAGGGCACAGAAGGTACCGGACACATGACAGTCCATTAGGAAAGCTGGAAACAGGACCCATTTCACTACTTACTCCTTCAGCCAAGCATCTTCTGGCATCAAATGGAGGACAGCCAGTGATTCTCCTTTCCCAGATAAATTCCCCTCTCTCATTTACTCTACAGGAGTGACTGTCACAGCCATCCTGAAGGGATGTGTTTGCCTGGAAAGATTGCAGGGCTGTTAGCTTTACACAGAAACAACAGGGGACAGGAAGTTTTCAGGATGTTTATCAACAAAGTCATTATCTTCTGTTTAATTCCATAGCCATATTGATCACAGCTCTGCCCAGACTTCCAAAACCTGACCTTTTTCAGCTCTTAAGAGGGAAGAAATTTCCATTAACTTAAGAAAAAAACTTCTCTAAGTGAGAGATTTGGGGGTCTGACCTATGACCTGTCTTTTACAGAGACCTATCTACAATTATTTACCTTCTGGATGAGTTGGGAACTTCTTTAGAAAATGTATATAAAACCACACCCCCCATCCCCTCACCAAATCATTTAGGTTGGAATAAACTCTTAAGTACAACTCCAGCCATTAACCTCCCACTGTCAACCAAGTCCACCACAAAACCACATCCACACATTTTTAAAATCCCTCCAGGGCTGGTGGCTCAACCACTGCCCTGGGCAGGCTGTGCCAAAGCTGGACAATCCTTCCAGAGAAGAAAAAATTTAATAGCCAATCTAAACCTCCCCTGGCACAGCTCGAGGATGTTTCCTCTTGTTCTGTCCCTGTTTCCTGGGTGCAGAGCCTGACCCCCCCCAGCTGTCCCCTCCTGTCAGGGAGTTGTGCAGAGCCACAAGGTCCCCCCTGAGCCTCCTTTTCTCCAGGCTGAGCCCCCCCAGCTGCTCCTTGTGCTCAGGACCCTTCCCCAGCTTTGTGGCTCTTCCACATCAAAGACTTCTCACCGGAATAGAATAAAATAAAATTTTAGATGCTGTCCCTTGCAACAGAGGATGTTTTTAACTAAAAAAATATCCAGTCCTGTTTAAGAACATATCATGCATTAAGGCCAGGCTAGATGGGGCTCTGAGCAACCTGCTCTACTGGAAGGTGTCCCTGCCCATGGCAAGGCATTGGGACAAGATGATCTTTGCGGTCCCTTCCAACCCAATATATTCTATGATTCTATGCTGGAAAATGTTCTCAAAATTCACATTTTCAGCTTAACTATTTTACATTTAAAATGAGGGTTTTCATTTCCTCTAAACACCTGTTTGAGGTCATATTCCCGTTAACGTTCCTTGATAACATTCCTGAACCTAGAATGCCCCTCTAGAATTTTGCACTGTGGTATGAAGTCTCCTATTTTTTTCATTTACAAAATAAAACTAACTTATTTGATCAATTATTCTGAGATACAAAAAACACTGGTAATACCATGCTACCTAATCAAAAAGGAAAAAAAATGCACTTCCCTGGGGTTCAACAAAAGTTGATGATACATTTACATTTACTCACAAAACAAAAGAAAGAGTGCTTAAAGCTTACCTGAAGATATTGAACACTTCCATCTCTCAGCCTGATGCTACATGAAGTTGGCACACATTTTCCACAGCAAGAGCCAGGGATTTCCTGCCTTCTGTAGTTCTAGAAGGTGAAGGACATTTTTTCTGGGTTTATTTTGTTTTAAGAATATATCCTATATTTAAGAAGTTTTAAAAAAAAAAATCAGTGGACAAAATTATAGCCTGAAAAAAGCTTCTCAGTAAAACCAATTAATTCTACACAGTGTGACATGGAAAAGTGGTTGGAAGTGCTGAAACTGGAGAGAAAAGGGCAAAATATCCAGTAAGCATTGGGCAGGGAATGAGCAGAACAAGGTTAAGCTGGAAAATTTAGATTATAGAAAGAAAAAGAAAATGGCTTGATAATACAAGAGAATAAAAGAGCATCAGAGAAGGTACAATATAACAAAAGGAAAAAGGAGAGAATGAAAGAAAAGTAGAATATTGGACCCTCACAAACAGAATTGAAGGGTAAAACAGTGGCAGGAAAAAGAGCATGGATGAATGAGCAGCACTAAGTGGAGAGGCAGAAAGGTATAGAGTGGATAAGGGAAAGGAAAAAACCAAACCAAGCAGAAAGGAACTGAGCTAACACATGAAGTGTCCCACAGTAACATTCCCAGCTGCTCCAGATAACCAACAGCTGCTTATGATGAGATGAACATTTTTAAGAAAACAAACACTTTCTGGTTCAGTGAAGGCATACATGTTATCCATATGTGGTTTTTTTTATAGAAAGAGAATTTGGGGAGGTGGGGGTTACTATTAAATCATTGTGGGGGAAATATAGTTCATTCTTATTTAGGTATATATTACATATATATTTAGGTATATGTTATATTAGCAAAAACATAAGCACCTAAAGCAGGTCATAAAATGACCAGAGAATGACCCTCCTGAGCAGAATATCCTGGAGCTGGCTGCACTTCAATTGCCAGTGCTTTTCCTTACACAACTTCAGCATCCAGGAGAAAGCAGGTGCTCCTGAGATAATTGGTACTCTTAGCCCATCTCTACTCTTAAGTTTTATCCATTAGCAAGGAATTGCTTTTAATCTGGGCATACCATGAAGTCAAAGGTTTGAGACAGGAAAGATCCTGTGAAGTGTGTGAATCCCACTGCCCTTAGGGGAATGAAGACATTCTGTATCCTATTTGATTTTTTTTCCCCCTCAAGCTCCACAAATGCATTACAATGGCTAGAAAAGGATATATACTCCTAGACCTGCAACTTCCCTTGGGTAGATGCACATCTCCCAAACACAAGTTCACAGTCCTTAATAAGCCCAACTGGAAATGGCCCTTTATTCAGGGTTTTCTGTCTAGTCTCTACTTTTGGGTCACATGGGGGAAAGGAGCTGTTTGGGAAATGTGTGGGTGGTGAAAGAAGCAGGAGAGGAATGTTTCCCTATTTTTTTAATCATGTATTTTATTGACTCCTCTTCCTTTAATTTCTAGAGCTAGGTCCTTTCATTGAGCAGCAAGAATGGATGTTTGTGTATCTTTGTGTGGGAACATATGCATGTACACATGTCCCTGGCCACAAATACACAAATTCTGGTGTATCTGTTTGGGTTCTTTTCATGGATCTGCCAGGTTATATTTTGTGGAAGTTATATTTTGAGAAAGATGCTCAGTATTGGGCTTGGCCATTTATTTTCCCTTCAGAAGCCTATAAAAATAATCAAACCTTACAGGAGGGGTGGGTGATATTAGGGTTTAGAAGCACAAAAAGTAAACCAGATTGTCCTTTTGTTAACAGTCTACATCCACACCACCAAATAAAAGGGGTCAAGGCCATTTTGATGGCCCAGGTGACAAGTGGAACACTTATGACTTATCGAGCGGCATTCTCCACATGAAACCAGCTGGTCTTGTGTTGTCCTAACCACTGACCTGTCCCTGGATGTCATTTGGAAGTTACAACATCTTTTTTCTACTCATAACATGCCATCTGGGACACTGATAACAATTATTCAAGAAAAAGGGTTGCAGGAAATAATTCAAACCTGTAGTCTTGTTTTTTGTTTTTTATTGGTAGAGCTTACTCTCTACAGAAACTTAACTACATTTCCAGTCTTTTCCAGCTCTACTTCAGGATGGGAGATTGGACTCATCTAAAACTCTGCCCCTCTCTGTTCCAGGGGCCCTGTTAGTGTATGTCTCTCATGGACACCAGCCAGGAATCCCACATGATTGTGTTAGGGATGTGGATTTTGGGTGTCATGGCCACCACTTTCACACATCCTGGGTTTGGTTGGGCCCATTGGGCTCCATCCACTATTCAGGAAAAGGATTAAGAAGAGAAAGAGGCATTTAAGTTTTTTTCTGTGAAACATAGCTACTGGTCTGTGCTCTTCGGACACAGGGAGATCAAACCAGCCTCTGCAAGTCACTTAAGTCTCCTTCTACTCAAGGTATTGGTGCTAAGAGAGAAAACACCACAACTGAGCAGAGCTAATCAAGCAATCCTGTCACACAATCAGTCAGTGAAGCAAAACTGGAAGTTATATCCCTCTGGCTTTCTCAGCCAAAGTCATTGCAGGTGACTGCACCAAAGCAGCAGCCAAGATTTCAAAAACCAGTGGGAACTGATGGGGACAATAACTTCAAATCACCAAAGGCATGGGCTGGGAACCAAACAAATGCTACTGAGCCCAGCTTTTAGACAATTTGGAAGAGTCATAGGAAAGGCCTGAAACATGGAGCTGAAATGCCAGTCCCTGGAGGTACAGATAACACTGTAGAAAAGGGGATTCAGCATTTCCTGTTGCAAATTATTTGCCAAATATTATGTTGCCCTAAGGGTAAATCATCTAAAATAAACAACAAAGTGTGCCTGTGGAGCTGAGTACCATGTAAAGTTATCTTTTCTATGCTGAGGATTTAGATCAGATTTGGTGTTAATCATCCAATTCATGGAAAGAACACAGAGCCAAGATTTCTCAGAAGAACCTGAAGAGAGGCCAAAAGCCCCAGAGTTGTACCATACATAAACTGGTGCATATAGAAGAACACAACTCTCATCAGACACGATCCTGAGCAGAGTCCCCAGTGCTGGCACTCACCCCTGGGCAGGCCTGGCAGTTCAGTTTGGTGCACCTCAGGGTGTATTTCCGAGGGCCTGACTGGAAGCAGTCACACGTCGTGCACTGATCCACCATCAGGCGCCTCCCGTGCTGAAACATCGGAACCAGTTTGTCATTAGTGACCAACTCACCAGCAAAACTCAGATCGACAAGTGACTTCAGGTTAATTCTTCTTCATTAAATCTTGCACTGCAATTCTTTGCTAGAGAAAAAAGGAACCCATGCTGCCAAGTTTTCAGAGACACCAATTTTTAAGATTTCTAATTCCAGACCAAACAACATGGCATGAGGCTATTTTCCAAGAAAGCCCTTTAGAAGTCCTTATTCAGAGAAATGGCATTGGCATTTCTTTGTCACTTACACAACTAGCAAGCAAGAATGGGATACCGGAAAGTCATGGGGAATATTTTTTTATTCTGACTACACGGCTGCCAAGAGTTCATTTCTTGAGTGTAATGAATTGATTTGGGAACAAGTTTTTATTCTAGAACCATCATGACCCACAGATTATGGGCAGAAATTGCTTGTTATTGTTTTTGTAACAACATTGCCTGGAATCTCTAAAGGCCTAAAAAGAAAAGACGAATTAAAAAAAAAAAAAAAGAAAAACAACAGAATTACTGATTGAAGAACTCTACTTGTCCATCGTTATAAGCAAATCAGGCTGAACACACTTCAAATTCCCTAAGCTCTTCCCAAGCACCTTGTTTTCTGGACCCCATCACCTTTTCGAAGCAAGCAAAAATTGCATTTAAAATGCAGAGCAGAAATGCCAAGCCAATAAGAAACAAAAATATGTGGAGTCAGTAATTGGTCACTCCACACTGAAAGGACTTCTAAAGACAAACTCATTTTTCCTGCCAAGTGCAAAGCCCTTCATTTCAACCCCAAAATAACAAACCACAAAGGTTGAAGGGACAAAGCAGGAGAAGTTCACAAACTTCTGAAAACCAATAAATAAGGTAAATAAATAAGGTAAGTAGACAATTTTTCTAGTTTATGAAAGGTCTGAATTGTGATTCAGATATTAATGGAATGCCACCATTGTTTTCACTTGGTGCTGTGCATATCCTCAGATTCCTTTTTGAATTATTAAATGTTCATTAAACAAATGGAGCAAAAACAAGAAGCTGGCCAGAGTAACGATGTAAAAGTAATGCATTTATGGGTAGTTTAGGGTCAATACTCTGAAGGACAAATGTTATGAGCACAGAATTTTAAGTACATTCTTATTCTGTGCCCCAGGACAACAGAGGCCTCTATAACCAGTAACAGTAATGACTCTCTCCTGAGGTCTCAAAAAAGGATCCTCCACATAAAACATGATGAAAGAGGAAATACCAAGGGCGTGATCCCTGTCTTTTAATATCTCATCTTGAGACCTGAACATGGGATTCCTCATCTTTCCAGATTTAACCTTTTGTAGTGACTATCATTAATCTGGAGGGTTAAAAAAACCTCAGTAGAGGCAGGCATGGGAATAGACTTAAAATTTTGCTGCTGGAGAGGGAGGGCAAGGTGGTTTTGCCTGGGGTACAGACAATTTCCTTCCCAGGGGCTGGAATAGGGCTGTGGTTTGGATTTGTGCCGCACACAGGGCTGATAACACAGAGATGCTGCTGCTGAGCAGGGATTGCACAGAGTCAGGGCCTTTTCTGCTTTTCCTACTGCCAGGCTGCTGAGGAGACTGAGGGTACATGGGAGGCTGGGAGGAAACACAGCTGGGACAGGTGACCCCAACAGACTAAAGGGACATTCCTGACCTTATGGCGTCATGACTGGAACATACAGTGGGGAGAAGGAGGAAGGGAAGATGTTTGGAGTGATGGCATTGGACTTCCCAAGTCATCATTCTGCTTGTCTGGGAAGGCTGAACACCTGCCCAACCACAGCAAGCAGTGAATTAATTCCTTGCTTTGCTTGCACAGCTTTTACTTTCACCTTCTGTATCACAACTCAGGAGTTTTCTCACTTTCATCCTTCCCATTCTCTCCTTGATCCTGCAGGTGGGGAGTGAGTGAGTGGCTGCTGGCTGGGGTTACAACACAACAGATGGAGAGATAACACCTTATCAAACTCCAGATTTCTTGTTTAATCTCAACACTGGAAAGCAGTCAGACACCAGACTGACTGTTCTAGTGCAGACCACGACATGGTTTACCAAAGAATGTGTCAGTGGCTCTAGGCTTTAGCATCATAAAGAAAGGGTCTACAAGCCATGACTGATACCACTGATACCCTCATGGAATCTTCTAATAGTTAAAACATTCCAATTGAGTACAAAATAGATAAAGTTGAATTCATATGACAATCACTGTGAGAGGCAGGAACATAGGGATTACCAGAGATACACTGAAATGAGATCTTCACACACAAGTGCTTTGAACTCTGGGGGGAAGGTCTTGCCCCCAGATTTGCTTAGCATGACAGAACTGAACAAAATAATGGATTGATAATGGATAATAGGTGTGCTATATAAAGGGAAAAGATTTTTTCCCTTTATATAACACCCCCATCACATGCTTTCTTGGCTAGCTTGGAATTAAATGTCAACACCTGCTAACCCAGTGCCACCAAAATAACCTGCATAAAGCTCAAATCTGCTCAGATCACCTTCAAAAATACCACTCAGTAAAGCCTGAGAAAACAGATGAGATACACAGATAATCCTTTTGGTAAATACAGCCAGCTGATGGAAGCTGCAGTTAAAACGCACAGCATTGTTAAGAGCAGCAGAGTGGATGCAATACACCAAATTACTGGAATATAATATTGGTAACCAGATACATGACAAAAATGCAAAGGGATTAAGAACACAGTCAATTACCAGAAATGCAGTAAAAGACTCAAAACTTGGAATTATTCAGGAAAGGAGTTAATGTAGAAAAGTTTTCCCTTGATATAAAATGAAACTTGAAGCCTATTCTTAAAGGACCCAACATAAAGGGTTTGAAATCCAGGAAGTATAAACTTCTGTGGACACCACATCTTCCTTCCTGACCAGGACTCTGCAACCAGTCACTGAAGCAGACAATGGTACAAGACAAAGCTGCAGTGATGCCAAGTGCTCAAAATATTTCAGACATACAGCTAATTAATTTATGGCAAGTCATTAAATTAAGTTAGTTCAAGAAATTTTAGGAATTTTTTTTCAATATTGCAGAAGCTGAAACATTTTATTTTGAAGTTTACAAAACACAGACACTTCTCATTTTGCCTTCAATGTGACATTTTGTTTCAAAATTTGCTTATTTTAAATAATTGTTAAGTATTTAGCAATGCTTGAAGAGAGAAAAAGTACTTTACTTGACAGACCAGGTGAACATTTCGTTGGAGAAGGAAAAAATTAATTGGTCATGGCAGAGCATCACACAACTGGAATGAGCTTTGGCTTGCAATACAGAAATTATATATATATATTATATATGCATGTATATAATGTATATATATAATTAATATATAATTATGTGTATATATTTCTGGAATATATAATTTCATATAAGAGAAGGTGGCAAGAGCTGCTAATTATTGTCCTGCTTGACATTCCCCACAAATATTGTCTTTATAGGATGCCAACTAGTTCTGACAACATATAATAGAAGAAACAAGTAGAGGAATCAAAGAGAAAGATTATTTCAGAATTTATCACTTTTAAACCAGTGTTCTGACAAAAAAGATTTTATTTTCTAACAAGATAAACAAGAGTTTTCCCTTGGATTTAATTCTACAGGAAAGTCATCTCTACACAGAATGATGGATGTTTGATGACATGGCTTTAGCTCTAAAAAAACTGATAAATTTATGTCTTTGGACTACCAAAAAAAACAATCCAAACCACAAGAAATAGATGGAGAAAGGTTCTCTCTGACAAACCACTAAAATATAAAGAGATTTGAGTAAATTCGCTTTTAAATAAATGAAAAAGGAAGACACATGTTGACAAAGCATGAATGAGCAGGTTAAAGCTAGGTTAAATGACTAAAGAGAACCTGTTTCCCTGGGGGATGGTGAGAATATTTAGAACTCTTTGACACCAGAGGTGCTGCCAGAATATGGATTTAGGGAAACAATGGACAATTGACAGAGCTCTCCAAAGATAAATTTGGCATAAATGAGATCAGATGCTTAACTCCCATCATTCCCACTGTCATGGGCTGGGTTAAACATGTCTTAATCTATCCATTAAATATGCAGTTGAGAAAAAATTTCCTCACAGGGCATATCAGCAGGGATCTTGAAAGGGAAAAGAGGTCAAACAGGGAGGAAGCTCAGCTTTCCTGTTCCTGCTAATAGCCAAGGAGGGATACCTCTCCTTCCACACAGGTGGAGGAAGTCTCCATCCTTGCTTTAATCTGCCTTATCCTCTAAGCAGAATATTGGAAGGTTTTGCTTTCCCAAAGTGGGCAAGGATCACTTGGGAGATTAACCCTCGCAGAGAGTTTCCTGTGTGCTTGGTAGTCTGCAAATCATTACAAAATACAGATTACCACAGTTTCTAAGCACTCTTTTCAAGCATCTTTCAACAGAAGGAAACATTGCAGAGATGCTCACTGTCATAGAGAAAGACCCTGGCAGAGTCAGGAGCTGGACATAGACGTGCTGAGCCCTCTGGCACTGCTTTTACTCCAAGGTCTCACTTGGAGGGTCTATCTGGAAAAAAAAGCTGCCCTGAGTTCTGTGTGTGTATATTTTTACATGTGTGTGTCTTTCAAAAGCTCATTCATATATTTAAATATAGCTTGCCATCTCAACAAGTCAAAGAAAGTTGTGTCTTACCCCAATAACAGTGCCATTCAAAGGACAACCATTCAGGGGTGCTGAAAAAGAACAAAGTATTCCATTCAGCATTACCATTATAATGACAATTCCAAGATTTAATCAACCACAGCTATGGTTTTTTTTTTTACTCAGTACAGTTCCAGCTTGAAGAAATTTGTGCACAGTTTCACTGTAAAGAGGCATAACTGAGCTCCCTTACATTACACCTTGAAAGGCATCAATTTGTCAGAGCTATACTTGATGCTGCATAAAAATCTCTGGCTGAGCTATTTTTAACAAGTACATGGCAGAACATAAACTTTCACCTCCAGTTCAAGCTTCACACTCTCAGATGAACTCAGGTTTTCTGCAAATTAGAAAGCATATAACCTCTCCTCTTCCCACTGCTCCCTCTTCACCCTGTGATTGCACACACTTACCAAGTAAACATCACTGAGAGTCTTCCCAGACTGAGGCCAATTACCCAAATGTTTTGATTTAGACTTTTGAGCCAAGACTATGTTAGGAATCATAGAATCATAAAATGGTTTGGAAGGGACCTTAAAGATGATCTTGTTCCAACCCCCTGCCATGGGCAGGGACACTATCCCAGATTGCTCAGAGCCCCATCCCACCTGGCCTGGAACACTTCCAGGGATGGGGCAACCACAGCTGGTCTGGCCAACGTGTGCCAGGGCCTCACCACCCTCACAGGTGAGAATTTCTTCCCAATATCCAATCTAACCCTGCTCCCTGTCAGTGTGAAGCCATTCCCCCTTGTCCTGTCACTCCAGGCCCTTGTCAAGAACCTCTCTCCATCTTTCCTGTGGGCTCCCTTCAGGCAATGGAAGGCAGAATCCTTCCCTCCCCTTTTGACCACAAGGCTTCAGATGCAGCATTAGGTGCTTCTGTACTCAGTGTCTGAATTACACAGGAGCCCTTAAAAGTGGGGCTATGCTTCCAAAACACACGCTTTTAAAATTGGTGCAAGAAACAGAAAATAACCCCACAAAACAATTCACGCTGGAATGATCCTATTTGTCATCCCCCAAACCTTACCACATCTGCAGGAAGGACAGCAGTCTATCACTTGGTCACAGCGCAGCTCAGTTCCCTCTGGACAGTCAGGCACATCCATTTGGGAGCAGGAAACATTCTTTTGCTGCACAAAAACCTCATTGTTCACCTGGACACACTCGTTGACAATGCAGCGGTTCCAGGGAGATCGCCACTCTGTGCCAATCTGAGGGGAAGTTGTGAGAGGATGAAACACAAGCAGCAGTATTTGTGCCCCTGGATAGAGGGAAGACCACCCCAGCCAGATGCTGGCTTTCCCAAAGCACATTTACTTCATCAGGAACAGTGTCACTCAATAGTTCTCCATAAACCCTTACTATGACAATCTATTTATACAGCATGGTGAGTTTGTAGACAATAAGAATTACAGGAGTATCCTTCAAAATGGACAGGTCAAATAGCATGTGAAGAAGGAAAAGCACTCCTAACTGGAGTTAAATCTTCATTTATTCCCTGGTAACTGGCTGCACTGCACTGCAGCTAAGCAGCCCCTCTTTATTCTGCAACCTGCTGCAAATCAGCTCTGCTAAGCCCAAAGGAGGCTTTAGCAATAGGCTCTAGACCTGAAACACTTGCAAATGTAGAAAAGACAAGATCCTGTTGACAATTCTCTTACTCTCATCACCCACTGGCCAGACAAAGTGGGAACTTTAAGTGCTATTTATGGGAACAGATATCAACAGAGGCCAGGAGGAAGATGCAGCCACAGTTCAGTGTTGGGAGGAGCCGCTCACTGCTTTGCAGTTTTCTTTCTTCACTGATACCACTCTGATACACTTCAAGAACAGCAAAACTGGAGATCAGATCCTCAGCTGCAGTCAATTCAAACATCTTTGCTCAAAAAGTGAGGAAACATTTTCTACATTCTTCTAGTGGGTTAAATGCTTAATTCTTCACTAATGACAGAAGAGTTATAAGAGGACATAGCAAGGAAGAGACTGCAGAGTATTATTAATGTGTTAGGACACTATTAATGTGTTAGGAGAAAAAAAAAAATCAATGAGAGACAGTGGGACACAAAAATAGGCCTTCTGAAGGCTTGTTTGATGAAGCAGAAAAGAATAGTGATCCATATTAAGAAATCCCTTTATTAAAACCAGGAAAAAGGCAGGTTGCAAAATGGCACTTTAACACGGGGTGGGTTTTTTTGTTTGTTTTTTTAATAGAAACAGATTGCAATACAAATTAGCTGGGATAATTTAAACAAATAGCTGACAGCCAGGAAGGCATTATACCCAGTGAACATTCTTTCAAGCTACCATGGCTGAAATTAGTAATTGTACACAAAATATCTGACCCAGAAAAGGGTGGGGAGGATTCACACGTGGGAACTGACTGGGCAGGTCACAGGACACTGTCTCTCAGTGCTGCTTGATGTGTAGAAGAAAAAGCTGGTATCATCTTCATCTCCTATCATGGAACTCAAAATAATTCCAGGGGGCTTTTGCTAGGAGGGAAAGTGTGCATCCTACTGATGCCTCACCTCATGCAAAGGAGGATCTTCATCACCCCGAGGCCAAAAGTGCAGCTCCTCACAGGCAGTTTTCTGACATCTCCCACAGCACTCCCCTGTTGGCACAATATACTTATAGCCCTGGAGGAGGGAAGGAAAGAAAAGGACTTACTTATCCAGGAAGAGGAGGCAAACAAGAATATCAATCCCAGCATCTTCTTTTAGGATTGATGTTTTATGTTAGCAACCTTTCATAAAAAGGTGAATTTGAAAAAGGACTGATATAATAATAAGGAATTTTTTATTAATTAAGAAATATATATATATATATATATATATATATATATATATATATATATATATATATAGTGGTATTTTACAAAGGGAAATTAAAGGTAAAAGTTGCTCTTGTGGCATCTAGGAGGTTAATCAGCACTCACAACTGCCCTTCCCATTACAGAAAATTCAAGGGTAGGATTCAGTCTGTGCACACTCAGACATCTGTGTTTAAACAGAGGGAGGATGCAGGTTGCTCAGACATATAATCCAGGGACCAGTTTTGACTGATCATTTCATTTTTTCATAGAATCATATTGGTTTAAAAAACCCATTAAGACTAAGTTGCACCATTAACCCAGCACTGCCACGTCCAACACAGTTTAAGCCAACAGTTCACCTGCAAAAGGCATTTGAAAAAAAATTCTACAAATTAAGATAACAAAATGAAACTACTATGCAACACTAGAGATCATGTGTCTTAAAGTCTAACACTTAATTATGGAAAACTAAATAAGCAGCATTAAAATTAAACAGTAGGCATTCTGTTACTAAAGAAAAATTTTATAAATCCAGCAAAATAGGTTAAAAAAAACCCAACCCACAGAAACAATAAGAATCCCAACTCTCACTTTCAATACATATTAATCTCCTAAAGCAAGCAACCAAATACTGAAACAGTGAAATATCTAAGTGCAAGAAAGCAAAAATCTTTACTCTAAATAGAAATAAAATATTCTATATGTAATAGCAAGACAGTCTCTAAGGGGCAAAACATAATTCTGATCTCAGTACAGAGTTGAAGGAAAGGTGATCTGTCACATAATATTGTTCATGTGAAAAATGCCTGTAAAAATAAGCATAATTCAATTTTGGTCAAACTAAATTACTGAGGGATTCCCAACTGCTCTTACCCATCATGAACTGTCCCCGATTTGCACATCAGCATACCTCAATAATCAATGGAGTTTGATATGGAATTTTATTTCATATGTCCTAAAATGTGATGCCAGACCTTGACCCAGCTTTGTGAGAAAAGTTGTGCTGTTGAGCATTTGGTATTACTTTTATCTGCTAAATACATGTCTGAAGTATCTGAAGCATCAAGTGAAACTTTCTGCGTGGCAAGCTCAAGAGAAGTAAAAACCCAAGAGCTAGTACATGTTATGGGGTTTTCAGGGTTTTTTTTTCTTTTTTTTGTGTAGCAAGATAAAAAAACCTCCAAGCTGTTTTCACAGAAGTCAGATGACACTGTCAAAAATGATATTGCACAACTTTAACACCTGGCAATGAAATTAATAGCCAGCAGCAGCAGAGTCTAAATGCCATCCTAGTAATGTTTCATTTTTAAAGAATCTGTTTGATATCAATAAAACTTTTAATGCCATCTACTCAGAACTAAAAAATAAGTTTAAGGTCAATTCAAACTGGATGACAGCCCTGCTGATATTCTTGATATCTATATCCACCAAATCATGAGTAAGCAAAGGAAAAAAAAATCTGAGCTATCCAGGTAGTCTAACAGTTACAGTTTTGGTTGTACAGCCTTGATAACCATTAAAGGAGATGAAGAGAAGACAAATTCCCATAAAGAACTGGCATCCTTTCCACCAAGTCTTTTAATGCATTTTTATCCTTTTTTTTTATTATTTTTATTCTGGAATGTCAAGAACTGTAGCTCTGCATTAATGAGATTTTATTAGAATAACAAATTATTGATAAATTATTGTTATGAGCTGAAACACAGCCAGATACTTTAGACCTAATATTTCATTAAAATTGCCATAATGGAGACAAGAGTTTTCTACATATGGAACCTGAAGGGGTTCTCTTGCAACAGGTAAAAAAACTGCCACACCTACTCTCAAGGTTTTTACTGGATTTGACATCCTCAGACTTTCTCAGCAAACTCTGCAATTGCTTTTTTGTTTTTTTCCTGATGGATTGGGGTGTTTCTTGGTTGGTCCTGGAGAATAATGCAGTATTTAAGATCCACAAGGATCCCTTAGTCCAGCTCCTGGCCCTGCACAGGACACCCCAACAATCCCTCCATGTCCCAATACACTTCTTGAGCTCTGTCAGGCTTTGAGCCGTGACCATTTCTTGGAGAGCTGTTCCAATGCCCAACCACCCTCCAGGAGAAGAATATTTTCCTAATATCTGGCTTAAATCACATTTCTCTACCAACTCTTTGTACCAATTAGCTGTCTATTCCTGTTTGACCATCTAAATCAACACAACAAAGTGGCTCATACTTCCTTTGCAGGCTTCCAAAAGTAAACCACAGGGTTTTACAGGATGCAGCAGATATCTGAGCACAATAAAGGTCCCAGCATGAGGTGTTATTACTGCAACAATAGGCAGAGCTGAGCAACAGACAGAACTGAAATGGGAACTTCAAAAAGTGAATTTGAGCTAGAACAGACATCTGCAATTGAACTTGGGCCATCATGAACACTTAGTGTGCAAGTAGTGTAAATGAAAGACACTTCAGGACGCAGTTTTTCTTCTATCAAAATGTAAAATAAATTTGTCACCGATTTTCTTGGCAGCAGGATGCAATCCTAAAAAAATAACTCTAAAATAAAGTCAATAATGCTCAGACTCATGCTCTCAGATTCTGCTCCCAAGATAATCCATTACTACAACACTTATTTTTCTAATTTTCTCTGGTTACTCTCTAAACAAGGAGGCTTAAAAGGGATCATTGCAGGTCCCCACAAGGGCTCTGCTTGTTATTGCACTGGTTTAAGTGTTACTCACCCGAGAGCAGGACGTGTCACATTCTTTGTCATGACACTCCATCATCTGAAGTCCTGTAACATCATCCCTCACACCAGTGCAAGAGCATTCCCTGCATCCATCTTCCCAGGTTGTCCCAACAGGATAGACTATGTTGTTGTGCACACACACCTATTAAATGCAATAATTAATACATAAAAGAGCACTCTGCTGCTGTCAGGGCACACTGCTGGTTCCAAAAGGCTGCATTTTAAGGTGTGAAACCAACCATAAATTCTGTGGAATATTTTGAATGCCTTAGAAATGCAACAGGTCTTAAAATTGTAGTCAGTCTGTTGAGGAAAGGAAAAAAAAGCACAAACAAAGCTACTGTTTTATACAAAATATATTGGAGAATTTTATCTGCAATTGGTGGAGATGCCCAGGGTCTCAGTTTCCCTGTAAGTATAATGTAACAATATTTTAGGATAATAAATGATAAGTCCTCTAGAAGGAGACTTGAAGACAAAAACAAACTTCTTCCAGCTAAATCATCAGATCTGAAGATACACTACTTGGAGCTAAAAGCTTTCATCCTCAGGCCACCATACCTACCCCTAAAGAGCAGAGCCATCTCTTATATTGAACTTTCTACTTTTAAATTTACAGCTCAGTATTAAAGAGAGAACATAATTTATTTTTATAGCTAGAGCAAGTAAGTCCCAAAGACATAAAATTAATTATGCAAGGTCATGAACTACTTAGAAATGGACAATAAAAGGTAGCTGTTCTGAGCAGCAAGACAATGTAACCCTGTGTTCAGGTTTAATGGAGAAGTTACATTGCCCTGCAACCTTTCCTCTAGGCAACTTTATCTTAAAGGTTAAAAAAATATAATTTAATAAAAGGTTGGCAAAAAAAGAAAAATATACCCTAGTGAAGCTTTAGCAGAGGCACAATTTGGCAAAAACTTAAAAGTGGCAATATAGCTCTTAAAAGACACACCACCTTCTCAGGCAGAGACAAAGGTAATCAATGAGCACAAGGAATTTTAGGTCTAAGGTGTACCAAATATGTCAATAAATTTAGTATGGAATTGGAAGAATATATAGTAACAGTAGTGGTCCCAAAGTATGTATAACTGTTACCTGAAAAAAAAAATCACGTCTGAAATTCATGATGTTTGAGTGACCTTTAAGTTTTAAATATTTTTAATTTTATCTCAAAGTTACAAAAAAATAGACTGGTTGTGTCAAAATAAATTACTGTAATAAAAGAAGCAACATTATAAAGTAATAGTGTTTCTTTCGAGCACTTGTCAATTAAAAATGCCCTGGCATCACTTTCCAGCAGTCTCATTGGGGATTTATTCATATCTATCTGGCTGCCTGCTGCTGCTCCATGTGGAAAAGACACTGTCATCCATGGAAAAGACATTTCACTTCCCTTACCCGGTCTGGAATGCAGGTGGTGGATACACAACCACAGTCATTGGTCAGAGACTGGGAGAGATAGCCCAGAGGGCAGCTCACTGTGGAGTTCCTACAGCTGCAGGCACACTCATATTTATCACAGCACTCAGTCTTGACAATGGTGAGCGTCCGGTGCGACGGGCAGGAGAGTCTTGGGATGGAGCTGCACATTTCCCTGTTGCAGGCTGGCAGGAAAAGGTGGGCACCGTGTCAAGCTCATGGATTTTCAGAGTGCTGCCAGTGAACAGGACAGTTCTCTGGCAGCAAGGCATTAATCACCACCTTCAACTGTTATAAACCTGCTTAAAGCCTGAGGAGTAATGCTGATATAAAATGCTCTGGTTCAGGAACTCAGAAAAGTTTGTGCCCTGCCAAAAAAATTCTTGTCTCATACACAAACAAGAAGATTTACAAAATAAGCATCAAGGTCAGAGAACACATGTCCAGGAGTAAAGTGTTTCTCTTGTCCTTAATTTGAAAGTGCACTCAAAGTGCCAACAATACACTTCTGCCAAGTCTGGGAAATCATTACATGTCTATTGGCACCAAAATTAAACTTTTCAGAGGGGGAAAAGTAATGCCTAAAGGGAGTTGACAGTGTTGCACAAAGGCAGTGCTGCAGTGTCACTCCCTGCTAGGGAAAATGATCTTACCACATGTGTAATTTGGTCTGCATTCTCCAGGGTTGGTCAGGGCAAGCTGCAGGCCAAACTCACAGACAGGGGCAGGAGGCAAATCACAGGAAACCAGGTCACACACTACAAGCAGAAATTCAGAGTGCTTAAAACAATGCCTGCTTAGTCCTCAAGAAAAGACACACATGCACATCCCCATTAAACTCACACTCAATTGCTGCCTTAAAATATGAAGTACATTACAGTTCAACAGGTCAGAGTTTGTTTTCAAAATAGCTTAGAGAAGAGTTCAAGTTCTGGTTATGGGGATTAAGGTTCTAATGTTGTATTTAATGGCCAAATATAGATGATGCAAAAATAAATGCTTGAGAAAAAAATTATTCAATGTCATTTAGACAAAAACAAATTGCTCCATTTCTTTCTCATCTATGACAGAAAGAGGGACAAAGTTGGAACTGATTGGAGACTCATATCCTTAGGACCTGTTTGGTTTTCCACATGGATGATTGTACAGCCATTCAGTGGTATCAAAAATGCAACACTGAATGAAATATTTTTTTTTTAAAAGGGACTGTATACGTTAGAAATATCTGGTAAAAGTACAGACCAAGAAGATTCCAAGAGTTTACAAGAACCTACCACACTCATACTCAGGGCAGCACTGGCCAGGGCCCCGGCGCAGGCGAGCAACTTCACATGGACGACACTGGACAGCTGGAAAAAACATCCACAAAACAAATTTAGATAAGAACTAGGAAGCCAGAAAGCAAAACTGCAATTCAAGTCCAATCACAGAGCTGAATGAATTTACGTTTGACAGTCGGGCAGGGTCGGACCGTGCAGTTTATCTTCTTGTTATCAAGACATGTGCAGATCTTGCAGGGCTCATTCTCGGGAATCCACGTTTCCAAATGCTGAAGGAAAAAAACCCAACAGAGTGTTAGATAGAAATCCCATGCTCTGAGCACTGGTATGATGGGATGGGAGGATGGGAGTGGGTGAGGGGGAGTAACATTAAACTGGAAAATCAGAAGATTTATGAAGATTTACCCATGAAGGGTTGGTTGTTCTGATAACATTAAAAACTACAGACACATAATTCTGCACTGATTGTAGTGTGCCAATCTAGCAAAAATTATAAAGACTGCATGGATGGGATGAGGAATTACTATTGTTTTAAGCATCAAAAATGCTCAGATATAAATGCAATTGCAGGCTATTGTGAGTAACAGTGGACTGGTGCAACTACATACCATGATTGCATGTTCAGTGGTAATAAGGGAAACAGCACCATTTTGGGAAATACAGAGAAGTGTCTGCCTTCCCTAATTAGTAAGTCTTCAACACAGAGAAATACATAGTGCATATTTTTATATTAAGACTGTTTGGAGTGTCATCCCTTGACTCTCCAGTGCACTGAAGACTGGAGAAGCACTGTATCACCCCGAAAACTGAAACCATCACTGTGGTGACTACCTGGGGGTCATGAACACATTCAGAAACACCAGTAAAGATAGTAAGTTTTCAATCACTACTCCTTCCCATGAGAGCAGAAATCATTGGCATTAAAGCTGCAGTTACCCACACAGAGCTATGCACATTTAACACCCGTGTGAATAGAGAGGTAAGAGTGGAAGGATGCATTATCAGACATTTTAATTTGCTCAACCAATCCAGGTTCTGGGTAAGAACATGTAGAGCAGGTCAGAATGCCACAAAGAAAAAAAAAAAAAAAAAAAGCAGCTGTCATCTGGAAAACTCTGGAGCGTGGTATAAACTAACACTTGCTGAGCCCTTTAGAGATAGGAAATTGAAAAAAAGGAGAAATCTAAGCATATTTCACCTATACTGAGAGATAGTTACGTGTCTTAAGCCACTGTGTGTGTTGGGACTAAAATTCCATAAGTCCAAACACACTCTAGGGTAGGAAAGAACAGAGGAATGAACACCAGAAGATAAGAAGGAGGTTAAGGAAATCCTGACCCAAGTGCATCACAAAGCTAAGCCTGCAATGATGAAAAGGCAAAATGGCTTCATGAGCTGATCCTCCCCTGTCCTCCACCTTCCCAAAAATCTCATTAAGGATCTAAAGCCCATAAACACTGCAATTAAAGTCTCTTCTCCTTCAAATCCTACAACAAAAATGTGGATTGAAGTGGACTAGATAACCTTAGAGTGCAAACTTCAAGAGCTGAGTAGCTGGTAGTGAAGAAGACCCACCGCTGTTAATTGGAACAGGGGACACAGGGAAGAGTTTGGGATAGGGAACACACCTAATGTGTGATGCTGGAATCAACCGTGTCTCTCACTGCAGTCTGGTACCCAGCATACAGAGTTTTTCCCAACTCTATGCTGCCACAGAGAGGACTGCCTTAACTAAGCAAAGTGGATTAAACTAAGCAAAGTAAAACCAAAATGAGGAATTTCATCAAAGGAATAATTCTCCCCCCCCCAAAAAAAAAATAGACAAATACCACTTGACATAAGGTTGACTTGGTCTCACCACTCTCTACCAATCACTGGAAATATTTTATACATGAATTGGAAAGGACCCACAATGATCATTGAGCCCAGCTCCTGGCCCTGCACAGACACCCCAACACTCCCACCCTGTTCCTGAGAGTGTTGTCCAAACACTCCTGGAGCTCTGGCAGCCTTGGGGCTGTGACCATTCCCTGGGGAGCCTGGGCAGTGCCTGACACCCTCTGGGGGAAGAACCTTTTCCTGATATCTCCCCTAACCCTTCCCTGACACAGCTCCAGCCATTCCCTCAGATCTTGTCCCTGGTCACAGGGAGAAGAGTTTGATGCCTGTCTCTCCACTGCCCCTCATGAGGATTTCAGTGAGCTTTGCAAAGACAATACAACATTTTTTAAGTCAAGGATACAGATTTATGATTAAATTGTCATTACTCATAAAAGTCAGCTGAATGGAGATGTTTATCTTGGTAAATATTCACTTCTCTGCCATCACTCTTCCTCTCTTTCCTCCAGCCACCTCCACATGGAATTGTCATGCCTTGCCAGGTCTGTACAGCCCCAGCTGTGATCTTTATATCCAGTCCCAGCCAATTTCACACTAGGGGAGCTAAATGAGGCTGACAGCCAGCAGATTAGGAAGAACTGAGATAGAAAATAAAGTATCCAAAGGGAAAACAGATTTGCTTTCAAAGGTGTGAACTCCAACCACTGCCAGAGGTTGCTGCACATGTAGTTACCTGATGGTGTGTGCCATCCTCACTGACACACTGAGTGCAGACTTCTTCACTAACACAGCTGTCACCAAAAATCACTTTTCCCTGTGGGCAGAAGCAGCCTTCCGTGGGATAATCCTTGCAGACACTGATTTTGGTATTATTCTCACAGCTCTTCACACAAGCTGTGTGGCAGTGGTCATATGTCAGATGTGGGGCACATTTCATCGCTGAACAAGACAGAGAAGAAAACACCACCTTTGTTTAAAGAGATCTAAGGAAATGCAGATCAAGCTTTCCACTCAAGCTTTCTTTAGAACTTTTTCAGTTTTAGAAAGCCATCACCCAATGAATGGATCTAGTCCCTTGTAGCATAAATAAGCAAACCACATTTTTAGGTCACATCAATCAGCAGCAACATATGACTCACCCCAGTAATCATACAATAGTTCAGGTGAGTGTTTCCTTGTCAAATTTTGTTTCCAACACTGATCCACAGACATAAGAATTTAGAACTTTAGGTGTATGGTAACAGTGCATGGTTAAAAGACAGCCAGAACAGACTAAAGCATTGAAGAAAGATTATTTTTTAATTTTTCTTAAACTTGATAGGCTGCAGTATTCCCATGGAACTGAAGAAAGCTAACAAACAGAACATTTTAATACTTCAAAACTGGATTTCTGCATCTTTTTAACTGAATTGCCTTGTTAACATAATTAACTGAATCAAGGAAAGTTGCATAACCCTGTAAGCCAACAGAAAATTTTTACTGATGTGTTCACAAACCTGAGGATATTGTCTCTAAAAGCAAACACAAAATTTGGGCTACAGCTATGCAAAAAGCCTTTGGACACAGCTTCCATACTGTGCATTCCCTTAAGCCCATTTTCTCTACAGCTTCAATTAGGAAAAGTATTTCTTATTTCCCAGTCTATGACTGCTGTGAGGTTTATAAAACTTTCTTTCAGTCCCCTGACAAAAAACATTGAAAGAAAACCTGAGCTCCCAAACAAACAAACAAGAAAACATTAATCAGTTAAATGTTCTACACACTCTTGTAGCAGCCAATGGAGACAGAAAAAAAAAAAGTCTTTAACATTAACCCTTTCCACATTAAAGCAAATTGTTTCATATAATCATAAAATGACTTGGTCTGGAAGGGACCTTAAAGACCATTTTGTTCCAACCCAGCCATGGGCAGGGACACCTTCCACTAGCCCAGGTTGCTCAGAGCCCCATCCAGCCTGGCCTTGGACACTTCCAGGGATGGGGCAGCCACAGCTGCTCTGGGAAACCTGTGCCAGGGTCTCAGCACCCTCACAGGGAATAATTTCTTCCTCATATCCAATCTAACCCTGCTCTCTGTCAGTGTGAACCCATTCCCCCTTGTCCTGTCACTCCAGGCTCTTGTCAAGAGTCTCTCTCCATCTTTCCTGTGGGCTCCCTTCAGGCACTGGAAGGCCACAGTGAGGTCACCCCAAAACCTTCTCTTTTACAGGCTGAATATACATCAATTATGGGGAGTATATTCACCCACCAAGGTAGAGCAATCAGGAAGGATTTGTAGTGCTTGGAATGTCCCAGTATGGCATGACAAGACCTCAAGTAAAATTCCTCAAGAATGACAGGGATTCAGTGCACAGGGAGGAGGGAAGCAAGGTAATCCAGAACTGTGTTACTTGTATTAAACATATAGTGGTAGAGTGATTATTAAGCTGTAGTGTCTATTTAGTGATTAATGCAACTTGGATAAATCAAATGTTGACAATTTAAATTTTTGGCAGTTGCACACAGGCATTTGGTGGAAGAAGGGCAATGATGTTATTGTTAGGACACTTAAGACTTTTATGCAATTAGTGTCAAAATGAGCAACTCTTTGTTTATCCTTGTACAGGTTGTGTAACTAGACTGGAATTTGAAAACTGTACAGAGTTATTAAGGTAATTTCTTACATCCAGCTTTGGACATTACAATTTGCAAAGTCTGGCTGAGGCACTGAATTTGGAAAATGGCTGGTAACGCTTTATTTCTGCTTTCTAGGACTATACTCCAACCAGACTGTGTTCAATAACCTATGATCCTGGAAAGATATTTCAAACATTAACTGGAGACTCAGGCCAAATTCACACTGACATTCTTGACTTCCAGCATTCCCTCAGTCTGAGTTAAAAACATGAAAAAAAGCATTTGTTTTACACTTATTTTTTGATATCATATCTTTAGGATGCTGGTTCTCCAGTTCTGAAATGAAAAGTATTCAGGGAAAAAAAGTAAAGCAACAAGAAACAACTCAACTAGAGAGGTAGGAGGTGAGAAAACCAACCGGGACATTGAGACATTCTGTGAGGAGGTAGCTGGGAAAGAAAATGCCTACATACATCCACATCTAAGGAACTTGACTAAGCCAGACATGCTGAGGGACTACCTGAATGTCTGCAACCATCACTGCAGAAACGTTAACAGGAAAAAGTGGAGAACAAGCCACCTCAAGAGTTATTTGCTTGTACTTAATGATACCTCACATTTTTGGCAGATCTTTAGGTATGCCTCCTAACAGGGCTTTCAGGAGAAAAAGGGAAGGAAAAAAAAAACCAGGAAGAGAAAGCAGAACTACTTGTCTATGAGAATGTAGGAGAGAAGGTATACAAAGCAACAGCTGTCTGGGTTTGGGTCTAGCATGGGGGCATTGCTTGCCTTGGTTGGGTTCTGGTAATGTGCAATACTCACACTCTGCTACACTGCTTTCCCACAGCACAAACTTTTTACCTCCAAAACACAAGCAAAACTCAGATGTCCTAATAAGAAATGACACCACAGAGAGAGGCCTTTTCCCTATTTTTCCTTGTAGCAGAAACTTAAAATCACACTCGCTCTGCCACCACATTCACAAAATTTTTGGCTTTGATGGAAATGGGAGGAATTTGTGAAGCTGTTACAAAGAAAAGTCTTATTTTGTGCTAGGTATGACAGTGACAGGCTGGGAAGCAGTTCCACTCGTCCAAAGTATGAGTTCCTCTGCCCACCTCAGACCCTCCAAAGTCTGTATCAAAGCAATAATATCTGCTGCTAAAAGAGCCTGGCAGACTCTCAGCCCAAACCTGGTGCCACAAAGGTTCAGTGGCTGCAGAGCCAGGTACTGTCACATAGCTGTGGGTACCTGTTCATAGTACCTTTATTTCCCCCTAGCCTGGAATTTTACCAGTTAGAAGTTTACCAAGAAACACTTTTTTTATAACATTCAGCTTAGTGGGTGACCAACCAGATACGAGATCTTCAATACCACTTGTACAATAAAGCTGATCTGGAACATTCAAAAAATAACATTACACAGATGAGATGTCCCAAAGCAGGGCAATTCCTCTATCAGTTTTAGCACAGAGTAAAACTCTTACGGCAAAGCTCAGGTGTTCTCCAGTCCACACAGACGCCGTACTCCCTGCAGATGTGAGCATAGGACGTGATCATCTCACAGGCCTCCTCCTCATAGCAGCTGCTCTCCATGCAGGCCTCGTAGAACATGTTGGGGGTGATGATCCTGTGGCACTCCTCGAAGCGGTCGGAGAGCAGGAGGTGGCAGTGGCCGGGCGCGCGCTCGGAGCACCGGTCCTCCCTCCGGCTCTCACAGACCTTGCCCGGCTCTGGCACCGTCCAGTCCTGGATAAACACGCTGCTGTCAGCAGTGACAGAGCCATTGCGCAGTGTGAAGTCATTGACGTGGTTCTGGTCACACAGCCCTGGGTGAGTAAAGGGTGAGTGAAAGGGAAAAAAAATAATCTCTGAATAATCAGCGCTAAAATAAACCTACAAAAAAAATCAGGGATGGGATGGATGACGCTGGTCAGGGCAGCTTGAGGAATTAATGATATTCCTAATAGCTGTTGTCAATAGAGGCATAAATACTCTGGGTCTTGTTTCCCATTTCCTCACTAAAGGAGGTACAGGCTATGCTGCAGAGGTGCAATCTCTGTATAGATTACACCACTGAGGATGCTGTAGGAATAAACTCACCTAGGTAGCCGTTGCCCTCTCAAATTTTTCACCTTCACTGCAAGCAGTGTTCATACTTCTCACAGAAGTGAATTTGTAAGAATCTAAAACTAAATCCTCATCCGAAAAAAAGCACAAATCTCCTTGAAAAGGCAACTTGAAGCAAGAAAAACCAGAAAGCTGTCTCTGCTGTTCTTTCTAAAGTATTATTGGGCATCGGTGAGCTGTTACATTGGGGATGAGAGTAGAAAAACTTACACAAATTTTCAGTATTCCCCCAAAAGTGTGGGACCAGTTCACCCAGAGAATTTACAGATTTGGATATTCACAAATAGCAATAAAATAATTAGAAGTTCAAGTAGTTCAAAGCAGTTCCAAGAAGGAAGCTGTTAGAAGTATTAACTTTCAAACTTACCGCAAAGCCCTTTTGTTCCCGAAGAAAAGCTCTTTGAATTAAGTCTAAGAATAAATTCATTGTTTCTTGGAGTAAATGTGAGATTATGTCCAAGAAGAGATAACTTGATTTCATGCATTATTTCTCCATAGGCAGTGATTTCAAACAAGCTGCTGGAATAGGGGATAAGAACCCTTTCACCATTAACAGTCACCTGTTTAAGAACAAAAGGTCAGATGTTCACATCAGTTCTAGCAAGCAGTTCCAAATCATCCCAATTTTACAGCTGAAGCACATTTTACTTGACAAATACCTGAAGATCCAAATCAACATAAGAAACAATTTTGCCACCTGAAGGTTTCTACTGAGTCTAAAAACATACAGAAATACTTGACCTTCATCCTGTGAATTACATGAATTACAGCTCTTCCAACATTTTCCTATATAAGTTCACTCTTTGAGCACCACATGTTTACAGACTAACAGCCTCAGGCTGTGAGGTTTAGATGTTGCCTCAGTGGAAGTCAAGGCTGTTCAACACCATGCAGAACTTGGCATTGGTGTTTTGGTCCACTCTATTTTACTACATGAGTCAGAAGAGATCATTTTAGCAAGTTGGCCAACTCCTGTATGTCTGAGTAGCCAGAGGCTGAAAAATGGGTTGAGTTTGAATATTCTCTGCCTATAAAACAGATGTAATGCATACTAAGTTGCCCTTTCTTCTAATGCTGAGGTCCAGTTGCACACAAAGTGAGAAGCAACTCCCTAGATCTTCAGCTGGCCAGACAGGAACAGCTCTGTGAAGCACAGAGAGCTTTCCCACGGACCAAACACAGCGTAAAGGACCTCGACCAAAAGAGGGGAAATCAGAGTGCAGTATGTCCTGCCTGTAATCCTGCCTTTCTGGCAGAAGTGTCAGGGACACACAGACAAATCTCACGTTCTTGACACTGGCACACCACCACAACAGGGAGACCAAGATGAGAAATGTGTCTGTCCCATTCTGTGAACACTGATTGTATCATAAAACGGAGATGTTAAAAATAGGCTGAAACTGGATGGAGGGAAGATATTTGCCTAAATTCTGCAGCAGGAGCAGACAATGCACAGATTAATTCATGGAGTTTGCTTACTGCCATGTCGCTGAAGAGCTGCACTGCCACACCATGATGCTTCACTTCCATGGAGTCCATGCAGTTCATCCGGGGGGCTGCTCTGCATGGCCCTTCATGGAGCAGGACTTCAACATCGTGGTGCAAGTCTTCAAATAAGGTGTAGGAGCAGTTGCCAGTCAGCTTAAAATTCAGCCCATCAAAAGTGACAATATGTTGAGATGAACTTCCTATACAGACACCTAAAAATAAACAGAAACAACAACAATGTAGGCATTTGCTTTTAAATTTTACTGTTTCTTCACAACTTCTGCGGGTATGGGGAACCAACTAATTGGGAAAGAGAGGAAGGTAATGAATTGCAAATGCTGCAGCAAGCATTAACAAGAAACTTTGGTCAATACTTCATCACTTGTGGAGGTTTTTTGCAATATCTTTTTCTGGGAACAGTAAGTATTACAAAAGATTTCAATAAACTTGTAGAAAATCCCTTTGCCTAAAAATCTTTCACATTCAATATGATTAAGTAATTGATTTTATGTAAAAATGAAACAGGGAAAATCAATTTCCTGTTTGTAGAAAGATTGGAATACACTGTTCAACCTTTGTATTGCATTACATTCTGTACAGTGCTACATTTGATTCCAAATAATACTATTCCACCCTTATCAGACATGTCACAAGTTGATATCCAGGAACTTTCTTTTTCAGACAAGAAACAGGAAAACTTCAGAGAAATAATATGCACAGGATAAACAAATGGCTATCTGACAGCCTGGTCATTGGGTTATAAAAACTTCCTTGTCTTCAAAAGCTGGAAAACAAGGAAGATTATAATCTCAGAAGAACCAAAACAAAACCTGATGCTTCCAGCTCATATGTTTTCAAATCTCTTGCTTAAAGGATAATAAGGACAATAAAAACAATGCCAGCAAAACATGTAAGGAGGAAAATTACTATTGTTAATAATTCAGTACTATGCTTCTAGCTGAGAATAATCTTTTTCCTATTCAATGACCTTCAAATTTAATTTCCCAGGAAAAACAGTATCCATAGAGAGGGAGGGAGGGAGGGGCAGAGGGATCTCTTTGGAGCACTGGAACATCTTCAGATATTTTACTGTAAATGCTTATATAGTTCATATATAAATAACAATGAAATGAGTTAGCAATAAAGCCACATTTCTCAATCTTTACTAATTCATGGACATTAAAAAAATAAGGATAATGGGAATCCTTTTAAATTTCTCACAGGTTTCTGTGGCACAAAATGCACTAATGTGACCCATTTCAAAGTAGTCCAAGAGCACATGAATCACATTGCAAATCATGCTGCTGTAAAACCTGTAACTAGTTCAGCAAGCAAACACCTTTGCAGGGAACTCCTGAACCATCCTCTGAATTCAGATGGCATAAGAACACTTTTTGAAGGACTTCCTCTTTGCAGAAGCATTTGTCACATCAACCACACTGTGGAGCCATGGCTGGAAATTGTGTTTTAGTTCTCTAAATGAGTAAATCATGAGTCAATTTAGCAGCATTTTCTCAGGTGATCTAACAAGCCTCCTTCCATAACAACAGAGATGCTGCCTCACACTGAGCTCCCACTCAGCACCTCCTCTGTTATGCCATTTCTGCTTTTCTGATTGCTGTGAATTTTCTTTCACACAGCATCAGAATCAACCTTTCCAGCTGCTACAGATGTTGTTTTAGTTGGCACAGAATTGCCACGGTTGCACTGAGCAGCCATTAAAAGAGGACTTGACCCATGGGATGTCATAATCAGCTGGGGGAGGTTGGGGATGTTTTGTTCCCTCCTTCTGTAACATGAAAACTTTCTCCTTTACCTTCACAAGTTGCACAACACCAAGAAAAAAAATTGGGGTATCATTGCTCATTAAATTCATAAAGAGATAAACAGTTCTCAGCTCATCTTAACTCGAGTGAACTATAGGGCTTTTCATGATAATCAGCTAATGGTATGAAAGGTCCTTTTCATTTCATTCTTTCAGAATGTTTTTTATGAAGGTATGTCTTGCATGCCAAAAAGTAATGGCCTCATATTACTATCTCTGTGTTTAGGATCAAGAAATGTAATGAAGATGCACTTCCTATGGGTAAGTATCACTAAGACTATCTTTTAAACATTATAAAATACTTATGACTATCCATCTAAAATATTTCTACTTTTTCAAAATCCTTGAAGCAAACCAGAAATGGTAGATTTAAAGTGTTTAGGTCATCAAATACACTTTTAGGAAATGCTAAAACTCAGGGTATAAAGAATTTTGTATATTTAAGAGTTCGAGGATCAAAATCCAGCTATAAGCTTTGGCATCTCAAGCAGTGGCTGGAAGAAATTGTACTTAAATTAGCCAGCTCAGCAGAGAACATTTTAAACTGAGATTAGATGTTGTGAAGAAGATGTGTGTGTGTGTGTGTGTGTGTGTGTGTGTGTGTGTATATACAGGATTTAATCTACTTTTAAGAAGAAAGCATATGAATTTAGATTTAAACTCACTTAAGTTTTACTAAATAGATCACCAGCCTCAGGGCTGAAACCCTCTAACCCTGTAAATGTGAGTGGATTCACTTAACTCCTGTTCCTGTCATCCCAGCCCAGGCACTAATCACACAGTGTTCAGCCTTTCTGTCAGACACTCCATCTGGAGGCAGGGAGAATTTCTTGTTGGTGTGCTTGTACTACACTTGCTTGATTGAGGGCAGGCCAAACCCTCAAGCCCCAAGATGGAACAAGAATCCACAGTTTGCTTACAGCTTGTCAAGATAAATTCCTGGTTTCTCCCATACATCTTCCACCTCAGCTCACACAGCTTTGGAAATTAAGTGTGAGAATCCCTGATAAAACACCAAACAAGCTCAGAGTGGCCCCAAACTTGGCAAGTAGCATTAGGCATTCTAGCATCAGTGAGACTCTCACAAGCCTCATTATTTGTTTAAATTGCTGTACAACAATTAAACAGCAATTCCTTCCACCCTGGTCACCTTTAAACTGTTCAGTGGCTGAGAAGCTCCACTCAGCATTGCATTTGTGATCAAACACTTCAGGTGATAGGGAGGGAGAGGCACACATGGACAGATACTCACATGGACACATCCATCGGCAACCGCAAGTTTCCTCCACCTTAACAGCAGGAAGGTTGCTGTGACACACAGGCTTTGGCATCTTCTCACAGTTGATGTGGTGGCTCTCCAGAACTGTGTAATCTCCTGGGAAGCAAGTCACAGTGTGGCACTGGTCTGGTAATGTCCATTTATCACCAGGCTAGGGAGGGAAACACAGATATGCAACAATAGAAACCAAAAATGCAGTTTGTCTGGTGTCACAGAGCTACAGCCAGAAGGTGAAGTGACCCCGACAGCAGTGCTACTCACATTAGCCTTGGAAAAATAAATAATGGAATGCACTGTATTAAGGACTTCATGAGGATGAGAAAGTTTAAATTAGAAATGCTAAGAAGCAGGCTGAAATTCCAAGCTAAAGATAACAGTCTACAGTAGGAGATATTTTGCTCCAACAAAATAACCTATAGTTAGAGCTTAGCCATCCTACAACATGCACTGAGAACAGAGTCAACAAAGAATTGCCCTCAGCTTTATTTTAAATTTCAAATCCTTTAGTTTTCATTAGCCACAGATGGTCAGAGCACAGCAGGAATTAATATTTGTTCCAAACTAGGAAAGCATGGCATACTGTAGTTATTTTATCAACAACTCTGAAACTTTAAAACAGCTCCTTTTTTTCCCAAAGGGAAATTGCTCCTTTACCCAATCAGTGTTATCAGCTGCACACAGTGGATTTCTATAGCTAAAGAATTAAATGTAAAATACATTATTGTTTTCTAAAGGACAGTCTGAATATTAAGGCACCAGGATTATGTACTAATAAATGACAGAGAAGTAGATATGGAGTGTCTCAAGATTCCTATCTGCAGAAAGCTAGGCCCTCTGGCCCCAACCCTGCAAAGCTCTAAAGACCATAAGTAGGCTGAATGAGTTTTAAAACAGTGTTCATCCCTGAGGTGTCCATTCCCAGGTATATTCCCTGTGAAATGTGGGAAACAGCACTTCCAGAGCTCTCTCTGCAGAGGTGAGTCCAGAAACACCAGTACAAGTGAAACAGTGCTTCTGTGAGCTGGGTAACATTCACAAGCAAAAATGAGGGGAAGAAAAGAGAATTGATACTGGGCATGGCCATCTCCCATCCTGCCCTTCACAGTTTAACCATAGTTCCCATAGAAGAGAAGAAAAAGGACAAAATACCTAGGTAGCAACATAATTCACAGATGATTCTTGTCATTATGAGAGTATTTCTCTATATGGCTGAGCTACAGGATGCCATCAAGTCTAAATATGACATGTAGCCACAAAAAATTACATAATAAATACAGGTTAATTTACTTGTTTAATATGTTTCAGGACTTTGAGGAGGCAACTGGAAGTTGCTTAATACTTTTTTCAGGCTTGTGAGCCAGGAGGAAGCTGTGAAAAAGTAACAAGAAGAGCTTTAAGGATGGCAAAAGTATTTACATAGGAAGGATAGAATGTTTTTTAATTACAGTTCTCTCTTCTACAGCTCACTGAAATTGGAGCACCTGGAAGGGTACATATACAGCTGTGCAAGTCTGACTTCCATACGTATTTAATTGGTTTTATTTCACTCTTTAATAGGACATTTATTTGAAAACATCTCAGAGCTGGACAAGAAAGGCAAAGCACAGGACGTTTAAAAAAAAAAAAAGTCGAGTGGTAAAATCCCAATTGATATGAAACTGTAGGAACAAAAGCAGGACAGAAAGGAAAGAGCAAAATCAGGGTTTCTAAGCTGTGAAGGATAAGTCTGCCAGGACACTGCAGGAAGCCTCAGACTTCCTCTCTGAGGGAGCTCTGAACCTACAGACCTGGACATTCATACTCTGTGTCTCACTGTGCATCTGCAGGAGGGAGACCCACACACCTCAGCAGCTCCCTTGGCTCTTATCTCTTAGTTTAGGATAGGTCGTTTGTTTGTTTGTCTGTTCTTTAAGCCAAGAGAGGAACAATACTACAAGAGCCATGGTAACAGCTCAAGAATGTGGGGTTTGCAACTTTAAACAGCCTAGAAATGCAAATTGCTCTAGAGATCACTTCATGAGGAAATATCACTATTATAAGACAAAAACCTACACTTCTATTATCACCTTTATGCCTGCTTCTAAAGTTTCAAATTTCAAAAATGTCAAGACTAATGAAAATTAACTATGTTAAAAAAAGTAAAATTCTCATGATTTCTCACAATTGTTCTGATATTCTCCCAGCTGGCAATTAAAACATTAAACCAGTGTTTCTTTACACAGCCTATGTTTGGCACTCCTGCAATCCCTTGCCAGTGGATCTGATGAGTACTAAAAACGTCCAAGGATTCAAAGAACAGCTGAAAAAACTCACAGAGGACAAAACTAGCGAGCACTATCAAATCCACAGAGGTGTAACTTGCAGCTCTGGGTATCCCTGAGTAACAAATGGTTTATGGCTGGGATAATTCAGGGAATTTTTATATGTATTTATTAACATTGTTTCCCTGGCTCCTATATTTGGCCACAGAATACAAGGGGTTGGGCAGATTTTTGTCCTGAGCCAGTACATTTGATCTGCTGCTAACAATGACCTTAATCAAGAATATTCCTTCTACAGCCACTCCCAGGGATAGGGGTAATAACAAACCAAAACATGAAAAAGCAACAAATCATAACATTCCCGACACTGATAGGATTTAAACTGAGATTTTTGATCCTGAGAACTCAGATTTCCCTGCAAACTACAAGAGATCAGTTCCCACAATCTCCAGGTGCATGACAGACATCCCGGCTGGGGAGCTGAGCCTCCTGCAAGAACTCTCTGAGCAACGCCTGAAAGATTATGAAGCCGATATAAAAGCCTGTGTTTTCTGAATCAGGGAAGGAAGAGCCTTGATTCTTCATCCCTGTGGATTTGTGGGCTGTTCTGGAGGAGGAGAACAGAACAGTGGCACCTTAGAGCCAGTGAGGCGCAGCAGAGGATGCTGCACCACAGAGGCAGGAACTTCCCCAGTGTCCTGTAGACTCCACGGGATGCACCAGAAGGCTGTGGCCTCACAGTGCCTTCAACACCTATTTTTTCCTGGCTGACAGAAGAGGCAACTCCAAATCCCCCTAAAGGCTGCCATTTGAAATTGCGGTTCATTTTTATATGGATTGGAGCCCGGTCTGGTTCCTTCTAAAAGCATTTCAGCCAGAACGGAAATTGTGCTTTAAGTTTATCACCCCCAAAAATGAAACCTGACATGTCTGAAATTCAAGCTTAGCCTTCCCAGCACTTATCTACATGTACCTGTGTCTGCTGCTAGGAGCCCCGAGGCTTGGACACATGCAGTATAAACTGCAGACAGGAATCTGGGGGTTTTTGGGGGTTTTTTGTATTTTTTCAACTTTAGCTTTCGTTTGTTGTGGTTTTTTTTTTTTCTTAAGCTGTCAGCCTCAAAGCCATCAGATTATACTTAGTGTCTGCTTTAGCTAAAGCCTTCCTATGTTCTGACCAGCTGATTGAGGCTACGTAAGGCAGCTTTGATATGTTTCCTGTGTTCAGATAATTCATATTCATTTATTAGCCACATCCTTCTTCACAGTCATATCTTCACAAAGGAAAAATACTTCTAATGTATTGAAAATCCAAGATGAATCCTAGAGTAGAGCTCATAACTGATCCCTACTAGAAAACATGCCACAAGCTTATGCTAATATTTTAAAATACATGAAGTATCATACATTCTGAAAAACCTTGGCATTTCACCTGAGAAGAAGAATCTGAACCATTTATAACACCTGGAACATCAATTTCTTAGAGTGGGATCATTTTTGAGAGATCAGACATTTCTGAGCGTTTTCTCAGGACTAATAACTTTTGCACAAACTCCAGGAAATTTGATTGCACTGCTAAAGAGACGATTTTCCCTAGAGACTGAACAATCACACAGTAATTATCTTCCTGTAAAATTGTCATAGGGACAAAATATTTGTAATTTTAGCAGAAGGACAGGGCCTGGACAGTAACCTTGCCCCTGCACATGCACCTTTATTTTGGCCATGTGTAGCTGTCCCAGAAGTCCTCTCACCAGGAGATAGAAATGCATTTTTGTTGTCAGGGAAGACAAACACTGTCACAACTTTTGGTTCTGCACTGACTTCAATAAGATTCAACACTCCCCAAGATGAGGTGATGTTAGAGGAAGCCTCCTCTGTGTGCAAAGTTATCCCATCAGTTCAAAAGCCAACACTATCCCCCCTCCAAGATAATTATTTACATTGTCCCACACTTTTTGTTTTAGGTAATCTGTGAAGAAATTCATGTTCTTGCACAAACTGTGCAACTTAAAAGCCAGATGGCCAATCCAGGCAATATACTTACTCTCTTTTTGTTTCCATCCTCATCTATGCATTCTCTGACTGGGTCTGAAAGAGAAGCAGACATGTTTTTAGTCATCCCACTTCCTTATCCAGCCTTTTAAGTGGTGGTCACCAAAATGCAGATTGCTAACTTAAAAACTTGATTTAAGCTGTGAGAAGTTTGGGGACTTTTGTGCTAGAGTGTGTGAATCCCTACCTGAGGTCTGCAGGCCAAAGTGTACAAGAATAAGACACAAAAGGCAAAAACAATGACAGGGGTCCCAAAAAACCCCATGAGCAATAACTGGGCTGCAATTCTACAGCATTCCTTGTACAGACACAGCTCTGCCCAGATGGTGCTTAAAGGATGAGCATGGCTTTGACTCTGAGGCACAGCTCAGCCTTACCTCAGAATCTTGTGATCAATTGAGAACATTCCTGGAATTCAGCGGGTAATGAGAATTTCTACACCCACATTTATTAAATGCAGAAAGATCACTAGAGCATATCTATGCAAATAGCTTCAATAAGAACACTCAAATTCTGTTTCCTTACATTCAGGCATGACTGAGATGAGCATTTTTTTCATATAATCAGTTAAATGGTCACAGGGTACCCGCTGTATTGCAGTTTCTATTTTTGTATGCTCTCATTACACACCTAAATATCTTTTGGAAGCAATTTCATTTCTGTACTATGGCATGACAAAGTCTCTAGGAAATTAAAATGCTGACTAGCAAACTCTTTGTAGAATACCAGACTATGCTATCCTATATACACTCTCTCCTCTGTCTTTTCCAGGATAAGTAATGTATTTTAAAATCATTTAGGAACTCTTTTAAACCTTTTTTTAATGGTATTATTTTTGGTACACTTCCATACAAAAGGCAAGACTCCCTCTGCACGAGAAATCCAACCGTATGAGTCTAGAGGGGAAAATAATACTTTACAGCTTGTATGAAATTTATATAAAATAAAACAAACAGGAAAAAAAAATCCAAACAAACAAAAAAAATCCCCTCCAAAAAGGAAAAAAAAAATAGTTTTTCATCCCCTAACAAAGTCTTCTCCATCAGCAAAAGGGAGATCTAAATTTCTCAGAATTTAGGTGTTGAAGATATCTGTAGTTCAAGGCTTTTTGAGCTGTTGGAAAAGATTTCATAAAAAATACAATGCTTTCACCTCTAGTACTGATAGGTTATAGCACAGATTGCAATAAGAAAATAGTTACTGGTTCCAAATTCCTGCTCCCCATCCTATATCTTGGATCAATGTAATTTACAGCAAGAAAAAAATCACATATTTTACAGTGTGAAGAGAGGAAATACATCTTTAAAAGCTTATTTTAGAAAGAGAGGAAAGAAAATGGCAGCTGTCTAAATCTAGAAAATGGCAGCTGTTTGATGCTCTGGAGAGATTTTAAAACGCCAGAAGTGATCCCAGTGGACGCTGATCGGATATCTCCAAGCTGGGCTGTGAACACTCTGCAACTTCCTCATTCTCAGAGGTCCTTGGCTCCACAAAAAAAAAAAAAAAAAGTCCATTTATTGTAGTGGAGATGTAACTAAGCCCTCATAATGCTTGCAAAAACCTGTGCAATGACTAACACCATGAGGCAGTGGATTGTGGTGAGAACGTGTGGATGTTATTGGAACAGGAACAAAAACTAGATGAGGGAAAAATATCTATATCAAGACCAAGGAGGTAAAAGAAGTAAAATCCTGGTCAGTGTTGAAGCAATGTTCCTTAGAGAAGGAGTGCTGTCATCTACAAATAAATGAATGCTTCTTTAAAACATTTTACACCTTTGTTCCCAGTATCTCTTTCCCCAGGAAAGGAAGTTCTTTATTATATTTCTTTTTGCCTTCTACTTCAGCTGAATTTTCTGCAGACATACACATAACAATGTCTGAAAAACACATAACTTGAAATCTTTGCTCACAACATTTCTGAACCATGCCCCATTCATTCATGACAGCTTCAACTTTCCTGGTGTCCTTTAGCTACTGATTTTTATCAAGCTTGATTTTTATTAAGGTGGTAACTTGAAAGTTCAGGCCTAAGCAGCTCTAAAAGCCTTGCTGGAATTGGGCTAACTAGAATAGCAGCTGGATACCTATATAAAGGGTTCATATTTGGTTTCACACCTAAGTGATGGTAGTGGTCTAGGTCAACATTTGCAATAGTTGTCAGTGGAACACTAACAATAGAGCATCCGATTGTCTTCTAATATCAAGAAAAATCATCCTGGCTTAGTATTTTGATTTTTGTGTTATGCTCCATGCCTTTTGGACTTACCCATGCATACTTTTTTGATAAATTCACTGTTCAATGTGATCATAGTGGACAAATCTTCAAAATTCTGGAGCTTCATGATTCTGTTAGCAGCAGATGGCCCAGCCAAAGTCCTCAGCTGCTCTTCATCATATCTGTTCCCAACGCCAATTGGGAACAGGGATACCCCTAGGAAAAGGGAAGGAAGGGTTTGAAATAGGCAAGGCACAGGAGAAAACCATTGCTCATAGATGTGGAGTGTTCATCCCTGGAAGTATGTAAAGGATGTGGCACTTGGCAGTGCTTCGTTAATGGCTGGACATGACGATCTTAAAGATCTTTTCCAACATAAAGAGAAAAGAAGAGGAAGAGGAAAAGGAAAAGGAAAAGGAAAAGGAAAAGGAAAAGGAAAAGGAAAAGGAAAAGGAAAAGGAAAAGGAAAAGGAAAAGGAAAAGGAAAAGGAAAAGGAAAAGGAAAAGTTTTTCTCCAACAATTAATTTTCATGTTTTACTTGCATCATTCTCCCCATGTTGTCTAAAGGCAACTAAGGGCTGAAATGGTGCTGCTCTAATCACACCGTTAGCTAAAATGGGCTCTATTAGTCCCAAGCATAAGAAAATTATTCATGGGCAACAAAACACACCTGCAGACTTAATGACAATATCTTCCCTCTTTTTAAAATAAAAAAAACAAACAAACAAACAGAATTTCAATATGCTGTTTTCTTTCTTTAGTTACATGGCAATTGGATTATTTTCAAACCATTTAATTAAAAATAACAGTTGATTGTTATTATACGGTCCATGTCTTACTCAATAATTCCCAGAGCAACCTTCAAACGAAGTCAAAGTTGCTCAGCTGAACACCTGAGGAAGTTGAGCTACAGAAACAGCAGCCAGAGAACTTGAAAAATCATCAGGCAGCACACTGATAGCAAAAGTATATTCCTGTAGAGGTCAGTGCAGAATCTGACCAAAACCTCTAATTATTATTATCATCATTATTATCTTCATGATTATGATGATTATTTTTATTTATCATTACTAGAGTAAATCTTTCAAGTTTCACTGTACTAAAACAGTATTGAATTTATGCTATTAGACCACATTTCTGTTATCCCTGTCTGCTCACAGGATCTTGGAAAATGAAATGTTATTAATTTGTGAGTCCTGGGGAAGCTGTCAGCCTTAATCGCAGATTGGTCCCGAATTTCACAATACCTCAAAGGCAGCTTGGCAGGGCATGTTTTGTTCAGGTCTGTTCCTTACCACAACACTACTCACAGTAACTCCAGAACTTAGATGAACACACCAGTGTCCTAATTTTCCATCTTTTGTTCTAGCTTACTGCTCAAAAATTAACAACTCTACTTATAAATAGTGACAGTGAAACGAGGTTTACTGTTCACTCTTGCAGAAAGGGCAGCAGCCTCCACAGCATCTTGGGAGCTCCCCGACACGATGACAATCGCAACCTTTGATGCGCTGGGTCTGCCCCCGTGGGATTCTGACATTGCATTCTGGACCACAAAATCAATGGCATTTCCTAGGAAGAAAAGAGGAGAGAAATAAGAGATGTAACAGAAAAGTCACAGGAGACTATAAAACTAAATCTTATATTGCTTTAGTGTGTTATGCTAGTAGGTAGTAAAAAATATTTATTCTTAGTGTCTGATTTATTGCAGCTACATGAAAGATCTCAGCTATTAAAAACCTTCCAGTATTTATTAAGACATCCAAACACAGGAGGACCATCTTTAAATCCATCCCTAGACCATCCCAGTCTCTGCAGTGCTGGGAATTCTTTTCCCTTTCCTTAGCCACAATAACAGTTACGCTCCTCACTTAAGCAGTTGCCTTTCCCAGAAGTATTGTCATCCCTAAAGGATAGAAGATATCGTGGAGATTAGATTCCTGCATTGAACTGCCGAGCAACACTGACATCCAGTGGCGAGCCGCTCCACAGCTTGGCATCACCCTGAGCTGTTCACTCAAGTTGTTCTCACTCCTGTAAAAGATCTAGTGCTTGCCTAATTTCATCACCTTTCCCTGTCTTGCCTCCACACTAGCAGTAACGTCTCTGAAATTTAAACTTTGTGTAATCCATAATACAACTGGGTGACCCAAAACACAAAATAACCCACACCAAACCCCAAAAAACTTGGGAAAGAAATTCTACCTGAGCTACCAAATCCCAAACTGACTTAAAAGAGAAGCTGCCGCCCCTTCATTTAACATCTGTGAACACTCAGGCAAATTTTTGTTGATAATTATGACCTCAGCAAGAGAGCACTTTGTTAGTACTTGCATTTAGACATGTATTTGCACAAATATTTATGCTGGTAATCATGATATGCAGCTTTCTTAAAAGCTCCTTTGGGCTTGGAAGTTATCAGGTCAGGAAGCAGAAATGAAACCAGGTGACTGATGTGACATTCAGGGCAAACAATGACTGGTGAATAATAAACACTTGAAAGAGTATTTCCTCTGAGTAATCTGCAGTAACTGTGGAGCAAAAATAGGTTTGCCTGAGGAATTCACCGTACAATTTATAATAACAAATGCATTTGTAAAACACTGGAAGTCAGCCTGTAGATAATTCACCAGCACAGTACACCTTAGCACACCTCAACATTTTGTACACTTCATGTCTTCTTGCACCATGTCACCCACACCTTTTCAGTGATTGAAGCAAAAATTCTTTTCCCAAGCTGCTGCAAGCATGGACAAACTTTAGGAATCTCACTCAGCACATTGATTTTTGATAAAGCTTGGAGAGCTGGGATTGTTCAGCTTGGAGAAGGCTGCAGCCTTACAGTATTTAAAGGGAGCTTATAAAAAAGAATGAGTGCAACTTATTATAGTGGCAGGTAGGAATAGGACAAAGGGAAGAGTTTTAAACTAAAAGAAGAGAGATTTAGACTTGATGTGATCAGAGGGTCCTGAGGCACCAGTGGAACAGGATGTCCTGGGAAGTTGTGGCTGCCCCATCCCTGGAAGTGTTCCAGGCCAGGTTGGATGGGGCTCTGAGAAGCCTGGGAGAGTAAAAGGTGTCCCTGCCCATGGTAGGGGGTTGGAAGGAGATGATCTTGAAGGTCTGTTTCAAACCAAACCATTCAGTGACTCAATAACACAGGAACAGCAGTTGGGTATTCAGTAAAATAAACCTCAAAATCTTGAATGTTTTCCTAATTGCAACAAAACATGTTTTAAAACATCATTATTAGCTGGGTGATGGTGATTCCATCTCACAAACTACTGTGCCTGACCACAAAACATAGCTAACCTCATGTATTAACTCATGTCCCACAATCAATCCCACAATCCCACAATTAACAGCTGTCCCACAATCCTTTCTACATATGGTTTTCCTGTCTGCCAAGGTAAACACTAGATACGGAATGGCCCATTAGCAAGAAATAATGGAGGATAAAACAAAATACAGCAAATAAATATAGCTATATTCAAAGTCCCTGAGATTGCTCTAGGATGGTCACTGTGCCAGAAGATTGACTCATTTCCCTTTGGTCCTGCAAATAATTACCAAATAAAGTATTTGAGTTTTTAACTTTCAAATATATATCTAGGTTAAACTTTTGCACAGTAAGAATCACAAGTGATTTTTCATCCATTTGTGAAATGTACTTGAAATTTCTGCATTTGTTTTCTTTCATGACCCTTTGACTTTAGTGTGGTTGGTGTGGTAAGCAGCCACTCCAGCTTCATTTTTTCTTCTTCTCACATTAATTTTAAAAATGTTAAGAAACTCCATACCTATTTGCAAACTGAAAAAAAAAATCCATTCTTTTTATAATTTCTCATAAAGAAATCAAGTACTGTTGTAATAGAACCAGTGACTATTTCAAAGGCCCCAAAAGCAGTTACTCAATTCAATGCATGGAAAATTGGATTTAGCATAGTAAAAATTCTGGATTTCTCCCTTTATTTTGAAGCCAGCTCTAGAGAAAAGAGCCAGGTGTCTGAAGACATGATCAAATGAACACTTTTGTCCTGCTAGAGGGATTCAGAGAGTCCCCATCCCAAGCTGGAAGTCGTCACTTCTCAGGTCTTTCTCTCTCCATTTCACCACAGAGGAGAAATACCAAATCCCTCAGAGGCCAAAATAAAAACTATTGACTGCTAAAAGAAAGCAACTTGAACAGTTTCATGCTGTGAGATGGCAACAAAACAGAAATCTGACATTTTCATACCAGTAAAGGAAATATAAGTATTTACACTGAATTAAACAACACCGTGCACAAGGTTTTATTGAGACTGGAAAGAGTGTTCACAGCATGGAAACGTAAAGACAATCCCAGAAGGGTTTGGGTTGGAAGGGACCTTAGAGATCATCCAGCTCCACCTCCCCTGCCATGGGCAGGAATATATTCCTCTAGCCCAGGTTGTTTTCAGTCATTTTAGCCCTTTCTGCAGCCCACCAAAGGTGATGAGCCCCCAGCAGCCATCCAGCTCAGTCAGTAGGGTATGACTGCCACTCACTGGGCATGTCCAGGGAAAAAAAATGCAAATAAATGGAAAAGGGAAACAAAAACCCAATTGAACCATAGATGTTACTTTAGAAAGGACAGACCAATCATTCCAAGCACAGAGCAGCATCCTCTCCCCATCCTTCAGTGCTCACGTTTGGAATAATCATTAAATAATGACTATGAACATTTGGCACCAAAATTCTGAAAGTCAGAACAGGCTTTTAAAGAACCTTTTCCTGGCTGACTTGACACCTGATGAATTTTAAAGTTAGACTTGTATTCTGAAGTAACAACTCAGAATGGTTCACACAGAGGTTCCTGCAAGGATTGCAGTTTGATTCAATGGACATAAACAAGCTTTAAGAACAAAAGACAATCCATTGAATAGGGTTGGAGGTGTTTACTGGGAGTCTACAGGGAATTACACTAAATTCTGACTTATTGAATAGCTTCATTAATGATTTGGATGGAAGAGTTAAGATGTGTAAAAAGGCATGTTAATCTGAATCACAACTATTGGATTGGGAGCAATCACGGACATTATGGAATTAACTGAGAGAGCACAAGGTGCCCAAGAAATATTTGAAACAAATCCAAGAAATACAAATGAAGATTCATCCCAGAATTAGCCAATCTGGAACACAGAGACATTTAATGTTTTGGGGAATGCCTCAGGGAAAGCAAAAACTTCCTAAGAGCAACCTTTGCAATTATTTTCTTTAATTTTGTCTGGAAAAAAAAAAGGAATTAAATGCAGTGCCCCTTTAGGGTTTGTGGACCTGTGACAGAGGGGGAAACCCAAGTAGATGGAGGTTCCTGCTGGGAACTGGTGAATCTGTTCCTTAAGCAGCCTCAGTGGTTTCGCTAACATTTCTGTAACATTTTGACCAAAAAACAGTACAACAAGAGATCTCAATCACCCACAAGTCCTGCAAGCTGCCTGAGAGAAAAACAAAAAAGGAATGGTTCCTCAGAACCTGAAGTGATACAGAAGCATCAAACACTGGCTGGAGGGTGGGTACTCCAGACTGCAACTATTTAACCAAGGACCTGTCTAACCAGGAACAGCTCCCCAGGATGATAACCCTAGAATCATAAAATCTCAGAACGGTTTGGGTTGGAAGGGACCTTAAAGATCATCTCATTCCAACCCCCAGCCATGGGCAGGGACACCTTCCACTAGACAAGATCCATAATCCTGAAATCAGTCTTTCTATCTTAATTCAGGCTCTTCACTTGGCACTGAATTGGGATTTTTCACTGAAAATAGATTATTTTAATCCTGAAACAAATCAGCAATTGAAAACTGATCCCAATTTAAGTGCTTTAAGTGGTCAGTTCTTGGTACATGAATATTGATATTTTGGCATTAACAAATGTTGATTAATGTGTGCTGAACTTTTCACAAGCAGACCAAACCTGTCAGTCCAACACCACTGAATGGAACAGGCTGCAAAAACCTCTCCTCTGCAGGTCACAAATCCTGCATTTCTCTTACCACCAAGGGTTTCTGCTGAACTCTGACTACCAGGAGCTTGTTCAACTCACTAACCTTGTAAGAAATGAACCAGGGAAAAAAACAAAAAACAAAAAAAAACCAAAAAAACCACAAAAAAAAAACCCTGAAGGGTAGTGAATTAAAACAGCTCAGGGCAGGGCAGATATTAGTGACACTCAAAACTGGCTTCAAAAAGAAGCTGGCAGCACCAGTTGAACAATATTTGTGGGGAACAAGTGAAAGTCTCTGTCAGTGGGTGGGAGCCCTCTGATCAGGACAGTTGCTGGCCTTGGGTGATGGGGGGACAGATTTTGGAAATTCAGTATAGAGTGCATCATCTGGGGAAAGATATGGAAAAGGGTAAGTGCTATGGGTGGGCCTTTGCTTCCAAAACCACAGGTGAGGTTTAGGAGAAAGCATTTATACCTTCTTAACACTGACAGCAAAGCTGAACACTGCTAATCAAATATGTCAATAGTGATAGTTGGAGGAAAAATATAAATTTAAGCTTTGGGGTATTTTTCTTGGTAAGGGTGTGGGGGAAAATATTTCTTTCCCTAAAAATGCTTTTATACAGCTGAGCCACATAGAACATACTTCCTCCAAATTTTGAGGCTGAGGCAGGAAAATGTCAGCCTAAATGAATGATTTTTACTAGGGCTATAAGGAAGCAAAATAATGTTTTTATAAAGTGTTAAGCAGTATTTACTGTTGGGATTGCTCAATCTGCTCCCTGTGACTCTCCTAAACACCCACAAATGCTGAACAGAGACACATTTACGTGTTCCTCAGTTCTCTTGCACACATCACTTTAGTGTTTAGCTAGTTTCCTTCTTTTTTTTTTCCCAGTTGTTTCTTATGTGAAGTTGTACATGATTTCATGATGTCTGAATAGCCCCAGAGCTGCTTCCTGATAGGTTACTTGAGCCAAAATTCGCCTGATGTTATTGAATGGCCCCACGGCACAAGCATGGGAAAGACTTGTGGTATAGGCTGCTCTTTCTTATTCTTTCTATGCCATCACATACTCAGTAGTTTTTCAATATTTTTTACAACTAAAATCTCTCTCTCCTGGAGTTTCATTATGGCAAAATGATGCAGAAAATGGAATGCTTTCTACAGTAAGATTTTTGCAGTGGCAGCAACAATTCCCTTCTGCACATAGAGCTTTGTGGACCAAAAATAGCACAATTTGGATCAAGACGGAATAAAGATTTCACTGAATTGTTCTTCTGCCATAAGACAGCCAGCGCAAATATGAAGAAACAGTTCTGCTTTGACAGCAGTGATATTTTTTTATGGGTAAATTCAGATCAAGCAAAGAGTAGAAAAGATTTCCTAAGAAAATGCAGTATCCAGACTGGGCCATCTACACTTGTCAAGCTCCCTCTGTGTTTCCAGAGGCCCAAGCAGAGACAGAAGGGCCTGAGTGACCGTGGACTTCACGGGAATGCTGTCTCCTGCACAGCCAGCCACATTAACACACATCACAAGGAGCAGGACAGCACTGCAGTGACTTATTTTCATTACTTCACTTGGGAGGAACTATTTCTACTTTATTCCACTTTGGTTCATTATACCACATCCCCGATCACAGTCTCTGGGCATTTTCCAATGAGACATAAACAAATCACTAACGAGGATGTCATGTGGCTGCTCTCTCCCATTCCATTTCCCAAAGGCCATGTTTGCTCCGTTTATCCTGCAGTTTCGTGTGGCTTTCTCTACACATTACATGGAAGGCTTCACAAAACTTATCTATTTGTATGCAACAATTCATCCCACAATGAGCCTATAGAAGTCTCATCAGCCATCTGGTATTTTTATTTCTCCAGGCTGAGAAAGCAATCAGAGTTAATCCTCCTGCGAACTATGGAAGTCAGGTTTTACTTCGCGCTTTTCTGTACAAATAACTCTTTATAGTCCAAAGACCCCAGAAATCTGTGTATTCTTCAATTCTTATAGGATCCTGATGCTAGGTGGCTGCTGGAGTAAATGTGGCTCCAACCCAGAAGAATAAAATTCTCAGGGTATCTGGTGAAATATGCTGTAGGAGAATCATATTTTTGCTGAACCCTGCAACTGATATTTGTGTGTGCACCAAGTTTCCACAGACCCAGTGGAAAATCTCTGATGTTTTAGCACGTGAAAATAGAAGTGGACCTGTCTGTCTGGAACAGAAGATGGCAGTTCACAAGTAACTCTTCAGCTGAGGTGTTGCCTTAGGCAATCCTTGTTCCTGGCTTCCTAGCACCATCCCCAGTCTTGTGCCAGCCCAAGTCGCTGTGGAACCAGCATGGCAACTTGGATGAAGGAAGTGAACCACACAGAATATAACTTGTTTTGCTATTTTTCAACCAGATGGATTACACTGGCTCAGCACAAACACCTGGCAAGGGGAGCTCCTGTAGTCAGCATGGGCAATTCTGCTCCTAAATGTCTAACCACCTAACCAGCACTGAAAGGTTAATGATCAAAGTCTTTACTTCTTAATTATGTTTTGCTTGCTTGAAAGATAACGAATGCAAATCCTGAGCACTACATCAAGGCTTCTTTCCAAAATACAATAAAGACAAACCATAGTTTGTGTTACCTACAAATATATTTTACTAGAGAAAATTGAACCATAACAAGAGATTGAACCTTAACAAGAAATGCCACCACAATGGCATAAATTGGTGCTTGTAGCTAGCCTGTATTTAGCATTCTTTGGGGTTTTGTTCCCCCTCTTGTTTCAACACTAATATTCACAAAATCACTCACCTAATCTGGTAGGACCTTGTTCCCTTTGTTGAATTGACTGCACCATCTCTAGAAGCCTGTCAGACTCTTGAGGCATGTTCCATGAAATTTCTATATTATTTTCACTGGCATACTGGAGAACGGACACATGAATTGAAGAATTGCCTGAAGCAAAAAATAAACACTTTAGGCAGTGCATGTGAATGTCTTAAAATAAATCTAAAGAAGACACTGGCATTGTGATTTACATTAGGCACAACTGGAAATTGGTTTTCCATCAGTGTGAAAACTGAACTATTCCCTGGTTTAAAAATATGTAAGTATATTGCTGGAAACAGTTGCTTTTCTAACAGGAAACAGCATGCAGTATTTTAGCCCAGATCAATATGACAGTAACTAGAGAATTTCATTTTATTGATCTCCATTCAGTGTTATTCCTTTTCCATTTTAAAATTGTCTAAACATTTCCCCCCCCCTTTTTTTTTAACGTTCATCTTGTTTTGCACAAGCAATAGGTTGATGCCTCATCTGTCAGATTGGCCAAGATCTTTGGATCATTTCATGCCAAATTCCCTCTCTCCTACAGCACTGGAGGGATATGCATGGAACAAAGGGAATCCAGGGAGCTTGACTTGTGAAGGGAAATGAAGAGAAATTCCAAATTATGCACCTCTCTGACATGCTGATTTACATTATGTAAGAAGTATGAATAAAATTACTAACAGAGCATTTATATAGATAGTTTAAAAATATCAAATTTGCAAAATTGAACCAGGCAATATGTTGCTTATAGTGATTGGATGCACTTCTCTTCATGGTCTCCTACTGGAGGTATTTATGTATAGAGCACAATGATTCTTTATCAATGCTTTGTAAAACATGTATGAACACTACCAATAACAGCAGTTGCTCCATGGAAAAATGGTTTAATGCTGAATAAAAAAAATACAATTCTGATTTTAAAAATATCTGTGTTTGTTAAATAGTACTGGGAAAACACCAGATCCTGTATAGCCCTTGCCATGCAGATGGACTTGGTACAACACACACAATGTCTTGAATTGCTCCCTGTGCCACATGATCCCTTCATGCAGCATACAAGGCATCCTGCCAGGGGGCTGCACTGATAATGAAAGATAAGGAATGGACTAACCAGATGTGTACTCCCCTATCAGTACACACTCTGCAAGTTCAGTGAGCTTAGCACTCCCAGAAAGCATCAGCCATCCCACATGGATCAGGAAATAAACAATGAGCAGTCAGTGTTTTGAGGGATTGGAATGAGTAATTTAAAACGAAGAATTGAAAAACCTCCATTGAGAAGCTGGTTTGTCCCCTACAAGTAACAGAATACAAAATATCCTTCTGTGTTTGAGCTGAAAGGCAGATACATACCGACCATAACACTTTCAATAAATGCCCGCACAAAGTTTTTCATTTCCTCAAACTCTGATGCTCTAACATTGGAGCTTCCATCCAGAAGAAACATGATGTCCATGGGTTTGTTGCACAACTCTGAGGGTGAGAGTGGGAGGGGAAAACAGTTATTTTATACATAATAACCAAAAGTAACATCTGCTAATGCGGTAGGAGCAGAAAGGGCAGGTCCAGTCGCATTTGGGGAAAACAAAGCAGGGTAATGACCAGTTGAAACAGTGATGCCACTTTAATGAAAGCCTTGAGATTCATATCCAGTGGGATACATGGATATTTCAATTCCTGCTTTTTTACTGATTCTGTTTTACTCTCAGGGGACTAAAAGGAAAACCAACAGTAGATGACAACAACGACAACAACAACAAAAAAAAAAAAAAACAAAAAAAAACAGAAAAACAAAACCAAAACATAAATAAACAAAAAACACAGACTACCCTCCTCACCCCAAAGTAAACAAACAAAAATAAGTATGCAAAAACCCAATTATATCTCTTCACAAAAGAGGAAGTATAATTTTACGTTATTCTAAGCAGAGAAGAATAATAATAAAGACAGGAGAATAATAATAATAAAGACAGGAGAATGTTTTTCTTCTGGCACTCTCCAACCTGGATGAAAGCTGCTGTACTTTGCTGACAAAAGGACACAAGGACTTTGAGCCTACAGAAACCAGATTACAGGGCTGGGCTCAGTTCTGCTGGGCTGGGACAGCATCCTCAGCCTCCAGAGAAGATAAATAGTCTTTCTTTGGCTTATGACAGCAAGACACTAAACCAGATAAGGGAACCCTCCCAATTTCGGTGATGCACAGAGTAAATGGAGGAGACTCGACAGAGGAAAGAAGAAATCACACAGAAAATTCATCCAGTCTTACCTGTAATTTCGGTCCAAAATCTCATCCCACGAGAGCAGCATGACTGCAGCACTAATTCAGGTGCCTCTTCAATAAGTCTGTTGTAACTATTCAAGATAATTGGGTCATTAGGATGACTGATCTTTCTGAGCTCTTGGATATTGGCACTGGGGGTTATGCCTATGGGAATAACATTTATGCTCCTGGGAGGTCGTCTGATAACATCAGTGGAAGGACTGGATGACACCATATATACCAAATGAGGAACGTCTTGCCTGCCCCCATTCACTGATGTAAATGTGTGTGTGGAAATATAATCAAGGGCATTGCCAGTGTTGGTAGCCCTCCCTCCCTGGTAAGGTATACTCCTCACTTTCTCAATAATTTTTTCCTTTGACTGTATTTCCCTAAAGGAATACTCCAGACTGACAGTCTCTGAATACTGCATGACTGTAACGTGAATATTTTCCTGTCCCACATTCATTCCTGTGACCACCTTCTCAATGAACTTCTTAACTTTATTGAAGTTTTCCTCCCCAACATTGTCAGAACCTTCCACAATAAAAGCAATATCCAGCCTGTAGGGACCAGGCTTTTCTGAAAGAGGTGGTGGGGCTGTGAGTCCCAAAGGGGGAAATATGACACTGGACATGGTTGGAGCAGATGTAGCTGGTAACAGACTTTCTTCAGGTCCAAGATCACACAGGTGATCAATGAGGAAATCTCTATGATCCATTAGCTCCAAGACATTGCTCACTAGGAAGGCTCTGCTACCTGGAAACATCTTTGCCATGAACTTGACTTGGTCCACGTTGATATGTGGCCCAATCCCCACAGGTAATACTGTGATATCTCTAGTCTTCAAAAACCCAAGCATGTCACGGATTTTTTTTTGAGGCTTGCTTGCTATAAATAACACTGCAATTTTGGCAGCATTGGTCCTTTCTGCTTTTCCAAACACATGCAATGCAGTGAATTTAAAGACTTCATAGACAGATGCTTCTTTATCACCTGTGTATCTTATGTTCTGGACAATTCTTCTCATCTGGGAATTTGTTTTGATATCTTTAAGGTTAAGATAGATGGTTGGACCAGTCCTATACACCAGAATTGACACTCGGATTTTTTTCTGGGAGATGTGGAGTTTTTTCATCACACCAACTATGAAAGTCTTCAGCTGTTCAAAGTCCTCCTCTGAGAGTTTATCGGAGCCATCGATCAGGAAGGCCAAGTCCATCATCTTGCTGCATGAGTATGCACTGGGTGGTAGCTCAATGTCCTCCTCTGGAATAGGTGTTGTCAGAGTTAGGGTGTTCTCCGTGGGCTCACAGGCCACACAGGTTAAGTTCTTCCCTTCACACAGACTACAAAAATCATCAAATCAGAAAAACGTCAAATTTAACTGTAAAAAGCAATGCTTATAATATCAAGTCATACACACATTATGAAAGAATGCCAATACAAAACCAAACATCTCAAAAACACAATGAAACCAAAACATGCTGTAAATTATTTCTTTCCCCCCCCCCCACCCCAATTCCCCACAACTTCCCACATGGTATTGTACACCTAAATCCCTTATGTTCGTGGATGTTTGTTTAGACCCAGGAAACACAATCAAATATGATGTGTTTGTCAGAAGTAACGCAGAACAGTCTTTGGCAGAAGTGGTAAAGTCTGTGTCTGGAAACTGTTTGGGAACCACTGAGCATCAGCAGCACAGCAACCTACAAGCCTCTGATGGACTGAACTGGCTGATCTGGTTTGTTTCACAAGGAACCAAAACATGAAGCAAACTGCAGGCAGCTAACGTCAAGTAAAATCCTAGAGTAGGAGAAATGTTTTACCTCTGATATGACTCAGCAAGATTTGTGCAGGGGCCAGGTTACACAGATTTTAACCTTACTGAGATTAATAATCTTTTCTCTGCCTCTAAAGTGCTTTGCATTCCTGGTGGTATTTTTTTTCCTGACTTCATTCTGGTTTGGTTACAGCTTTGGCACTTGTTCATTCTCCACTGTTTCTTATGTCTCTTTTACCTTCCTATTATTTACCATAATTTCTTTTTCAGTCCAGTTTCTCACGTTAAATGCTTTATTTCAGCCATAGATGTTATCTCTTTTTAGTCCTGTATGTTCCATCACCATTCCCACTCACCTCTGTTAGTACATTTTTCCCTTCCCCTTTCCACCTTAGCTCCCAATTTTCTTTCTCTCCCCCTTTTCCACTATTCATCCTTCTGCACCACCATGAATTTTTTCACCTGCAACCCTCTACCTTTTATGAACTCATTTATAATTCATCCATCTTTAGCAAGGCTTTAACACTTCTACCTTTCTAAATCCTGGCCACATGTTTCTCTTTACTTCCTAGAATCACAGAGGAGTTTGGGATGGAAGAAATCAAAGTGTATCTAGTCCAACTCTCCTGCAATGAGCAGGGATATCTTCAACTAGATCATGTTGCTCAGAGCCATGTCCAGCCTGACCTTAAATATTCCCAGGGATGGGACATCCAGCACCTCTCTGGGCAATCTGTGTCAGTGTTTTAGTAACCCCTTTGTAAAAAACTTCTGCCTTATATCTCATATAAATTAAACATTCTTCAGCTTAAAACCATCACCCGTTGTTCTGCCCCTACTGGCCCTGCTAAAAACTTTGTACCCATCTTCCTCATAGGCTGAAGCACTGAAAGGTCACAATAAGATCTCCCCAGAGCCTTCTCTTCTTCCTCCTGTACAATCCCATCTCCCTCTGCCTTTCCTCACAAGAGAGGTGTTCCAGCCCTCTGACCAGCTTCACTTCTCAGAGAAAAGAACGTGACTGTTCTCAGGCACAGGGTGGACCAGAACCAGTCCATATATTCTCCTTGTCTAACTGGACAGTCCAAGGAACAGAGTAGGAAAAGGTTACAAAAGAGCAACCACCAAAAAATGCTTGTTTTCACTGCCAGAGAAAACCTAGGATGTACAAACTACATGAGTCAATACTGGAAGAAGGTGCCATTTTCCAGGAAAATATTTCACTTTATGAGTGGCACTTTTGTTTAAGTTCTCTTAATTTAACTTTTATGTTCTTTTCAAGCTCATTTTAACATCTTCCTAATTGCAGAATGCACAGCTACTTTAGGCATTAACATACAGCAACAGAAGATTTATTATTCTAATCCTAATATGAATGAGACTTCCAGTTTCCAATTTCCTTTGGATGTTTGCTATGAAATTCATTTTTGTGCAATATTTTCTACTGTTTGTACAGATGGTGTAGGCATCTAAATTAGGTGACAGCTATGCAAAAGGATGTTTCCCTAGTGAGATAAGTTTTCCTAATGTTCTGAAATCCTTTGTGAGCAGCAGCCAGTATATCAACATTTAAGATAAATTATTATTAAGAATTACAAAAATTAGAGAACAGAGACTCATTTAAGAAGACTCTTGTCTGACCTTTTGATGGAATTCAGGGCTCTTCACGTATATTGTTAAAAAGTACGCATTTAATAGTTCAGCCTTACAGTCTCATGCCCTGGGTTTATAGCTGAGTTGCACACTAGCCCTGGCTAGAGACCAAAAATTGTATATTTGTACCCATTCTGAGCTTCTGTGAGGTTCAGATCACTTGGAGCTATGGTGTTAGTCTGGGCTAATAGCTGCTGCAGTTTTAAAACTCAGTTTCCATTAAATCTGATCAATTTACGAGTTGGAAAACTCTCTTTTATTCACAGCATTATAAGTCACTAGTGAAAATATCCATCCATGGTGAAGACATCCAGAGAATGACAATATTTCATAATTCATGGCATTGTAAGTCATTAGTGAAAATATCCATCCATGATGAAGACATCCAGAGAATGACAAATTTTCATAATATACCATGGGGCATTAAACAAAATGCAGTCTCTAGTGCATTGCAGCTGAAGGCCCTTATCCTGCCTGGTGCACAGCATCACACTCCCTGCCATTTATTTCATTCTATTTGGAAACACCTGTATGCAGGATCATACCATGGGTATCACCTTAATATCTCATGGAAATTGGTTTTCCAGTAATGGGACAATTCCTACTCCCAGTAATCTCAGTTAGTTCTAGACGAGTGCACATTCAGACCTTGCACTACACACAGGAATGTTTCAGCGCTGGCAGAAGGAAGAAGTCTGACAGCTTTATTGATGTTGAATCACACATTGCACAAAAAGAAGTGGAACATCTGAAGCCAGTAGGGCCACCTACACATGGGAAAAGGCCTTTTTTGAAAAGAATTTATGGATTTCACTTGCTTCAATTCAGCTGACATCCTATAATCCTTTCTACTGTCACTGATAAACTTCAGCTCTGGGTTCTCTGTGAAGGGATACTGACATAAAAGATGGTTTCCAAGCTTCTTTTTGAGCGGAATATTTAAAGTTACACCTATAGACTTATTCATGAGGATGTACTTCATCCCTGACCCTTCAGCCTACTCAAGAGGGATGCTGGTTCCCTGCACAACCAAATCATACCAAGATTGACAGTGCTGTGGATCATCTCTGTTCAAAACTACTCTCCTTCCGTGTGGGATCCTGTCACCTCCAACTGCACACACAGGACAGTCTTCTGGAGTGACACAATCCAGGGACAGCTCATCAAGTATTTTCCCTGTTTCAAAACAGCAGAGAAATGTAAAGATGTCAGTTGTCATGAACTGTAAAACTAATCATGGGGTTAAAGACAAAACAGTGCTTCTGAGGTGGGGTAAAACCTCCTGAATAATCTGCTTGGTGGTGCGGCCACTGCCAACTCGACACAGAGAAGTATCTTCTTCCCTCATAATGCTTTTATTTAGATATTGAAAGCACCTAACACAGTGTACAGCCTGCAAAAGCCAGCACCACACAGAAGGTAAATATATTTTTAGAACAAATTATGGAAGATGTCAGGGTAATATCACAAGAAAACGGTATTTTCCGTTTTACATGTATATTATTTATTTATCCTCCTATCATCTACCTTGTTCTGACAAGGAATACCAGGGCCCAGAATAGCTACTTGGAGTCTTTAAATACCTTATTTGCTTCCCTTCTTCTCTTTCTTCTCCCTGTCCCATATTTCCCATATTTTTTCCTTTCCCTTTTCTACAAGATCACTGGAATAGTTAAGCTGAAAGCTCATGCTCATGGGAGGCTACCAGCTGGGCACTCTCAGGAGTATCTTGGAGGCAATAAGGAGGTGAAGGTGCTGTAGCTGCTCTGAAGCAGAGCATTTCATCAGTTTCCAGCACAAATTCATACTCTACTTTAACCATAGAGTCAACAGTCTCTCTGTTCCCACACAGCCCCTAATCCTCCAGTCTCATCAAGATGTTCCCATCCTCTATTATCCTTGCTGGCAGTGGTTCGTCCTCCTCTTCTGGGCACCACTTCACTCCCTCCAAACACTGTGCCCATTTCACAAACCCAAACTGAAATACCCAACCACCTCCCTCCTTAGGTAGTAGTAAAGAATTGTGGTGAAAACACATCAGTGAACCTGTTAAGAACAAAAAAAAATTGTTTAAATAAATCAAAAGATGGACTTACCTGCAGGACAGTGTACATGGCACCCTTCCACACACCGCAGAGGACACTCCAAAGCCTCAGAGTGTTGGCATGTGACAGGACAAGCAGGTCCACAGCTGTTATACCTCCATTCACATTGATAATCTAATTCCTGTTTATTCTGATCCTCACAGCTTTGTGCTATGCAGGGACAGAATCAGAGGCAAAAAAAGAAAAATCTCAAACCAGAGTGTATATCAACCATGCCTCTCAGAATTATGGCGCCAAACATTATACAAAGTGGACCACATATATCTAGAAAAATAAATATTTCCACTTTTAAATAAAGACTTTTTTTAACTGCATTTTTGTTTGACTACAATCAGGGAAGACCACCTCTTCACACTTACATCTTTTTTCACACAATGAAATAGTTGCTCTAGACCAGAAATTCTTAGGTTTGATAATAGCAAGTGCAACACAACCCCAAACTGTATACTGTAATTAATGCACATATACATACATATTACTGAAACTATTTCTTCCTCTAGATTTTGTACCACAGGCTGTTACATCCCCTAATTGATGGAATGGGTTTGCCAGATACAGAAATAGAACAGGGGGTGGGGGTGTCAGGGAGAGCTGTTAGCCCAGCCCCATTAATGTGAAATTCTCTGGGTGTCAGCGGAGCAGAGCTAAATCTGACCAAGCTAAGTCTGAGCCAAAACCTGGCATGTTTTCAGCCAGTTCTGCCTGAGGCTTTGTGTACTTACGGCACAGAGTGGGTGACCTCCAGTGAACAGCCACCCCTTTCTGCGCGCAGGCGTGTGCGTAGGCAGCGATGGTGTCGCAGAAACACGCGCAGTCCCCGACAGACTCACAGGCACAAGTGTCATACAGGCAAATGTCAATGTAGGGCTCCGGGTTCACCTACAGGAGACAAACACAGGGCACTGGACACTCAGAGTCCCTTCATCTCCTTCCTGTTCCTGTACACACCATTAACCTCCAGATGGCTTGCCTGCTCCACTTGCCAAGGGTCAAGGCGCCACATAAATCAGTGCGAATCTTTCTGCTCATGTCAGCAAAACTGGCAGTTTGTGATCACTTAATATTTGTAAGCCTTGTCCCTATGCCTCTCGTGCAGCAGCTTGGGTATAACACAGCCTGAATGGCATTGCATTGGCTCAGCTCCCTCTTCCCTCAAATCTCAACCCTCAGGCTCCACTTTGTGAGAAATAGAAAAGGTATAAAACCCTGAGAAAGTGATGTGAAAGTAAATATCAGGATGGAGAAATGCAAGAAAGTTAAAAATGTAAGGTCAAGAAACAATAAGTCTATAAGATGTGTAGAGATAGACCTTAGGAAAATATGTTAAGCAAGATAGTAGAAATATGTAAGCTTATTAATGAACCATTATCTATTGTTTTATATTGTCACAAGCAAGCATTGTTAGAAGCAAGATGTACGAGCAGCTTTATTAATTGTCTTAAGCAAATGCTTGTCAGCTTTTAACATTATGCAATTGACTAAAAACCTTTTAAAAGACTTTGTAACTAAGAGAACTTTGCTGTTATAAGCAGCTGACACTGCTTCCATTTCTCATGCTTGGCTTTGTAAAGTAAGACTGATGATTATGATGGAATAAAAGCTTCAAGACAGCTGCTGCAGCAGTCCCAACCCATTGTATGTGTGTGTGTGTGTGTGTATATATATATTTATATATTTGCATTTTTTTATTATATATATATATATAAGAAAAAATTGAAAATATTCCAACACACTTCATGTGCAGTGTCTGGACTGTACACTGAAATTTTCCCTGTGAAGAAATTACTTAACAGCTTAATAGGTGTGTTTTCCCATAAAGGTGCATTTTCCCATAAAGCATCAGCTACAGGACAAGGTGAGAGATGAGAAGACCAGCCAGCCTCCACGAGGTCCTATGTGCTGTCAGCACAACCACACTTCTTCCCTCAACTGTAATCAGTGCCAGCACAGACCATGAAGCATTGAAGAATGTGACACATGTGACCCAACACTCACCAATTTTGTGCATTCTTCAAAGACACTTCCAGACAAAATGCTGCATGATGTTTCTACCATCATCTGCTTCACTATGTTTCCACCACACAGTGGAGACATCAAGGTCTGTTCCAGGTTGGGCTTAATATTGTAAGAGACAAGTAGAGATTACATTAGCCTTGTCTTCAGGGCCTTGGGACTCTTCAAATTTAAATAAGAGATTCCCTAGCAAAGGAAATTGTTTCTTTGAGTAAAGTTTCAACCTGTTGTACAATACACAGAGATCCTGCTGCAGCAGAGCAGATCACCTCCTTGATTTTCTCCAGCTCTTACTTGTTCTCTGAAGTTTTAAGTCAGGCATTTAGATGACAAGAAGAGCCCCAAACACCAATGCTGACAAATGATCATCCACAACTCCTCAGAAGGTCCACCAGACTTAAAAATATGATCAGATTTCAACAAACAATACCCAAGGCCGCTGCTGAATAGAAATAGCTCAGTAATCATCCCTCCTCCCATTTAATTTCTCTAAGAAGAAGGTGAACTAATACTGAAATGGAGTTTAACACTGCAATACCCTGCAGGTCCTGTCCTGTGCCTATGACACTGACATGAGAAGCTGCTCCTTCTCAGCCTGACCCTGCAGCCTCACCCCTCAGTACTGCAACTTTTTACTGCAAATCAATCAAGTCAAATGAAAAAAAGTGACACTCAGCAAGGTAATATTGTGGCTATGTCACACTTGAATATAATTAGCAACTAACCCAGAAGGTTACATATGATCAAGAATAAATACTTTAGTTTAATTTTCTGTTAATTTAAATATTGTAAGAAAATACCTAAAGAAGGCTTTTTCTACCACCCCACCCCCTCCCCCCTATGATCATTTGGACAAAATTTCAAGGAAAAAAAAGCATCAGCTGAATGAGATGCTCTGTTTTACAAATGTCAAAACAAGTTGTTTTCAAGGTGTTCCCTTGCACATTTCATTTGGAAATACTTTGGGCTTTATTGTCAGCTACATACAAATTTATTATTCAATTTCATTCTTTCAAAACTCTGTATTTGGAAAATAGGAAGTAGACTCTTACGTGTAACATAATTAGTACCTCAAGAGATTTCCAGCACTAGGACATAGATAACATTTTAGAAAGCAGCTACCCTCTCCAAAATTCACATGCAGTGATAGGTGGCAATAAGGTAATAGGTAATAACTCCCATTCCCTCCTGTCTCCTGCTTTTTCTGTTTAAGCCTATCCAACCTGAAAATAAAAACTGAATTATCTTTACTAAAAATTAAGAAGAGAATTATACAGAAAGAAGTTAACCTGTGCATTCCAAGGTTTGTAATGGACAGACTAAGATTTGGGGTACAGAAATCTGAATAGGGAAAAATGAAATTTTTATCCGAACTCCCCCTGACTGAAAATTACAGCTATTCCCTAAAGATTAAACTCTAAAATGAGATTTCCACTGATAGCTGTATTTCAGGCATCTGGGCTGGATAACTCTAAGAACAGTCTCTACCATACAAATTGGCTATTTTAACATTCCTCTGAAGGCAGGCAGCCCAGAAGCTTTACATAAGATAATTGACCTTTTATTAGATTTCAAGAAATAATATTATTTGGCAAAAAAAACATGGGGGGAAGGAGTTATTTTCTACTTATTTTAATTCTTTCAAAGCTCTTTGTTCACTCTTCAGTGATACTGTAACCCACATTAATTAGCTTTCACAGTTCATTCACAATCACCTTTGGAACATCAGCACAGTGGGGATTAACTTTCCAAGAATTCCCAAAGTCAACTGGATCTACTTCAAGATGTTCACTGCTGCTGGTCAAATCATTGTTTTGGATTCCATCAAAATTTCCACAAAGACCACACACTTGATCCTTGCAGGGAAAGAAGCACAGAAAGCATTAATCTTACATCTGTAGACCAGCTTAGAGTTTTTTTAAGAAGTCTTTACCCTGGTGCTTTAATGCCATGAGGTTTAAAAACTGAATTACCCACAGCCTTGCCAAGGCCACTAACACAGACACAGTCTCTCCCAGAGAAGGTGCAGCTCCTGTTCCCACTCTGCTTTGCTGAAAGCAGGACCCCACTGTCCCCAAGGACTCCAGAAAGCAGGACTGCTCTAATCAGCAGTGCCTGGTGGCTCTGTTTGGAGTGTGTCCCTACAACCCCATTTTATTTTTGGAGATCACTGTCCTATCATCAACACCAGTAAATCTGGCTCCTTATGCTGCTCTTCTTGAACGCAGTAGAAATCACTCAAGGCATGGTTATTCTGAGGCCCCACATCACTCATCCTTTCTGTCATAACTCATCTCCAATGACCCAGGATTTGGCCCTTGTGGTTGAACAACCAGGCAAATAAGGCAGTCCTCCAGTATTACCAGACAACCTCTCCTTTTTTTTTTTTTAACAAGTGCCTAACATTCCATGAAAATCTATATTAAAAAAAAAAAAGTTGCTCCCCAGGGACAGGTTAAGTGCATTCTTTAGTGAGAATAAGAAATGAGGCAAAAAAACACTTACTTTGAAATTGCCTTTTAAGATAATGGAGACTCCCATGGCCAGGTCCCAGGTCACACTGATGCTTTTGCCCAGTAAAATGATGTAATAACGGCCAGACTTGATGACATCTAAATTATCATTTTCACCCTTAGGAGGTACCCTGATGTTTACCTGAATGAGAGAAACACATTGTGCTATCAGTAGTTTCTCTAATTATCATTTAAGGTAGGTGATTTTCCCAGTGGGACACGTTAACATGTGCTTCCAATCATGCTGTTCTCCAGTGAGTTTCCATACACCACAAAGATGCTCCAGAGAAAACCAGAAATTTGGGATACAAGTACAGTATTTCAATCTCATCCCATTTCCAAAGTCTTTGAATGTGGTCCCAGGGTACAGCACACAGATACCAACATATGAAGCAGGGTTGATAAAGACAGGGTATACTCAATTAATTACCAGTTCAGTATTGGCCATGGTTCACTGAATAATTACATGTTGGTTTGGGCTTTTTTTTTTATTTCAGCATTTTGGGAAACGTAACAATTCTGTCCTTCTGATTCCAGTGTTAATGAGAACTGGGAGAACCACACATATCAGTGGCCTCTGAAAAACCAGTCTTATTCTGGAGTTAGGAAGGGACTTTCTTCCCAACCAACTACACCAACAGGAAAAATGCAGAGAGATTCCTTACAGTATCTATTAATTTCTTCCATCACTTTCCCTTCCCCTGTGTGCCTCTTTCTTTTTCCATCTGGCTGCAAATTTGCTGCCTCCAGCTACTAAGAATTTAAGAGATTAATTTAAAATGCTCTCTTTCACACCACAATCCCCTTTCAATGGGAACGCTAATAGGAATATTAACTACATTTGGAAAGAAAAGCCTGACATGGCTGTTACTTTAAGCACCACTAATATATTAATTGCTTAGTTCTGGAAGAGGCAGATGAAAACTTTCAACCAGTACAAATAGCAATTAATGTAAGGGAGAAAGAAAAGCCCAGAAAGCATTTACCCACTCCTCTACTTTGAGGGCCAAATATTTCTTTATCACACTATTCTTTCTTGCTCAATTTACTAAAAGCTCAGTAATTCAATTCTTTTCATCTCCGAATTATCATCAGAAACATTTATCCCAGAGAAGACAGCTTACATCTTCCATGGATTTCCTAAAGAAGGTCTTCAATCACTTTAGGGAAGATACTAAATGATATTTTAGGTACTGAATGCTTTTTAACTTTCTCCTATGCCCAATTTATTACTACACATTATAGTCATTGGACCACTTAAAATTCTAGAACAGTCTTTGTCTTTCCAAATTCAGAGGGTTCCAAAAAACAGAAGAGGACAAAGTTGAGCTGGAAAGTTGACCTAAATTACAGATTTTTTATGTTTATGGAGGCTTTTTGCCCAACCATGAAGTCATAAACTTTTGACCTTGCAAACTTGCAGATTAGTTTCAGAAAAGCAAAACTTATTTCATTTTTTTAAATGTCAGCCAGAACTGTAACATGTCAATTAAACCCCCATTTACCAGCAGCAGTAGAAGCTGCTCTCAAAATATATCATCTTAAAACAATGTTAATTGGAAACATTTTAATGCCCAAAAAATACCTGATTCTTCTGCTTGCTTCTAAGGATTCTCGGGGGAAAAGTGTAGAAAGTCATAACTGAATAAGAATTTGCCTAAGAGTCTCCATATCAGTCGGTTTTCCTTAATGTCTCTTTTGGTTGTTTTTAGTTCTAAGCAAACCTGCTCTCAGTATTATTACACTGAGCCTTTAGCTCTCTGAAAATACAACTAAAATTAATTCAGGGTCATGTGAACAGTGCTGCAATACAGACCTAGACCTTACAGGAACCAAACACCCTCTGATGCTGGAGCTGCTGGAATGCCTAAATCACCTGCTGTTTGCTTCTGCCCCTTTCTTATGTATCCAAATGGAATCACAGCTTTTCTGAAAATCTGTCATCTAAAGAAGCTTTCAGACTAATCCCAGCAGGGATGGAATGATCCCTGCGCTGCTATTCACCCTCACCCAAGCCAGGGATTTTCTAGCAGTAGAAATAAAGAAATGGACAACCAATATGGCTTGTTTCATATTATTCCTGCAAGACCCAAAAGCTTGCATGGATCCTATGCTGTCAAGGTGCACTGCACAGACACCTTGAATAAAGGTCATGTTTCTGTGTTCCTGCCAAGGCTCAGTGGCAATTTGCAGGCAATCTCAAACCTGGTACAGCTTTGTTAACCCAAAACAAGGCAAATGTAGAGTGGTTTCACATTTCACTGGGAACATTCCTGCAAATCTCTGGTCCAGATGCCAGCTCAGAGCACAGAGCTTGTGAAAAGGCAGCGAGTAACAATAAATAAAACAATAATCCACTGCAGCTCCGCAGTGGTTGAGCTCACAGGCAGTGTGAATTGTTACAGTGCTCAAGGCAAAGTGCTGAACTCGGCCCTCTGCAAAGCTCATTTCCTGCTAGGAAGGGACATGGGAGGTGGAAGTGATTCTCAGTCAGTTCTTCCATGTTTGTTAGTAGCAAAAGGGAGGAAAAAGAATAGTGTCAGGTGGATAATCCATCCAGGAATTTAACAGGGCAAAGGACAGCTGACATTTCAGTATCAACTTGAGCAGTGACTTTACTTTTTTGTGCACGTGTGCTCAGTCCTTCAGATTGCTCAATTAGCTCTGATGTTTCACTAGCCACACTGTTAGTCATTTTTTAGCCCTTCCTTGCACTACAAGTTGCTGGAAACAGGCTTTGACAAGCCCTGTTTAGAAGGGGTCTGGGGTGCCCAATATATGAAGGACATGGAGCTGTTGAAATGAGTCCAGAGGAGGCCACCAAGGTGATCATAGGGCTGGAGCACCTCTGTTGTGAAAACAGACTGAAAAAGTGGGAATTGCTAAGGATGAAGAGGAGAAGGCTCCAGGCAGATCTTATTGTGGCCTTCCAGTAGCTAAAGGGGCCAAAAAAGAGCTGGAGAGAGACTCTTGACAAGGGCCTGGAGTGACAGGACAAGGGGGAATGGCTTCACACTGACAGGGAGAACGTTTAGATTGGATATTGGGAAGAAATTTTTACCTGTGAGGGTGCTGAGGCCCTGGCACAGGTTGCCCAGAGAAGCTGTGGCTGCCCCATCCCTGGAAGTGTTCCCTGCCAGGCTGGATGGGGCTCGGAGCAACCTGGGCTAGTGGAAGGTGTCCCTGCCCATGGCAGGTGAGTAGAACTGGGTAATCTTTCAGGTCCCTTCCAACCCAAACCATTTTATGATTATCTGAGATAAACTGACTGGCATCAAGCAGAAACACCAAAACAGCATTATACCTCTGGAAGCAAAATAGATAAATATAATCCTGGTAATCTATTCATTTTATCATCAAGAACCCCTGAGTGTGAGGTCATTCATGCCTCATCTTACTGAACAATCTGAAATTCTTTTCCCAAAATAATAAGAAGGAAAGAGAAAACACAGGGTACATACGTTTCCATTAAACAGCTCTATTTCCCCTCCTGCATACATAATTATAACCCTTTTGGTGCACTTTTCTCCTGTGAAGCCACAACCTTCATTTGAAACCAGTATCTGGAATGTCCCAGAGTCACCCTTGCAGAAATCCTATCAGACAGGAAAATAAATGAGAGTATTAATAAATAAGTAGTAATAAGTGCAGAGAAAAACACATACAGCAAAAAACACACACAAAAAAAAGAAGCCTCAAACAACACTGTGTAATCTGTGGTCAATAGGGGATATATTGGCATTCCAACTGTTCTCATGGTCATTTAGTTATTGCTTAGCACTGATATTCAGGTGTTCATTCCCATAAAGAGTAAGACACACTCTGCCAGTGACAAACACATGCATAATTTGGAAAGCATTTTTTGGCAGGGAGAATCCACAGTGTTACAGTATGTGTGATATTTAAAGATGTATGATGGACATAGGGCATATCTGAATACACAGATAGTTTAATGTATTGATTTTTTTCTAAGTCCAATATTTCTGAGATCCTTGGAGAGTTCATTTATATGATGAGTCATATCTCTCTGGCCTTTTTGGTATTGCTGCCCATAAGGCCTTTACAGAGAGCTCTCAGTAGTGGCAAAGCAATCACTCCTCAAATATATAATCCAGCTGGCATCAAGGTGGGAGCATATTGCAAAGACCTAGGCAGAGGCAGGCTATCACACCTTCCTCCCTAAGGACAGCTGCAAGGAGGAACATGCCTCATGAGGACTCTGTAGGGGACATAGTAGCCCACCCAAGAAACATGTCACACTGTAACTGCAGAATACTATTGCTATCAATCAGCAGTGAATCCATCCAGTGTCAGACCAAATTTTCAGATGAAACCTTGTTTGCACAGACATTTCTAAGTATGTGATAATTTGCATGTAGATGAGCCTTTATCTTAGTTAACTCTAAATTCTAGCTGCTTCCAACAAATCAAAAGTTTGGTTTAGTGTGCTCTGCCTTTATCTGCCTCTCCTCCTTGATGTGAGGAAAATGGATATTGTCAGGGGAATCCAAGCAGGCTGTGCATGGAACAAGACAGGGACAATGCTGAAGGGAATGAGCAGAGCCTGTGCTCTGGGTGCATTTAGGGAAGGTTCACTGAGCATTTCTTGTCTGACTCAGCCAGGCAGCAAGCTACCATTACAGGATAAAGAGGAAAAGAAGAAAATATTGATTTATGGATAGCCACAATTCCATTTTAGAGATGAGATTCAGACAGCTCTGCTCTGTACCAAGGTGCTCTCATAAGGTTCACAATGGCCAGCTGGACACACGACAGCCTGAATTCTATAGAACAAAATGCACTCTTCAAAGTTCTCAAGACATCTCTGAAGACATTAATAAGCTCTATTCTTCTCTACTATACATTTGGATTAGTAATTAGAAATAGTTAAGTGTGATTTATCCAAACAGTGGTTTTCTCATCTAGTATGAAACTCTTTTTATATGATCAGGCAGCTTTAGCATTTCATATGCTCTTACCTGAGCTAACACATATTGGCAGTTTCCTGGGAATTTGTATTTCAATCCATCAAATGTCAAGTAATGAGCTGTACCAATAGCAGTGCAGGTGCCATCACACAGATTTTTGGTGCACTCCCACTTCCTCCCCTGGCACACGCTGTAACAGAGAAAAGGGGACAGTGACAGTTGTTCTTATATCAATGCAAATAATAAGCAAGAGAATGCAAAGTGCTTTAGACAAAGTGAAAGTGCCAGAGTCTCTGCCTCCAAGAGCTCTCTACCACCAAATGAGAGGCTCTCTCATTAACATAAATCAGCACATGTTAGCAGTGGGTGCATTAAACCAAATAGTGCATTAAGATTAAATGAATAAGGGATGTGTCTCTCTGTTTCTTACAAGCTGAGTGTAGGACCCTGCGTGGCTTGAATTTTGCTGTTACAAAATAGGTCAGGACAGAGTTTGCTGGAATATTCTTTTATGCTAGAATTTTATTTAGGATATGCTGCTCTGCTCCAAGTACCCTTTCAGCAAAACAGAGCATCCACCACTCTTGCCCTTTTCCAGAGGGATCCTGAAGGACCACAGTCTCACTACAGAAGCTGCAAATATGAAAGGGGTACTTTCCCTTGACATCCACAGGCTTGTGATCAGCGAAATAAATTGATTTGCTAATGAGCAAAAGACGAGAAAATAAAATCCAAAATCAGCGGAGAGTTAGAATACCATTTGACATGCTATCTAATAATAATTAAAAAATTAAAAAGCAATACATTGCTGGAGGATAGCAAAACATTCATCCACTAAATGCTCCATAAAGGCAGATGGCCATCATCACTGCCTCAGGAATTTTCTAATCAAGCTCTGTGAGGGCAGGGAAGGAGGAATTTTATCCATGCTTTACAGACATAAAAACTCAGTGATAAAAAACTTGAAGTACTTTCCCAAGATCAAATTGCTACCCAAAGGAAAAACCGGGCACTGAGCTGAGTTCTCTAATAATGCCTTAACCTGAGTATAGATGTTATTTAATCTTGGTAACATTTCACATCTCAATAGAAATACTGTGCAAGACACTTTCCTCAAAGAATGAAATTGCAGTAACATGAAATATCTTGCCCCCTCTCCTTTATGAATTTCCTGCTAATAGTTAGACAAGAGCAAGATTCTGTAAATACGTGTATGGACAGATAATAAGGGACATGGGGTGGTTAAATTCAGATTAGCAAATTTCTGCTGTGCACTGCTGCACAAGTGTGACTCCAAAATTTTCATTGAGCTCCACAACGAATTCCCAGTACATTGCATAACAGAAAGTTTGCCACTGGCTTAGGCTTGAAGACATTCCGTTGTTCATGAATTAGGGTCTCCCATATGTCAAGTCGGATGTAAACGCCAAATCTGACACCTCTGGCTCATATATTGCCTTTGCAGGTGTTCACATCTGGCTAAGAACAAGTGAGAATGAGAACTCCTGCAACAGCAGTACAAAAAGCAAAAACAAAAGAAAAGGAAGATCTCGACCTCCAAAATGCAGACTCTCAATCCTGATTAATTCTCAAAGCAATAGTAATTTCCTATATCACTTTCTAAATGACATTTGACTTGATATTTGCTGAGAACTATCAGGAAACTTTTCAAAGTCACATAGTTCAAAAAAGCCCTAGTGACATTTTTGAAGGGACCTAATTTCCAATTTTACTTTCACATTCACAAAAAACACTGCAAATTTGAGGAAGAACTTTTTATTAATGAGAAAAAGTCTGATTTCTAATATTTCCTCAACCTAGATATTGAAGGAAATTCTATATATTTGAGGAACATAATTTACAATGGTATTGCCAGAATTAAGTGGGCAGTGAGAAGAATGAAGCAACATGGTTATGACTACTTAGATCAAAGATCGCAAGAATAATTGAAAATAAAAAGCTGGTGATGGTTATTGTGAGGAATCTTGCAAATTTCTTAACACTGAGGAGTTTCATGCTGTACTCTTCTTGTTTCAATAAAATTTTCATGGTGCCTGTATTTCAGCTGAGGCACTTTTACTTAAATACAATGTAAGCAGGTTATAGAATATGTATCTAGACAAAAACATCCATTTCTCTTCCATCTTTTTCCCTTTCAAGTCAATTTTCCCACTGGTTTAATTACATGGATTCACAACGTTGTACGCAGCTGCAAAGGAATTAAATGAACCAAAACACTGGGAGGTGAATATTTCCACACAAAACCTTCATCCAAGCCTAACTTAACACTAGTTAGGAGCGGTCCCACTAGTTCAAAAATGCAAAACTTGAAATCTCTGCCATTCAAAGAGCACCGTACCAAACAAAATAATCAAGCCTTGAACTCTCCAGTAGTGCTGATTCTCTGACCCAACTCCACTCAGTCATACAGACGATGACAAACATTGCTACTGGGGCTGCCACAGAGCTGGGCAGGGGACATTTAGGGTAGAATGCATAACAGATTCTCAGGCCTGTATTCAAAAAACCCCCAGAATTTTCACACTGCTGGTGGCTGAACGTCTGACACCCTGGACTCTTGGAGCTCTGAAGGAAAGAGCCACCATTCCCCTCACACACATAGAAAACAAAGTACCTCCAGTACAGCCAATGTGCTGTGCAGGAGAAGCCAAAAGTGGCCCACTGTACTCTACCAAAGGCTCTGCTGAGGGCTTCCCTCCAAGGAGACTGAGCAGCCCAGAACTCCCCTTTGGACCTATAAATCCTTTTCTAGTAGCCAAGCAGGATAATGATGAAAGACATGGAGTACTCACTCTTTTCTTCTAAGAAAGTACCAGTTTTCCATCTATTTTCATCTTTTTTTAATATATCAATGGATAGAGCACTCATTTGAGATATAAGAGGTTGACCCTATCTCTTCCTAATTCTTTACCATATGCCTGAAGAGCTCCTATCATATTATAGCTGGCTCATCACACCCCTTCTGACAGAAAAGGGCTGATTTTAAGGGCCTCAGACAGCCAACAAAAAGGGAGACACAACAGCAAAGCTTCATAACAAAGCCCAGGCTCCATTCCTCCCACTCCAAAGCATATAGGTCCTAAATTGTCTTCTTGTGTTGCAAAATCCACTATCTAGTGTCTACAGAGGAGGTGCACAGACACACAGCTATTTGTAGGGCACAAGGTAGAGACCCTGGAAGGAATTTTATTGGATCTTTACACAGCATGCAAAAAGAATGTGCTGTCTGTGCAATTACTATGCTGCAAAATAGATCTGTAAAAGAGATAAAAAAATAAATAATAAAATATATAAATTAATAAAAGATATCTGTTAAGCAAACAGTATTTGGGTGTTACCAGAAAAACAAGCAGGCCCCCTAAAGAGAAAAAACACCCTTCCAGTGGCTCACCAGGTGTTGCAGTCCTTAGTCACAGTTTCTCCCTTGGAATATTCTCTTCCGTTGTGGAAGCACGGGCACCTCTCAGGAGCAACACACTTGTTTTCATGCCGCACCTAAGCAGAACACACAGTTTGTCACCACATGGGGCTATTGGTACATGGCCATGTGCAGGGCGAGCAAGCAGCCAGGAGCAAGCACAGAACGCGTGAGTGAACAACAAAAGAAAGGCTGAAAGGTTGAAAGGAATAAAAGAAAGGATGGAGGCTATCCAAGGACAGAAAGGTACAGTACTACTAATGCATTTAGCCATTAACATCAATAGAGCTGTGGGTACATAAATCACAGACTTGTGGGTACATAAATCACAGCTTGCTCCCACCATCTGAAGCTGCTGGGAGAATAGATGACGTTATAGAAGAATGTCACAGTGAGGAAGTCCAGGATGCAGTGAACCAGGCCAACCTGAGTATGGAGAGCAGGTGAGTAGCTTCTCACACACAACAAACTGGAAAAGGGCCGACTAGAAAAGCAGACAAAGGGCCCAGATGGATTAAAAATGGAAATAGGAACATCAAGGAGACCAGAAGTCACAGTGCCTGACCCACCCATGTGCAAATGCAGGTACTGTTGCCACAGACAACAGCCCTTTAACAAAGTCAATCCTTTATCAACTCTCCTCTGAAAAATTGCAGTAATCACTCATTTTCTTTCAAATACCTATTTATTTCCAGGAAGGCAGGATAAATATCAGACCACTTGAGGTATTATTCTGCTCTCTGTACAACAGGCCCTGTTGCTGGGAAGTAGGACATCATGTTCTATCCACATTTTTAGTTTCACGCTTCTGACTTGAGTTTCTCTTTGTATAACAACAAATCATTTGTCCCACTTAAACAAAAAAAAAAAAAACAAACCTACAACCAAAGAGAAACAAGTCATGCCTTTAAGCTATTCAGTTTTTCCATTCCTCTTCTATTTTATTTTACTGTGATGACTTTCCATTTTGAAGACCCCCAGTTTTAGAGAATTAAACAAAACCAAAGCTGGCTATGCTGACTTTTCACTCAATAGTGGTTCTGGCAAAGCCAAGATAGGTTTGGCTCTTGTTTCATGGAATATCTAAATGGAGAGCCATTCCCCTTCTTCTCATTCAAAAGTCACAAAATATCTCCTTCCCACTTGAAACTCTTTCTGCAAAATCATTAAAATAGGGGTTTTTTAGCCTTTAAATGTTGGCCAATGAGATCAATGTAGTCTGAACGCCAGGTTAATAAAGAGGAACAGCTTTGCCTTTTCCTATGGGGACCTAGAACTGCCACATGGAACAACTCATGAAAAAGATTTCACAGTCCAGAGACCCTTCCTTCATATGCAGTTCCACGTGCTCTGTGGCTTATGGAGAGCTGCATTATGCCAAATAAAATCACTTCCATAGAAGCAACATGGAAATAAAGAAATGCTTTTCTAGATAATGGAGCTGCAGCTCTGCCTTCACCTTTACAAAGGATGGTGAGAAAATCCAGAGAAGACCAGAAAGAAGAGTTTAATATCTTCTTTCCTTCTTTCCTGGTGGCATTTAGGCAAAAAGCAGGAATATGACCTCACACCCATGGCTACGCTTCTGAATTTTTGCAGTGTTCAGCAACACAGTTCACAATACAGTTGAAGGCTTACCTCTGGATACAAAACTTGGGATTAGACATCTGGTTAGTAAAAAGATAATTAGGACCTCTCCTCCTTGCTCTCTAAAAGCTAGTTCATATTGGTATTAGTATATTTATCACAACCAGTGCAGCAGCTGTAAAACCACCAACAGAGGGAGAAGAGCACCTTGTCTTGAACACTGACAGAGTGGATGGGTGGGATTCAGCAAGCAGGACACAAAAACCCAAAGTTGACTTTGACCAGAAGAAGGATCATTTTTTTTCTGCAAAACTAAATTAATTATGATTTTTGCTAACAGTAACACACAATCTACTGGGCCTATTAACACCCCATCCAAAATCTGGGGCACATCTGGCAGCCTGCTGCCATGCTGCACTACAAGGACCATGTGGTAGTACACTACAAGGCCAGGAGAACTATTCACAAGCAGCTGGATTCTTTCTGGAAGTCTCTCAGTCCATTAATAGACTGCAGTTAATACAGGAGATTGAGCAGTCTTGAGTGCTTGAGATGACAGGAGGCAGCAGCACTGGGGAGCCAACCACACAAAAAGACAGAGGTTTGTAATGCAAACAGCAGCTGTTTGCACCATTAAATTCACTTAGGATTATGTTCTCCATTCATGGGATTACAAGTGGTTGACTACCAGCTCTCCCATTACTTGGGGATCAAACAGAAATGTCTGTCATTTCCTTGCTCTGTCTTATTAATTGCTGAACCTTGACAAATCTTGCAAAAGGAAGGACAATATTACAGGTTTCGGAACTATTAAGATTCTCCTTACCCACACTCATAGGAGGTGATTGTCCTGCTCTGCACTGGTGCAACCTCACCTTGAGTCCCAGGGGCAAATTTGGGCACCACAATATAAGAATCTAAAGCTGTTACAGGGTGTCCAAAGGAGAGCCACCAGGATGGTGAAGGGTCTGGAGGTAAAGACACAAAAGCAGTGGCTGATGTCACTCGGTCTGTTCAGCTGGAGAAGAGCAGACTGAGGTCAGAGCTCACAGCAGTTCTGCAGCTTCCTCACAAGGGGAAGAGCAGGGGCAGGCTCTGATCTCTGCTTTGTGTGACCAGGGACAGGACCCAGGGAACGGCTGGAGCTGGGTCAGGGAAGGGTCAGACTGGATATCAGGGAAAGGTTCTTCCCCCAGAGGGTGTTGGGCACTGCCCAGGCTCCCCAGGGAATGGTCACAGCCCCGAGGCTGCCAGAGCTCCAGGAGTGTTTGGACAACGCTCCCAGGGATGCACAGGGTGGTATTGTTGGGGTGTCTGTGCAGGGCCAGGAGCTGGACACAATGATCCTTGTGGGTCCCTTCCAAGTGAGGAGATCCTATGGTCCCGAAATCCATCTCAGTGAACCTAAGGCTTGAACTGTCTTGGTTAACACAATTTGATGAGTATCCCCTCTGTCAAGGGAAGTTCTGTTCCTCCTGACACACATGTGGATTTCTGTGGAAAGTCAGCCAAAGGTATGAAGAAGCATGGGATTAAGTAAAGGAAGTGGGTTAGATTAGAACCCAATAGCTAATAGGTTTTAGAAAAAGAGACTGGTTTGGGGAAGAAAGGACCTTAAAGATCATACCCTGCCATGGCCAGGGACACCTTCCACTGTCCCAGGTTGCTCAGAGCCCCATTCAGCCTGGCCTTGGACACTGCCAGGGATGGGGCAGCCACAGCTTCCCCAGGCAACCTGTGCCAGAGCCTCACCACCCTCACAGGGAACAATTTTTTTCATAAAATTCTGTTTTAACTAAAAGAGCCTCTCACCCTTACTGTGCAAAGACAAGCCAACAACATGTTAGAAGATCAAAATATGCTGGTTTACACTTGACTTCTCCTTCTTATGTTAGCTCCATGTCTCTGATGTTTATTTGACATGCCCACCTCCTCATAGAGACATGGTAACATAGGACAAGCCCACACAATAATATACAACAGGGAAATCAAAATAGTCAGGTAAATTTCAGTTGAAAACAGCAGGAAAAAAAACCTTCCAAACTTTCCTGGTTAAGATGCTTAGAGTATGCATTTTCTTTTTCCTTTTTCTACTAACATATCAAAGTTTTAGAAATAGTTTTATTTCAGCAGTCAGAATTCAGTAAAATACTACATTTAATTTTAAAAACCTTAATATTTTGTCAATTGTTGGGAACAGAAATAAACTAATTTTCTACATTTGGAGTGTCTGGGTTTTGTGCTCTCTGATTGTTCTGCTCCCCTCTTTCCCCAGAAAGGTGGTTAACACTCAATTTGTATATTTATTAATATTTTCCAATGGGAAAAGATGAAGTGCCATAAACTAATCTGAGAAAGCATATTTTCCCCCACACTTCTGCACATATGTTATGATTTCTCTTTTCTGTTGTGCAAAAGGGTGACAAGTATGGAGAATTTCCCACCTTCTAGATGATCAAAGACAGAAGAAGAGTTATTTTTATGACACATTGAACATTTTTATTTGCTAGAAATCAAAACAATGTAAAATACTAAGTCAAAATGAACTAGAAAACTAAACTTATTTTTAAGTCGAAAGAAATTAGGTTTTCTTTTCAAGCTAAGAAGTTATCATCTGTGAGCATTGATAATTTCCATATGCTACTGTACCACAAGCAGAGTAAGAAGAAAAAAAATCTTCAGTAAGAATGCACAGTTTCTTCCAGCATGATAATATGTGCAAATATTTATGGGAACACACGTTGAGTAATCTGCTATTTCCCACAGACCTTCCTGCAAACAGCAGCTCACCTCTGTGAGTGCTCATAAATTAGGCAGGATTACACAACACCAATAAGGGACACTGACTAATAAATTCCTTTTTCAAGTCTCTTTATTGCTCACCTCTGTTGTACAAGCCTGGAAAATATACATTTGCACTTTGATTTGACTTTGAAGAGCTTTGTCTCTGTGCTTCCAGAGACTCTGTGTTAGAAAAGGACAGGATGGAAAGGAGATCCTGGTCACCATCCCAAATCCTTCTTTAGTAGGGGAGCACAAAACCTCATTGCAGAGTGCAGAAATAAGAAAAAAAGTCTCTCCCAAACCTCATCCCATTCGGTAAGGAGGAGGAAACTGCTCTTTGAGAATGAGCTGGCAGCTCCTGTGGAGCCAGGAGTCAAACACAGGGCAAACAGGGCACACCTCAACAGGGATTGAGCTTGATCCTGACTTTGCATGGCAGTGTTTACGAGATCATCTCCACATGGGCTTCTCCCATTATGGCTTTGGTGCATCTCGTGATTTTTATTCTCTGCCACAAGGGAAGCCATTGAGAAGTAATTCCAGGCTACTTTAGTAAAGATTAAACCATACTGTCATCTAGTGGACAGAGAATTTATTTTACTTTTTTTTTTTTTAAATACCAAGCCTGATTCTTCAAAACCTGACAAACCACCTTGTTGAACTCAGGAGTGTGTTTCATGTCACTGCAAAGTCAGCTGGAGTTTCCAATTCCAAAAGGCCAAAGACTACTCTAGTGGCAACAATTTTATGAAACAATTGCTTGTTCCAATTTACTGAAAAAGAATATTAAATACAGTACCAAACATGAAGGTTAATTACTGGGAAGCTGGTTTGGGGATCAGGACGTTTTTCCTGTGGAGTAGTATCATATTTTTTTTCCTTACAATTATGTCAAAAGTATGATATTACTATATCTCAGAACTGAAACCAAAAATCTCAGGCTTCTTCACTGAATCAGAGGTGTGAATGCTAGATTAAAAGAAAAAACTATTCACCCTGGAGCTCTGGGAGTTTTTCAAGTACCAAAGCTTTTCTAAGTTTTCCTCTCTCTCTACTATTTAGGAATATTTTTCACTTAAAGGATAGACATTTACAGACTGAAATGTGGAAAGAAGTAAAACTTGTTTTTAAAACCATAGTGAAAATTTATGGTTGATTTCAGACTCTGTTCTTTTTCACCTCCAGGACATTTCACAAGCCTGAGCTTTTGCCTAGAACTGGCATTTTATTCTGCAGTAGAATCTATTTACATAAATGTATGTTTATCAGCAAAATACAGTAGCAATGTTCAAAATATATGTTTCTATTGCTGCTAGAAATCACTGCATAATAAGAATTTGGGAGGAGCTGTTTTCTAGAAAGACAATTGAAGGAATTTGTGGGTAGAAAACTAGTAATTAAATGTGAAGGTTGCAGTGAGACATAACACTGGAATCCAGAAAGCCTCTTTTCAGTGGAAAAAAAAAAAAGTGTGTTTAGTACAACACCTGCAACTCCAAGACATCCCCTGGCATATACTGAGCAAGTTTCATATCCCACATTCCTTCTCACATGGAACCTTCAATTTGGTACAGCCCACAGGAAGGCAACTGGAGAGACTTGACAAGGAGGAACCAGTATCAGCAGGAAGAATGGCTGGATCAGAGAATCACAGAATGGGTTGGACTGGAAGGGACCTTAAAGATTATCTTGTTCTAACCCCCAGCCATGGGCATGGACACCTTCCACTAGCCCAGGTTGCTCAGAGCCCCATCCAGCCTGGCCTTGGACATGGAAGTGTTGGGGCGATGGGGCAGCCACAGCTGCTCTGGGAAACCTGTGCCAGGGCCTCACCACCCTCACAGGTGAGAATTTCTTCCCGATATCCAATCTAACCCTGCTCTCTGTCAGTGTGAAGCCATTCCCCTTTGTCCTGTCACTCCAGGCCCTTGTCAAGAGTCTCTCTCCATCTTTCCTGTGGGCTCCCTTCAGGCACTGGAAGGCCACAATGAGGTCAGCCCAGAGCCTTCCCTTCTCCAGGCTGAACAATCCCAATTCCCTCAGCCTTTGTTTGGAGGAAAGGTGCTCCATCCTTCTGATAAGCCTGAATATGGGTATACTTTTCTCTCTCTGACTGACAAAGTTCAGCAAGACTGAAGAGGGTTTAGGAGCAGAGCTGAAGGAAAACAAACTGGTCTTCAAAGCAGGCTTTAGAATTTTGATTAATAATTATTTTTACAAGCTAAAGTTCATCTTCAGTGCAGATATACTAACACACATTCTTTGAGCCAGCCCAGCCACACCTTGACAGTCAATGCTTCACAACCACTTACTCCCAAGCTGCAAGAAGACTGTTGGTAGGAGAGAATGAAGGCAAGACAGCAAAGAGGACCTGCTTCTTGCTGCTGTATTGAAACTTACTTACCATCCCTTTTGGACAGAGGCATCCAGATATGCAGCCATGGCTGATGCACTCCAGGTCATAGTTCTGGCAGGTCTTGGTACATTCCACTCCTTCTGCTCTTGGGTTGTTGGCAGGACAGATAATTTTTTCCATGGGAAATCTGCATGTCAAGCTCCTTTTTACTTTAAAAAAAAAAAAAAAGAGTTTACAAAGTGTGCAATGAGAACTCAAGTATTGGTGGCATGGTATTTTTCTAAAAGGTGGATCAACTTTGATTAGAAAGCTAATTTAGAATATAGACTGGAGTAACACTGCTACACATGACATGGCAAAGAAGCCCCTACTTCCCCTGGAGTGACCTCAGTTAGGCTGTCATGAAAGCAGGTATTTAATACCGAAGCAAAAAAGCTGCACTAAGCATAAAAGTGCAATTCCAGACTGCACCGGGGCTATGCAAACACCTCCAGGCACTGTACAAAGTTAGCAGAAAATTGATATTCTGAGAAGCAACAGCATCATATATTATTGTATTTAGACCTATTTCCCACACTGAATACTGGTGACTGTAAATAACAGTGCCCTGAGCTTCAACACAAATTCTTTGAGACTTCAGGATCTGACAGGAGATCAGAATGTCGCAAGAAACCCCAGGATATTATTTCCAGTGGTATTAGCAGTAAACCTCTCTGAGGTCGTCTAAGTCTTGAGATCCTATTATCAGGAAAAGTATGTCTTAGGAGCATTTAAGAGAAGAATTTGGGGAGATATTTACCTGGGAGGCTTCACCTGAAGAACAGATGACCCAACCAGTGACACTGTCACTGGTGTCCTAGCAGCAACATTAAGGAAGTCACTGCCCTGTACCTACAGAGCCATTTACAGAGTTTTCCTCTAGAAGGTGGTTTATCATGAGAAGGTGCAAAGACAAACAATAACCCTTTGTCTCCAAAGCAAATATCAACCATAAATTTCCTCCAGACCCCACGTACAGGTACATTTGTCAGTGCACCATGGAAGACATTGTGTTTGGCTCTACTGGTGTTCCCATGGGGATCATAGGTTATCCTGAGCTGGAAGGCACCCACAAGGATCACCATGTCCAGCTCCTGGATATTCCCAGGCCTCCCCAAAGCCTCACTAGCCCTGCCCCCTCTGACATGCATCCACTCTCAAACCCCCTATCTGTCCCATGACAATCCCATAAGCTCCATCCATGGATCAGCGGGAAACCTCAGAAGATCCCAGAGCACTGCTGGCCTTTCTCCAATGCTGCAAAACCCAGTTAGATGCTACAAGTGTTCCCATGCACCTCTCACAGCCTTCAGTCAAACGTTAGATAAACCTATCCACTGATGGGAAACTTGGCAGCAGTCAGTCTCCAGGAGGTTTCATGGAGAGTCCCACTGGCTGGAAGCACAAGGGAAACCTGGCAGCAGTATAACCCTCAGACCACTAAAAGCCTCATTTGTACCAGAAGGAGTTTGCATCCCACTAGTGAGAAGCAGAAGGTATAAAATTGATGAGTTACTAATGTCTTGAAATGCTCAAATAGCAACTGGGGACCTCAGATCACTGCCAAGGCATCCTTTAAACTTTTCAGCTCAAGAGAGACGCAGTGGCTAATTATAATTATAATTTTGAGAGGTGAGATTCAGTGAGCCCTGCACCTTCCCACACATCCCCTTTGCTTCTATCCCCTAAAAGATAAAATAAATAAAAATAATAATAATAAAAATAGAAAAAAATTGCATAATATCACAGCTGTTGCAACCTCTGGAATTTCTTCTCCAATCTACACTACCAAGAGACTGAAGAGGAAAAATATCAAAATAAGATATTAATATTATAAGCATACTAACTTCTGGGAGATGGTCTCTCATCAGCAAAAACATCAGCCAGGAAGGCACCAGGAGCTCTGTTTGTACTGCAGTGCATGAATCCATTCTCACAATAGCTAAGAAAAACAAATGGAGTTTATATTTAATGAAATGGCATTTAACTTTCACTTATGCTGATTTGCAGTCAACAAGAAACTTGTCAGAATACAAAACTACACCTCAGTGGGGTTGAGCTGCTTCTCTCCATCCACTTTGCCTACCAACATTAAAGGCAAACTTCCCTTATAAGGGAGTTGATGGGATACAATGGCACAGCAACCCAGTTGCCTGCTGGCCCTAGTGCAGCTGCACAGGGATAAAGCTAGGCAAGACAACAGTCAGCTTTGCTGTGGAAAGAGGTAAAGGACCACCTAGGTCCTGAAACTTGGGATTTTTGTGGCAGAGAGGAAAAAAAGAAGACACTGTTCCCAAAACCGGGCTTGCCCAGCAATTGCATTCCCACTCCAAGTGTACTGCTACTCTATTTAATAATTAGAAATGCTTTTTAATACTTGTATCTTTGACAAGAGGTAATTAGGTTTTAACAGTTAAGAAGTGAGGCATAGTATATTAAAGTGACATTTTAAAAGCCCACAAAGTAGCTATTGTCAGTAATTAAGCTCCATTTCAAACTGGCAGGAACTGTTCATAGAACGGGGCATAATACCAAGTAATTCTGAGTAAGGTGGCATTTGAAATTAACTGGAGAGAGAGATATAACAGAAAAAATCACTGTTTGGCTTTTTGGAGGCAAAGTCTTGCCGTTTCTTTAACTAGTTCCAGTAGATGCACAGGAACTGACCCACTTACCAACTCAAGCCATCCAAAAATTGGAGTGACGGTGTGTAGAGAAGGGTTACGAACAGCGCACTTACCACATGGTGTAATGATCTGAGAAGACATCCTCTGGCTGGAAGATCTCCCCATCATAGTAACAGGAGCACTGGGCCTTGGGCACGCACTGCTCAAGCTCATCCAGGTAGTGCCCGGGGGGACAGTAGCAGCCCTCCAGGCAGAGCTGCTCACAGTCCTCCTCCGGGTAGGACAGCGAGCGGCATGTCTGGTTGCACGGCGTCCCACACTGCTGGTACACCTGGCCTTCAGGACAGGCCATTGCTGGTGAAACACATGAGGGAGAAGGGCATTTGATCCAACTCCAGCTAAAGGAAGAGTTGCCTAAAACAGGCTGGGAATCTTGGGATTAAAAGATATCTGCTCAGTTTACTCATCAATGGAGTGTTACAGCATCCTCCCTTAACTGCAGCACCAGAGCAGCCTAAGGCACTGCTTATATATACACACAAACAAAACCCTACTAAAGGAAGGTCCCAATAAATGTCAGGACCAGACTGCAACCTCTGTGATGGAAATCCAGCCACAAGATTTCACCCAGAAGATGAAACACAAGCTCTGTCCAACCTCTGCTATTCTCTGGATCACAGTCAGGATAACCTAACTGAAGTTCTCCAGTGCCTGAAGAGAACCCACAAAATGATGGAGAGAGACTATTGACAAGGGCCTGGAGTGACAGGACAAGGGGAAATAGCCTCAAACTGTCAGGGAGGAGGTTTAGATTGGATATGAGGAAGAAATTGTTCTCTGTGAGGGTGTTGAGGCCCTGGCACAGATTGCCCAGAGAAGCTGTGGCTGCCCCATGCCTGGAAGTGTCCAAGGCCAGGCTGAATGGGCCTTGGAAAAACCTCTTCTAGTGGAAGGTGTCGCTGCCCATGGCAGGGGATTGGAATGACATGGTCTGTAAGGTCCCTTGCAACCCAAACCATTCCATGATCCCATGCATTAGGAGCATTACAAGTGTCATGTACACATTTACACCCGTCTTCCTTTGCAGCATCTCTAGGGACAAGTTGGTCAAAAATAAGTCGGAAAGTACTTTTCCACTTGGCTAAGCAGGAGTGCTGCAACACTTTACAGCCTCACATCCCAGAAGTACTCCATGATTTCCATGGAAACAGGAGCAAATAATGAAGTAATTTAACAATCATGGAGCCAAACCTTGATACTAACGATTTTTGATGATAAATTCTTTTATATGGAGACTAATTATTGCCTTTGGAGCCATTCTGGCATCTTTGTTTATAAACCTCCACTTCTATAGGGCTGACTTTGAGGCATTCACCTCTGCACACATCAGCATCAGCACTAGGTGGCAGCTGTGGCAACACATTGCAGAAGACAAGAAAACGAGCTTGTTTCATCAAGAGTTTGAATTTAACAGGCGTCCTGATATGCAGGATTTACACCATCCGTTTGTAGCAACCTTCCACAGCAAACAGTTGTAAGGTGATGAGGAACGATGTTAAGGGAAGCAGCTGCAAATGAAAGTTGGCACATTTGTACCTTGCTAAAACCAAGATCAAAGTGTTACAGAGAAAGAAAGCTCTTCCTGCAGAATGATGAGATAATCCCTGCTCTCTTCTGTGAGTACACATCCCTGGAAACTCTGGAATAACATGGATGAGCCCTGGAATAACAGGATGAGCCTGCAGCCTCAGCCAGGTGTTCACTGGACTTGCAAAACAAGGCCCACATGCTGACCATGGTTCGTGGTCACCTTCACAAAGCTCTTCTGAAATGAAGAATTATTCCTGCCTACTGAATAGAGACATGGTTGCACCACTTTCTCATGAGACTCCTGCAGCCCCATACATGGGAGTGCAACACCCTAAACTGAAAGTCCAGCCCAGAAGCATCTAAGGTGACTTGAACCCATCTTAAGAGCAAAAATCTCTCAAGACTGGGACTTGTGCCCCAACTGCTTAAACTTTCCCAACCCAGCCCAAAAAATGTGTGCTCATCAATACAGCCAGTGCTTCCTAATTCTGAGCAGAAGGTAGACTCATTCACTGTTACAGGAGTCTTAGACAGCCATTCACAATAATGTGCTTCTAACTTAGACAAACCTGATCTTTGTGCTAAATCAAACCCTGAACAGGCACAGCCAAGAGCTGAAGACCATTTTAAAAATAACTTTCATCACTAAAGGCACGTCCCAGCAGGACAACCATGAGGCCTTAGCAAAAAATATTTTTTGCTACACACGAATCTCAGGAAACACGGAACTGCTTTGGTGGATTTCAGATGGGTACAACAGTTTATGAGCTTCAAGATTCAGAAAAGGATGGGAAAACCAAGCTAAACATCCTTTCCTACTTTCTAATCAGTGGTAACACTCCCTGTCCACAGGGATAACTTTTCAGTAGATTCCTTTCTTAGATAAAGATTTGTAATCCATGTGTGGGAATGGCTTCAAACTGAAAGAGAGCAAGTTTACATTAGATATTAGGAAGAAATTTGTCCTTGTGAAGGTGTTGAGGCTCTGGCAGAGGTTGTCCAGAGAAGCTGTGGCCGCCCCATTCCTGGAAGTGGTCAAGAACAGGCTGAAAGGGACTTGGAAAAACCTGGTCTAGTGGAAGGTGTCCCTTGGCACAAGACGATCTTTAGGGCCCGTTTCAATCCAAACAATTCCATGATTTTCCTTGCCCATGCACCTCCTAAAATTTTTGGAACATCCCTATTTTTCCAGTTATGCTTCCCAATGTCATGCTTGTAACTCCAGATCCCAATATACTGCTCTATCCCTTCCCAGAAACATCTTTTTTTAACAGCAAAAAGGCAAGACAACTGACCTGGGAGAGGCCTGCTGTCTGTGTAACACCACTGTGTAATTGCCACTAAAAAAAATTACCCCTTTATTGACAGGAAAACAAGAAGAAAAGGCAAGGTGCATCTAGTCTCTGTGGATGGTTCCTATAAAACCAAAATAGCTCAGTGCTGTGTTCTGAAGCAGAGCCAATCCCAGGAATAAGATGAGAAGCAGTGGGAAAGCACTGGGGAAAATGTGCTTGCATTGAACAGCTCATTCAGCTTTTTTGGGCAGGATTTGAAATCAGACTGAAAGAGACAAACCATGACCAGTTCCTCAAGTAACACAAGGTGAAAATGTTGCCCCCTCTGGGTGAAGATGCACCCTGCCAGGACTAGATTTAACACAGCTTCTCCACCATGCACTGTAGCCATCCTCAAACGCTGCTCAGAGCTTGTCCTTAATTCCCTACTCCAAGCACTCTTGGATTTATCCTATACAAGTCCTCTTACACAAGGCATGCAAAGCCACCAACTGCCCCAGCACTACCCCATTAAGGAAAATAATGGGCTTAACAACATGTCCTAAAATCATGAAGGGACATGTTGACTGATTCCCCTGTTCCACAGAACAATATACACACAAAACAGGTGAAAAGAAATATTTGGGTTGGGAAAGACCATAAGATAACTGAATACAGCCATTAACCTCACACTGCTAAGTCCACCACTAAAGCATACCCCTAAGCACCACATCCAGGTGGCTTTTAAATACCTCAAGGCATGGTGACTCAACAACTTCTCTGGGCAGTCTGAGCCAGTGCTTGATAACAATTTCCCTGAAGAATGTTTACATAAAACCTAATCTGAACCTCCCTGGTGAAACCTGAGGCTATTTCCTCTCCTGTTGCCCCTTGTTCCCTGGGAGCAGAGCCTGACCCCCCCCAGCTGTCCCCTCCTGTCAGGGAGTTGTGCAGAGCCACAAGGTCCCCCCTGAGCCTCCTTTTCTCCAGGCTGAGCCCCTTTCCCAGCTCCCTCAGCCCCTCCTGGTGCTCCAGCCCCTTGCCCAGCTCCGTTCCCTTCCCTGGACACGCTCCAGCCCCTCGGTGTCTCTCGTGTGCTGAGGTTCCCAGAAGTGCCCCAGGATCTGAGGTGTGGCCCCAGCAGTGCCCAGCACAGGGGACAGTCACTGCCCTGGCCCTGCTGCCACACCATGGCTGGCACAGCCCAGGTGCCATTGGCCTCTCGCCCCCCTGGGCACACCTGGGCTCATGTCCAGCCGCTGTCCCCAGCGCCCCCAGGGCCTTTCCCAGCTTTCCAGCCCCTCTGCCCCAGCCTGGAGCTGCAGGGCTTGGTGTGACCCGAGGCAGGACCGGGCCCTTGGCCTTGCTGACCCTCGGACCACTGGGCTGGCCATGGGTCCAGCCTGTCCAGATCCCTGTGCAGAGCCTTCCTGCCCTCCAGCACATCCACACTCCCACCCAGCTGGGTGCTGTCTGAGAAATGACTGAGGATGCACTTGATGCCCTCACCCAGATCCTCGATTAAAATATTAAATGAAACTCGCCCTGGGGAACACTACTGGTGACCAGCCACCAGCTGGGTTTAACTCCATCACCACTCTCTGGGCTCAGCCATTGAGCCTGGGTTTTACCCAATTTTTTATATGCATCTCCACAAGAGACACAGCCCTTCACAGCATGGCCTGTCTGCTCCTCCCTTGCACCATGAAGGGACTGGTTCTGGTGCTTATTCCTGGTGGGCTACAGGGGTATGAGTCAGGTCTTAAATAATCAAACTGCAACTAAAATAATGTCAAAGATAGGGGAGCTGAATGCACTTGATAGCTTAGCACACCACAAAAATGCTGTGCTACACTAATGACTTTGCTCCCTGACACTTATCCACTCCAAATCAAGCAAACTAGCTCTGTCAAGTCATTTCCCAAGAAGTGGACTCCCTGGGAATAAAGGTAGGGGTGGAGCAGACATTCAGGCCTCTGGGCCATCAGCACAAATTACACAACCTGCACATTCACATCTCAAGCACATTAAGAAAGAGGGATTGCTCTCCTTCATGTGACAGGAGATGTCTAGGGCACCAGGATTATTTAATGGGGGCTGATGGATCTGCAATCAGGGAAATCATCACTTTGTGAGAGCTCAAAGCTCTCTGTAATGCACAGAAAGGAAGAAGAAGCTATGCACTATTAAAGATTAATTGTGAAAATTGACTTGTTCAATTACAGAAAGAGCAATGGGGCATTATCGCTGCTCTTTCTTTCAGCCTCCAGACCTGCAGAGTTCTGAAAGGATTTTTATTACATTACTGTTCCACTATCTGAACATTTACATAAACTAGGTAAAATATTATAAAACCACACAGCAGTTTAATATAAACTGGGTATGTTCTCATTCACAGCAAACACTCCCCAGCCTGCAGAAGCTGTGGTTATTGACCTTGCAGACCCTACCAAGTTGAAGGCCAGAGATCTCACTCTTTTCCACTTTCTACACACTCAGTTTATACATGTTTTTCCCACTCTCTGCTTGGGAAGAAGTATCAGAACAAATCTGGAGAGCTGCCAAGCACACATGCTTTCCCCCAATTTTTTCAATTGTCTTCTTTCCTTAATAACAAAGTTGCTCAGGAAAATGGAAAAACATTCATTTCACAAATATTTATGAGAAAAGTATGTCTGTGCTCAATCAAAATTACATGGCAATGGATTTTTTCCTACCATATTGACCTAACAGAGCAATAAAAGAAATGAAAGGTGTTGGATTCTTCTGCTCCAGCTTGGCAGTTTGGCTATTATATCTTGTCCTGGATAAGAGAGGGAGATGTCGGAGAGGTTACGGTATCTCTGTTTTTGGAGATGTTCAAAATTTGTTCGGACAAAACCTCAGGCAATCTACAGTAATTTAGCCCTGTAATCACAGAAATTTAGCTGTGAGCAGGGGTGGTGCCACAAGACTGCCAAAATTCTTTTCTAATACAAGTTTGTCTTGCCCTTCTGTGCTTCCTCCATAACCCCACATTCAGCTAAAGTCAGGAGTCACTGATGAGGTCAGGACCTAGGAAGCTTGGGCCTCAAAAACAGGCAGTTCACGAATTACTATAAATCACTTGGGAGGTTCCTACCCTGGGACATTCAGAAACCTTCCAGGTGAATAGCTGAAAATGGAAATCCAGACAAAAGTTCTGTGGGGCTGTGTCAGATCATCATTTGTCTCCCTCACTGCTGAGCAGTCCCTGGGAACACCTTTTTCATCCTTACCAGTGTGGAGAGATTTACTCCCATTGTTTGCCATAAGGAAAATCTGGCATCTCATTCTAGATCTTTCATCCAACACTGCCAGAAAAAAATGCCTTCAGGACAAGGAAAATAAGCAGGTTTGAGCAGCATTGCACTTACGGCAGAAGTCGGGTTGTCTCCACTGGACCAGGATGCTCTTCCTGGCACAGGCTGCTGCATAATTAGCAATGGCAGAGCACAGGCAATCCTTGCCACTGGAGCAGGAGCAAACATCAAAGCGGCAGTTCTTCACGTAGGGAGTGGGACTGACTTCATGGTGACAAGGTTCAAAGGCAGGAGCCATCAGAACTGAGCAGGATTCCTCAGCATACTTGGCTAAAAAGAGAAAAATTACATGCTCACACTGACTCGATCAAAGTGGCTTTCAAGAAAAGCTAGAGGAGCCACAGTAAGCATTTTCTCTTCCTTTTATTAAAAAAAAAATAAAAATAAACACCCCACAAGAATAAAACAGGATTAGGCAGGCACAGATAGCACTATAGCTCATATGTCATGAGCTCTACTGAAAGAATAGCGTTTCACTACTAAAACAAATCAAGGAAAAGCAATGCTTTTATATTCTGTTAGCACTATTTCTGGTGCTGTAATTCCTTTTACAGGGCCTTTGCTTTCTGCTCCCTTTTTATATTTGTAAAACTAAACTAATTTTTTATTTCAATTGTCACAAAATATTACATTTTCCTTAGGAAGCCTGCATCAATACAAGTCTTTCTGTGAGTTTTTTTTTATTGCTGTTATTTATTAGGTTTTTTAAAACATGTATTACAGCCACCTTGGTGGTAATATAAGCAACATTAGCTTCTTCTCTTTATTTTCTTTTTTTGTTTTTTACATAATGGAGGATCACCATTTGCTGCACACTTGAATTTTGGATAGAGTTCAGTACCTAAATGAGGATTAAGATTGCAGGGGTCACTGTCTTGTTTTAACAAGTCCTGGCAGTCTGCATTGAGCTTCCAGGAGTTTCCAAAGTCTTCCAGAAGGGATTCCACCATGCCAGAAGGGGTAAGAAAATCATCTCCTTGGTTCCCATCAAAATTTCCACACAGCCCACACATCCTTTCAGAGTAGACTGGAGACACCTAAGGAACACAACATTAGCCTGGTCATCTTCCAGAACAGGTTACCACTGTAGAGCAAGATTTTTTTTTTAAAGAATTAATCATACACAGTTTAACAGTCAAGAAAATTCTCAAACACACATCAAAATACTACAGACACAATGTCATTGTACTGTATTTTCAAAATTCTAACAAAAATAACAGCTGGACAATTTTTGCACAGTGCAGTGAATTTCAGAGGGTGACTAAGAGAAAAATAGCTTATTTTTATGCCTTGATCAGCAGTCCAGTTTAGTCTTCCCCTGTTCTCACCCTTAATTTATATAAATGACCAGGGCAACAGTGGGGGTTGCATTTTTTTAATGTAATTCCAACGGCACTTTGGGGAAAGACACTGCATCTGGGAGCACATTAGCACATTTTAAAGGAAATTTGGATGATGAAGGAAATTTAAAGAGGCTGTTTTATCATAAGATTGAGAAAATATTGGAGAGGTTCCTTTGATAAAATATTGGAGGACCCTAGATAAAAGAAGGAATAAACTAATACTCCTAAAGCTACCCCACTTTAGAAATTCCTCCCACATAGAGGAAACTTCAGGCACACTAAAAGCAAAATTTCCAACAATCCACAGAGCAGATGCACTTTTCACCCTGCTTTATTCCTGCTGCAAATCAAGGGGCAGTTGAAAGATCACCCCAAACCTAGAGGTAAACAGGCAGAAATCTCCTAAGCAATATCTGCATCACAAAGGCACCAATGCTTTTTATTTTAGTAGGAACTGTCAGTTTCTGTTAGGAGTAAAGCTCTGGTACTTTACAAACACTATCAACTACTCAGAAGCTTTGATGTTACATTAGCCTTCTGTATCCATGTAGCTGAGTCCTAGTTTAGGCAGGCTTGCAGGAGTAACCAGTGAAAAAAACAAAAAAAAGTTATAAAAATCCACATTTTTAAAGAAAACTGTTTTTCTGTATAAATAACAACAAAAAAAACATCATCCAAAATATAACCTAATACTAGCCAGCATTCAAACACAGGGGTCAGAGAATAAATACAGAGCATCAAAAAGAACATTTAGACGATAAATAATCTTACTACTAAGAATATTACTACTCTTTCACATACGTTGCAGATGGAGCAATGACTCACACAAGTCCAAATGTGGTGTATTTTGGAGTGGAAGCTCAAATCACAAATATCAGACAGTCACAGAAAGGGGAGCCTTCTTGAAGAACACAGCAAGAATTTTTGCCAGAAGAAGGTAATGGAAGTGTATCACTTCCTCCAATTGTCCGCAATACTTGGCAACAGGTCAGTCTACAAATCCAGCATAAAATAACTCCAAAAGCAATTAAAGAATTGCTTTAGATGCCTAGCAAGGGAAGGAGCAGACAACTGGAGAAACTTCCAGCTTTTATGGGTAGAGGATCTGGAGCAGAAATTTAGGTTTGTTTTCAGTGAGACAAAAAATTTGCCAGGTTATATAGGTCTCTGACCAGGCAGAAAAATACTTTGAATACTGAGGAAAGCCAAAACTCCCAAGATGTACCAAGGGACTGAAGTGAATTATTCTAAGCCCCAAAAGAACTTTTAGACCCTCGGAGTGCAGAGATACAGGTTAAATCAAAACAAAAAACCACAAACCCCCATTTGCTTTCTAAAATTATTCCAGACCTTTCTTATCTGATTTCTTCTCAACTCTTGAACTCAGTTCTGAACTGGCTTTCATAACCCTTTTCAGTCTGCCAGACGTGACATTTAAGACAGATTTTGGGGCTGGCAAGGAGAATGCAAAAGCAATGCCATGCTTCAAGGAAGGCAGCATTTACCACTCAGCAGAAAATCCCAGAAAAACTGGTTTTCTTGGCAAAATTTCTCTCAGTGACCAGACCCCTACTGAAAGGGGGGTTCAAAGGCAGCAGGGCTGTGATTACAGCTTCTTTACAGATAATTTCTGTTAAACCTGGCTCGGGTATTTCTAGACTCTGCTGTGTCTGCAGCACCGACAAAACCTAATTGTTAATCAAGGTTGACTTCAAATATTCCTCGTGGTAAAAGGAGCACACAACACATCTTCTATGAGCTGATTTCTATTGCCTGGAAAATATGAGCAACTGTGTCCCTGGAGGCCTTTTTCTTCCCCTATTTTAAGTCGTACACATCTGTTGGTTTAGACAGGACAGTCAAAGCAAATAAAAACAAAACTCCAGTTTGAAGGATATCTGCTGAGTGAAACACAAAACTGTTTGTGCTTAATAACAGCTGTCATTGCACACACACTGGAAAAAAAAAAGAAAAAGAAAAAAAAAAAGGAGGAGAAAAAAAACTACCAAGCTGTTGTAAGATGAAGTGTTTGTTTCTGGAATACAAAAGGACCTGTATATCTCTCTGGGGGTAGCAAAAGAGAAAGGAATTTCTAACATGCAACACAAAGCAATTTTTTACTTCAGACAAGAAAATCTTTGTACATATTTGGGTGGAATGAGAGAGGGGGCAAACAGGCAGAAGTAAAACAGACAGAAGAAGTACCTTCACTATGAGTTCCCCATGTCCATCCCAGTCAATCTGCAGATCTTCCCCATAGGTGAGGTGAACTGAACTCCTCACCACACGCTGGATACGGAGGGCACCTGAAGGCAACCACAGGGTGTCAGTGAGCTTTTACAAGATGCAGAGACAGGACAAGGAGTAATGGCTTTGCACTGACAAAGAGTGGGTTGAGACTGGATTGGGAAGAAATTTTTCTCTGTGAGGGTGATGAGGTCCTGGCACAGGTTGTCCAGAGAAGTTGTGGCTACCCCATCTCTGGAAGTGTCCAAGGCCAGGTTGGATGGGGTTCTGAGCAACCTGGGAAAGTGGAAGGTGTCCCTGCCCATGGCAGGGGGTGTTGAATGAGATGATCATTAAGGTCCGAACCAAATAATTCTGTGATTCCATGATTTCAAACTTCTGGTTGAAAAATAGCAATTTCAAAAAGAACAGACCAACAGTGCTTTTCACAAATCTCACAAGGGCAGACCAGTTTAATTCTCCTGATTTTATAGGAGCCAAGTCAAGATGTGTCTGCTGCATGGAGAGAGGCTGAAATGACAGAGCTTCTAGAAGAGACTGCAAGTGAGAGTTTGGCATTGAAAACACTCATTAAGCTGGGCTAAGGCATGGCTAAAACCACTACTAAGTAGGAGCTTTTCAGCGGCTGGGGAAGAGTCATGGACACACATGGACACACATGGACACACCTTGCAGCAAAGGGATCTGTATGTCTTGTCCATTCAGCGAAACCCCTCCTCCATGTTTCATTTTAATGATGCTGTTGTCCATATCCCGGATCCGGACAGAAGCTGAGCGTGTGCAAACGGCATCAGGATCATCTGCACACTGCAGAGAAAAGTCTGCCTCAAACCTCAAGTTTTCACTTTCTTAGTTACTTAGTCCCAGAAGCCTTTTTGGCATCAAATCTGGGAGGTGTTGAGTGTCACACTGGTTTTATAGATCTGGTTTCTGCAACCCACAAACAGCAGGCTGGCAGCCTTCCCTCCATTATCCCACTAATCACACACCGGGCTGAACTCCCTGTCTCAGAACTTGGAAAGGGATTTGTGGGTGTTCCACCAGACCCCTGGGAGTGACCCACAGCAGTGACCAGCCCCACAGCTGCAGCAGGGGCAGGAAGGCCACTTGACCCACATAGTCTGGGAAACAGCCATGCAGTTCACATTCCTGAGAATCTTATTTATTTTCCCAGCTGTGGGACACCCAGATGGGGAACAGGGAATGCGGGGGCCCCACTTCTCCTCCCTGATTTCGAAAGGGAAGTTTCAGTGGAAACCAGTCTTGCAGGTTCCCAAGCACCGATGACCTCAGAACTGCACTATCAGAGCTCTCTAATGCAGGAGACAGATCCAGATGGTGTGGAGAACTGTTACAGCCCATTTCTCCAAAGCCTGCAACTTCCCTGGTGCTGCTGGACATACTGATACTCCCCTTCCCTCCTGTCAGTCTCCTGTCTCCATTGCACCTCTCCCTGCCTTCAGTTCCTCTGTCCCCACCACCTTTCTTCACCTATTCTTCCTCAATGGTCCTTTTCAGTCTCTAGGTTTGTTCACCTTTTCCCAAGTACAACTAGTCGATTCATTTCACAACTGTGTTAACCTCCCTGTGACATCCTCCTTCAGGTTCTCCATCCCTTCCTGCACCAGTCTGGCTCCCTTTCCCACCTCTCTGCACTGCTTCTCATACATCCATTGGGGAAGACAGCAAAGAGAGTCAGGATCTGCTGTCTGAGTACAAAAAAAACCACCAGCCAGTCTGACTAAATGGGAAGCAACACAAGGCACTGCTCTGCCAGTGCACTCTCCTTGTTGTCAAAGGAAATGTCCTTTCCCCACAGGCACTAGGGAGGCACCAGAAGCCAGGGTGCTCTGCAAGGGGTGCACCCTCACCTCTGTTTGCTCAGCTGGCAAAGAGTCAGCGAGAGCCCATTCTCCACACCTCATCATGAGCCTGCATTTCCAGGCAGGCTCCTGGGAATGGTGGTGAGGAAAAGCAAAACACTTATTAACTAAGGAGAAAGACTGCATCTGTTATTTAAACTAATTATCTCATAGGGAAATTACTTCTGTTGGCCTGTGCATCTGCATTTCATGTCATAGCCCCACAGCCCTGCCCTCTCTCTCAAGAGCGTGCACAGAGGCACCAGCCAAGGCTGCTGTTACCTGCACCGTCTCAATGATCACAGAGAAGGAATTTTCCACACAATCTTTGGCAAATAAGTACTGGCAAATCCCACTGAAGGTGAAATACTTGTTGTCAAAGCTTTTGAAATGGGACTGGCCGGTGACAGAGCACTCCCCTAGAAAAAAAAACAAAAAGAAAACATTAATCACCCCAGTGCCAGTTTTGATGAAAATCCTGCTCAGCCCCCAGAAGCCTCTGAGGGGGCAGAGCAGCCCTGGTGGAACAGGTTGTACAAGGCCCAAGCTCCCCACGGACAGAAAGCACCATCAAGATCTTAATCTCACTGTGTATTTCCGTAAGGCATTACCAGTAGTAACAGAGGAACCAACAACAACTGGGGAACACAGAATAAGCTGCACTCAAGAGCTGAAATTTGTGCCTATGGAAAAGCCTATATTCTTTTGTTGGGATGCCTTAAATACCAATAAGTTATTTTAACATAAAATACCTTATGAGAATGAAGAGATGGAAGATAATATCTCTGGGTGTCTTTCTAAGGGTAGAATTTATGCTGGATTTTACCCTGAACAATCATCTCAACTAACAGAAAGTTTAAAATAATTCTACAGTTACAATAGTTATATCTAAAGTCCTCACAGAATAATGTGAAAGCCCCACTTGACCACCTTCATACTAGAAAAAGGAGCTATTTAAACATATCAATATTTGAAGGTGTTTTAGTAAGTTGTGGCTTTTCATTTCCAGGAAGGCAGTATCCAGATACCACCATTGGGATTTAGTACCCTGTCATGCAAATGCATGAAAAGGCTCCAACTCCACAGAGCTTGCAGAGAAAAATCTTCCATATGAAAAGACCATCACACTTAGAGATGATCCCATGGTAAACAAGGTGGGCAGCCACTTCCTCATCCACAGCAAAATTCAGGTGGTGAGTCTACAGCCAAAGGTTGGAGAAAGGTTAAATGTTACAAGCTGGAAGGTGAGCTCCATAGTTATTCTCTTCACAGCCTTTTAGTCCCACAGAAGATCTGTCTAATGAACATCATGTGGCTATTTCCCTCTTCAGCATATTATTCAGTGTTTACTATCTTAAACCAGCTGGTGCTAAAGCACAGATCCTGAGGATTCCCAGCCTTGCACAGCCCTGATTCACCCTAAGAGAAGTCCAGTACCTCCCGGATGTTTGTCATCCCTTGGAGTTTGATTTCCAGGGCATTCTCTGCACTGAGGGAACAAGAGGACATGGTTTGTAGCACAGAGAACTAGGGACTGCTATCAAAGACAAATTCCAGCCTTTGGCATTGCTCCTGAAGGGAAAATTTCTTTTCTGTGGCCAAGTCTTCTTCTTATGGGTCCCTCTGTCTATTCCATTTGATGTAATGCATCCCACGATATTTCCTGAAACCTTCTGCCTTCGGAATTATTTCCATTATGATATCAGCTTGAAAGCCTCTTGGTAGTGCCAGCCAGCTCCAGCTGTGGATTCACCTTATCACCAAATTTAGAGCTGGGCAATTCACTCCCACAATATGAAGCAATCTTTCCTGACAAAAAGGTTGGTCAAAAGAAAAACAGAACTACCTAGAGTTTATACCAGTAACTACATAAATTTTCTGGACACATTATTTTAGATATATTTGTGGTAACTAACCAACAATGAAAATATGCTGCAATATTACTTCAAGTAGAGATAAACAGCACAGGTAAAAATATAAATTTGGCTGCTCTGGGAGGCTTTGCTGCCCTCCCATATTGTCTCAGTACAGTTTATAGAGTTTTTAGCAGGCACATGTACAACAGCTGCAGGTACACAACATTCAGTCTTTAACAAGACTAGGAGAAAACTGATTTAGATATATTGGCAGAAGGTACAAAAATAAGCTGCCTTTCTTTGCTACTTCTGCTCATTTGGGACAGCTTCCCAATTCAGAAAAAGGCTGTAATGCTGTATTGTCTCTTGGACAGAGCTGGATATCAACATCTGTTTGCAAGCCTCAGTACCAGATTTATCTTCACTTCTATAATCACTATGAAGAAAACGTGGCTGGAGTTAAGTATATAGATTTGGCCCATGGAATACTCATGACAGCCTGGAGAGCAAGGACATTAAAAGCTATAACCTAAGGGAAAAACTCACACTAGAAAAGCATCTATTTCTTGTTTGTAATCATGCTGCTGCCCATTAGCTAAAAGATGTAACAAATCAGCCTGGGCTGTGTCCTTGAGGCAGTGTTTTAGACAGTGAGATTCCCTGCACTTGGAGAGATTCTAACAAACAAGCACAGGGGACAGCTCACTAAAAATGTCATCTGCATTTTGAGTATTTGCATACACCACCCCCATTCTCTTCTTTAAGTGCTGATACTTTGGGTTCCTTTGGTCTTAAGCAGGAGGAAATGGAGCATTGATGGGCCAGGCAAGTTTTATGTTACTAGAAAAAGACAGACTTTTTGATAGAACACCTTAAGACTGTTGCAATTCCACTAATTTGTGAAGGTTGCACTGTCTCATCGCAACAAAAAACCACCAAAGCCCCCAAATCTCTCTTTTCCTGTCCAGCCATAACCCTGGTCTGCATCTGCAGAGCTGCCTCTCCAATCTGCCAGCACTCATGGAAAGCAGAGCAGCCACTTTCTCCCTGGGGCTGTAGCCCCTTCACCCACAACATGACCATGAGGGAATTGTCACGGTCAATAAGGTACAATAAGGAATTGTACCTGGTCAAAGAAAGCCAGGAGTGTTCCTCTACCTGGAAGCCAATCCTCTGAACATACAGGCCCTTATAACTGGCAAATTAAATAATCAAACCAGGAACTGGCCTTCCCACAAAACAAGACTTTTTTATTGTTACACATAAACCACACAGGGAAATGTCTGACTTGTCACAGGAGAACAACTTAGGATCACAACTGGATTTTACTGGAGCGAGCAAGGAAGAACAAAGATTTGCTTTTTTGAGTAAAAAAACAATACAAGTGGGGTGTGAGTGGGAGGGTTGTAGGCAAGGCTTACTTGTCAAAACATGAAAAGAGTAAAGCCAACATACCTGGGCATTCCCCATTGCTGCAGATCCACATGCCACGTCGACAAATGCTAGGAAAGAGATAGTAACAAGTTAGGCAAGAGTATATGAATATAAATCTTCTGTTGCACATTTTTCCCAAAAAGACTGAAAATGGTCACCTGTTCCAGGGAAGTTAGATCAGTCCCCAACATCCCTTCCATCACCCATAACCTCATTTCTTAACGTATTCATCCCTTCTTCCCATCATTTGACAGCAACTGCTGGTAATATGAATGGGTATGGTTGCAGAACTCAAGGACTTCTGTTTTACTCTGCTGAAGCTCTTTGTTTAATGGAGTTTTCAGCTATATCCCACTTACATGGAATGAGTTCCATGCAGTTCCCAAGGTATATCTATCAATACAACAGAATCACAAGGAAAAGTATTTGAAGGGACTTTTAGAAAAAACATTTACTACAATCCCCAACTCAGAGTAAGCAATGACAAAGGTGGATCAGGTGGGTGAGGACCTTGCCCATTTGAGTTTAGAAATATCCAAGATGAAGTCCCACAGTCTCTCTGAGCAACTGTCCCAGTACAGCACTGGAGAAGGGAGAAGAATTTTTCTTTATGACAAAACAGAATTTCATTTGCAGCTTGTGCCCATTGCTTCACAACCTTTTGCTGTTTGCCTCTGTGAAGATTTTTGGCCCCATCCTCTTCACAGCCCATCGTTAAGCAGTGAAAGTTCCCTCATTAGCCCTTAAACAAATCTATTCCACTTTGCTTCTTCTTACATCCAACTCCCCTGCTCTGATCATCCCCAAGCCTCTCTGCACTCCTTGTTTCAAGAGCTACTATATTCTTCTCATTCCTGTAGTTATCCCAGCCCTTGAAAACCTTTTGTGGAGAGGCAGATTATTGAGGATTTTAAATGCAGAGTCAATGGAATGACGTTCTCCACAGCAGCATCGCTGCAATAACAGGAAGCAATAACAAAACACAAGCAATTAAAACCCCAGCCTGACAGGCTACACTCATCTCCCAAGAGCACTAAGGTTGAACAATGCGGACAAGCCCAAAGCTGCAGAGGACTCCAGGGAAAAAGACAAAATGCTAATGTCATGGTTATGGTTTGTGTTCTGGGACACATGGTGCAGGTAACGAAAAGATTCTGATTAAGGGGATGATGCACAGACCACCTTTCTTCTTCATATCATGGTCTTCACTGAGTCCTCCTTCTGTGCTCTAATTGGAAACCTCTGAGTAAAGAGCTGTCCAAACTCCTTGCACAAATATGTTCACACTGAAGACAAAACCAGATCAGGAATACGTGACTAATTCCCCTTCCTTTCTTTAAAGTGCTGATTTTCCCCTCCAGTCCTGTACTCAGGAGTGAAAGAAAAATCATGAGCCAAGCTAGCCCTCGTTAGCCCTGCAACAAGTTCCAAGGACATGCCTTAGGCTAAGTCCTCTTGGAAAGAAATAGGATTGAGAGGTTAAATGCATGTAGGAAGTCAAAACAAAGACATCACTGCTGATACTACCCAGACATGGGAACCTGCTGGTCTGTCTTATCCACAGGAAACAGGTAGTTCTCTGCTCTTTGAAGGAGTGTGACCTTCATTTTGTTCTATCAGATCAAATATCCCTTTAAAAACAGAACTGATTTTGCCTTTGTGAGCAGCTCACTTCTTGGAAGGGGCTGGCAATTCCAATAAGAGACAAAGTCCTTTGCCAGTGAAAGGAAATTTTTTAAAAGTAGAGAGATTTCCAGAAAGATAATGTAAAACAGTCACTGACCAGTGTGCCGTACTTATCTACAGCAACCACACCAGAGCAGCACAGGGTTTACCATGAGTTGCAGTCCTGGGAGATGGTGAAGCCAGGAGGATAATGTTTTCCAGAGTGGATGCAGGAACAGTCAGAGCTTTCAATGCAGCGTTCACCATCAAGGAGCAGCCCCTCTGGATAGGTCAGGTAGCATCAGACACCCATGTCACACACAGGGACAGAAACACAAATACAGTTAGATTTTCTTGCTCGTCATATGCTTTTCCAAGGCTTCATATGCATTATTATCCATACTTAGTCACAGACAACAATAAAAAGGAATAAGGCTTTCCAAAAAGCCTCACAGGTGTCTGCTTTCCTTCTGGTGCTGCTTCTCCCTCAGAAAAGCTGAACAAAGCATTCCTGGTGCTCCCAGAAAAGCTCTTTGCTTAGTATATCCTCAGGTCCTGACCACATGTTGGGACACGGACAAACCAAACACAAGGAGCACATTCAAAGTTGATAGGAGCTAGTCTGGGACCTGACTGTTGGAAAAACTATGAACTTCACTGGCTGCAGTAAAGGATGTCCACACAGATCTTGTCATAAGAGAAGCAAAGATGAGGCAAAGTGGGGAATGAAGAAACAAATTTGGACACCATGTAAGTTTAGCAGAGATGGTCTGAGAGAAGAAGCCACTTCTAAACTTCTGCAGAGGCAAAGAGCAAAAGGGCCAGCTTCTCAACTTGTCCAGCTGCTGAGGTTTCCATATTACACAACTGTAATTACCTGTTCTATAGAGAGAGTTCTTTATCCTCCAAGCATAAATGGAGGCACAAAAGAGTTATGAGACTTTTCTAAGGTAGAAACTTGTTCTTGCTTCTATTGCTAGTTTATAGTGATTTCTATTAAAAGTCCTGTATTGAGAGAAAGCTGATATTCCCCCATTTTCAAAAGAACTGCTGTGGCAAAACAGTTGTTTTCTTGAACAATCCTCTCCCTTCTCTTTGAGGGACTCCTTCCAATTGCCTGCAGAGATTTTGGCTCTTTTCCCTAGCAGCAGCAGTCATCACTGACAGTGAGACCCAGGTAAGTCTCCTTTCTCCTCTTCCTCCCATAGAGCTGCCTGGAAACATACTGGCTGTTGAGAAAATCCCTCCAGTGAGAGAGAATCACAAGATCTGAACATTTAAGAGTTCTGCAGCTCTCCTGAGAGCACAAGAAAGCAGAATGCCTGCCTTTTTTTCCTGGCAAGAGTAATTCCATTTACAGCAATTAATATAACTGTGAGGGGCATTTAACAGAGGGAAAAAAATAAAAATAAAGAAGATGTTTGTCAAATATCTTTCAGATCCTGTTTGCTCTTGGTGCACTGGAGGGAAATTAAGTGAAGGCAGAATCCTCATCAAAAATCCCTCTATCAGATCCTCCTGGTTTTCTATCAAACTCAAATTCAGGTTCTTCCCTTCTGGCTGTGCAACAAATAGCAGTAAAAGTTTCAAACTGCTGATCACTATTTTCATGCCCTTTACCCTTTCTGTGGAGCTCCTGCTTCTCTGCTCCTCAGTTCCTCTCTCCTTAGACCTTTCCCATGCTGAACAGACCAATGCATCTACCAAAGGAAAAATACAGCGAGAGCCCTTGTGCAGCCAGTGGATTCATCTCCTTCAGCTATCTCCAACACTTCCAGGACTGCACAAATAGAGTTCACAACAAAATAATCTCTGGAGTGTGGTTACATCACCTGTCACCCTCCATGAGCACCTTCGCAGGTCCTGCCACTCCTTTGAACCTCCAGACTGGCAACTGGATGGGAAACTACCAAACCCTGAATGCAGTGACTCTTCAAACGAGGCTGGCATTGTCATTATTGCCTTGTTTTGGAAAGCAAATCTCTGCAAACCTCCACTGCACTTGGTATCTTGTACAAGGGGACACTAAACACCTCTGTGCATTCACAAAGCTCACACAGGCTAAAATGCAGAGATAGTCCGATTCAGAAAAAACAAAGCACCCAATCAACAAAATCAAACAGAAAAAAAACCCAGCTAGAAATGGAAGCATATGGAGCATTGGAGCCAGGAATCAAGCTCTCCTCTTGCAGTTGTTTTAAGTACAACAGACAGAAGTGGAAGATTGGTGTGGCTGGGCTGTTCCCTTTAATCCAATCAAATCTTCTGTATGGAAGATTCAATAATAAATTAAATTATTCACCTAAATCATGAAGACCTTTGAAATTGCAGTGCAAGCTCTACATGTACAGTTTTTCTGCAAGAAATTCCTTCAGTGTATTTATTCTCTGCTGTTTCTTCCCCTAATTGTATTTGCCTCTAACCCAAGCAATTCAGAAGGAGTACATCAAGGCAAGCAATCCCTCACCAAGAAATAAAGGCAATCTTGGAACATTAACTGGTACTGATTTTCACAGAAACATTTACTTTTTAGCTGGCTCTGAAAAATGGCCCTTTCATGGAGTGAGCATACAGGCACTACAAAAACTGGATTATTCTAGGGCATGGTCCCAGAAAAAAAGAAGTGTTTCTGATTTCAAGAAAATTTAAGGGAAGACACAGCTTTCCTTCTCCTAATAAAATAGGTAGCCTGACTGCCAAATGTTTCCCTGTAAATAACCCAGTAAATAAATTACCAGGGCAGCTGCAGCCATCAACACATTGTCCATGACACACTTCATTGATATTCAGGCTCTGGCAGGTTTTGGCACATGGTGATACACACTCCTTATATTCCATGCCAACTGGACATCTTGGCCCTGAAACAATTAAATAATTAGAAATGCAAATTCTTCAATAACTCTTAAATCAATAAATCCCTTCATTATCAAAGGATGAACCACATTGACACCAAAGGTCATGTCAGCTTCCAAATAATTATTTCTTTCTTAAAAGCAGAACATTTTAGAAATATTTGATTTTCAGTTTGCTGCAATATCATCATCTGTCAGGTAGCATAATAAATACTCAGAGGTTAAAGCCGATCTTTTTTCTAATAAATCGAGTCTTAATAACTAAACCCAAGTGCATTAAGAATAATGAAACCTGGGGAGAAGTTCTGCGACAATATCTAAGCAATTTGGAGAGACGTGGTAGTTTTGTACCTTTAAGCCATGCACTTACTCCACTCATTTGTTAAATTCTCCTGTTTGGTGTTTCCAAGGAGAGCCAGGAGACAGTTACAACTCTGAAATCCCATCATCCTTCTTCCAGAGTACCAGCAGCTGAGGATAACATCCATGCCATGCTATCTCCACTGCTGCCATTTTCTAGGCCAGGCCATTATGCAAACACATTGTATTACAGGCATTCCTTCTCTTCAATGCATACACACACCATACCCTACAAGACTGCGGGGGCATGGAGTGGGAATGAAAGGTTATAGCCTGCCCTTTGCAAGCAAATCCTCTGCTGAAGAGGTGGGAGGGTAACGAGGGAGTGATCGTGCCCTGGGTGCCCTGGGCTTGGGCACCAATTCACACAGTGTGCCCAGCACTAGAGCCCTTCTCACGCAGCAGAGCATTCCAAACCCCCATCATCGTCATCATCTTCATCTCCTGAGAAAGCACCATAGCACAGACAAAGGGTGATAGAAAATTAAGCTCTTGCTGTGGCAGTAGGACACTTCCCTCTTTCCTGACTCAGGAGAAAAAAACAGACTGTGGCTCGTGAATTCAAGGGTTAGAAATGAGCTCTAAAGCCCCTGGGACCTCAGAAAGGCTCACTTCACTTGAGCCTTTTAATCAGACTTACAAAGAGCCCCAGCAAAAATGGGGTCTCTGGCTCACACCCTGAGCAAGGAGATGAGCTTTAATAGATGCCCTTTATGTCCCAATGGAAAGGTAATAAATTACTGCTAGAACTCAGACTGTAAAATCCCTAGAACAAGTGGCTGGCAGCATCTTGCTGCCCTAACCACAGTCTGAAGGCAAAGTTTGCTTCAGAGGCCAATAGCAGAATATCTTTACCAGAGAACCATGTGTTGTCAGTACAAATTAGTTTACCCCATGAAATCAATTTGCACACATATGCCAAGGATATTGTCCTTCCTCATAACAAAAAATACATGAGAAAAATCACCGAGAATATGATACTAGTGGATTTATTTTTTTATTTTTTTATTTTTTTTAATGCTCTGTATTAAACCACCATTCTCCAGTGGAGGTATCAGCAGTTGGTGCAAACATGACTTTTCCACAATCCATTTCAGTCAGTCTGTGCACTTCCTTGATGCAAAACCTTAGCACAGATGCAATTAGGACCTCTGAACTGAGCAAAATTGGGCTAATAAATTTGAACTGGGCAGCAGTTGGATTGCAAATGCAATCAGGATCTCTAACAAAAAATTGGCTTAGAAAAGGCAACATCTCAACTTCAAGGCAATTGATTCAAGCAAATAAAGGGTGAAACAATTGTCTTCATGCAAAAATGTTAGAAGGCATTTCACAAAGATCCTGACTTAAAAGTACAGACTGGAAAATGCCATACATCTGAACCCTATGTGAAATAGCACCTAAACGTCCTTGTCTATACTTCTGTGCATCAAATAAGCCTTCACTGCCTGTGTACACTGTGATGGGACATTTAACAGCTCAGGATCTTCTTTATATACAATTCAAATAATATTGCCTTGGGGACAAAAGCTTCTAGAAGAAGGTGGGAGATGGAGAGTTGCAAGGGGGAGTGAGCAAAGGCTCTTCCTATAAATGAACCAACTTCCTAAAAAAACACTCCAGCTGCTTTTAGCTGCAGGACATAAATCTGCAAGACAGGCATGATCTTACTGGGGATGAGCAGCCTAGGAATAAATCTGCCAGCTTACTGCACGAGCTCTCTTCAGGCCAGCCCTCCAAAATCACTCCCTGGTGAGCGCAGCTCCGGGCGTACTCCAGGAAGGCAGGGCAGTGACAGTCCACACCCTGGGGACAAGCACAGATGTCCCTTTCACAGAGGCTGATGTACGGCTCAGCATCCACCCGATGGTGGCACCGGGAGAAGGTCAGAGATGTGCTCAGCAGCTGGCAGGTTTCCAGGACATCCTGCACGAGAAGTGAGGAGCAAAGGGACAGAGAGAGAACAAAGGGGACAAAATTACTTCCTATGGGAAAGGAAAACTCAACTTTTCCAAACACACCATGACCACTGTTGTTGAACATCACAGCTCTTATTTAACACCACCAGGCAGTTAATAATAGTCAAGAGCTAACAGTGAGCTCTACCCATTTATTCACCACATCAATGGATACATTAATATACTGATCATTATAGAATGGAGCCTCACATAAGGGATGTTTCACACAGAAACATGCAAAAGGACGCAGGCATTCTGCCTCCTCTGGCTTCCCAAAAAAGAACTGGAAGGTACCTGGATTCCCAGGAAGATGCACACAGCAACAGAGGGTAACTGAGGTACGTAGGAAGAAAAACAACCAATCTTTTGGATAACAAGCGACCAGAGCAGGTGTCAGAGGGAAAGACTGAGTCTGACTGAAATCCCGGGAATGAAATTTGTTTTCCACTTCTGGCCACACGTTCCCATCACTCCTGCTGGCTTGTCCAAAGCACAACAGGTCAATTTAACTCAGATAAATAGGAGAACAATAGCCCAGGGAAGAAAAGCAATTTGTTCTACTCTTCTCCTGAGTGAAATCAGCATGGTGACAGCTAGTGTGAGGGGAGGACAGCACAGGGAGATGGGAGGAGGGTATCAAGACCTCTTATTTCAGACAGCAGAAACCTAAGAAGAACTTAATTGTATGTGAAACAAAACCTAAGGAAAACTTATGATTAAGTGCTCCAAGGGAGGCTCCCAGATAAACTCTCTTGTGCACATATGTCTCAGTTCAATGAGTCTGAGGTACTCAGTGCAACTTTCTGAAAGGATGGCACTGAGTTTAGGTAAGTAAAAAACCCCGATTTTCTGATACAAGCCCAGAACAACAACGAGTGGAAACATAACTTTCTTCTACTTATTTGTCAGTGTTTTATGTAAGCAAATGTAACCATGGTGTATTTTGCAGGTGTTATACTCAGTGGTGGGTGGGGGCATATGCTTCAGAGTGGTTCACAGTTGCAATTCATTACTTCTAAAAAACTTCACATGTTATCTGAGGTGACAGCACATACAAGCTGCTGTGAAAAAAAAAAATAAAATTTAAAAGCATCTTGTTTTCTCATTTTCTGGAAGATGAAAACTGGAGAGCAAAAAACACCCCACAGGAAAAAAATCAGGATGTCTTCCCTGAATGGCAGTTGTGGTGCCTGCATAAAAAGAACTGCTGAGTAGAAAGTACCTTTTTATTTTAGCTAAAGGGTGTTTTGTTCAGGTGATAAACTCAAGCTAGTACATGTCTGAGCCAAGACAGAATTTCTTACTTATGAAAACAAACCAACCAGAAATGTCTAGTCCATTGGGAACATATTCCAAGTTTAGCAAAGGGCTCAGGGAATATGTGCAAAGAGGTTTTGAGCTTTCTGGGAAAGGACTCAGGGAACTCAAAACAGTGATAACTGAGAGCTGGACATGGCGAAAATCAGAAATTCATCTCTGGCCTGGGATAATTCTGATGCCCTGACAGCACCCAACATGCTAAATCAGATGGAAAAGAAACAAAAAGGCTGGGGGGTGGGGGGGGGAGAGAAGGAAATACATAAATGGTGGTTGGTGCTGCTCTAAGACTCAGAGAATTACAAAAAAAGTTGAAAAAGTGCCCTAAGGGTGGAAGTAACAACAACAGAAGCAGCCAAAAAAGCTATTAAAGCAGTGCTTAGAGATGAAACTGATGAAATCAAAAGTGAGCACAGAGTCATTCAGAGGATGGAGCAGTACAGCAACTCCTGGACCAAAGCCTCGATCCAGATAGTATCAAGTGCAGCAGAAAACCAGTATATGCAACAATCCTATTTAGGGGCTGAGCTAATGAAGTTTGTTGAGGTAACAGCCTGTTAAGTCAACTGAAACAGCAAAACTCAAACTGTATATTCCACTAAAAGACGCACTTTAGATGGGAAAGTGATTTAAAAAAATAAAGGACATTACACACCAAAAACAATTAACCCATTTTTCCTCTAGTTTTTGGTCTTGGATTTGTTCACTAACAGCATAACTAAAGGCTGAACTCCAGCTGATTACCTAGAAACGAAGTGATACATGTTGAAAGGCAACAAACAGTTCATTTTCTGTATGTAAAGGTTTTCTTGCCATTCAGATTTCATCAGATTTTCCAGTGACTTTACACAAAAAATTATAGCTGAAATTTTCCCATCTTTCAGACATATCTCAATTATCATGACAAATAAGCTGAAATATGGGTAAATTCAAATAGATACAAACAACAACAACAAAAACAAAATTCACCATGAGGGTGGTCAAAGAGAGGGTATGGAACCACCACCCTTGGAGACCTCCAAAATGTGAGTGGACAAGGACTTGAGCAGCTGAACTAGGATGGCCCTGTTTGAAGCAGGGAATTGGATTCAGTGACCCTTTCCATCTTTAACCGTTCTGCAAATTATTTTTATTTTTATTTCTTCCTTTCTTTAAAACTCACTGGTCAGGCTGGACTAAGAGAGGTCCTTATTCTTTACTTTAGAGGACAGTGGTATTAGATATTGGCAGCCTCAGCCACTGCTGTAACATTCCTGCTCAGGGAAGCCGCTCCACAGAAAGAAATATTTAAACCAAACAGAGTGGAGAGTGAAGCCTCAGGCTGAAACAGTGCTTAGGGTAAAGGTGGCTGCAAGATTAAAATTAGCATGACTGACTGCAGTATCTAAAAAGCAAGTGAAGGTCACAAAATTTCTCCCTTCCCTTCTGCACAAGCACTATTTTAAATGTTTCTTTAAATAGGTTGGCGGGGTCCTGGCACTGGCAACCCTCAGCAACCACAAAACTTGCTGACCTTCTTTCTGCCCCAGGCCCACCACACAGAGCTGGAGGTGGAATTTTGTACATTCTTCCCATTTTTGTGGCATTTCCTTCTGCTGCTGCATGAACTGAATTTGTTTACAGCTTAACAATTATCACTAAAGAGAGAGAACCTAAAAAATAACAGAAGAAATCAAGGACACCCTCTAGTTCCCTCGAATTTGAAGCCTATGGTGTGCAGATAGGGTTTCTCCAGAGCACTCAGGAAGGGTATATTTTGGTGCCATAACTGGGTATAGTTTTTCAGAAAATATATTTCATAGAAAAAGATCTCCCATCTTTCCCAATTAAAAGCATCCAAACCCAGAATGCTTAATACACCAAACACTGGCTGTATGTTTGAGCAGACTAAGTAGCAACTAAAAGAAATTGCTTCCCTTGAATGCTGATTAATCTGAAGAAGAAAAATGAGATTTTTAGATACAGTGGGCCTCCTTTTTACCCACGTAATGCATTATTATATTGTATAGAATGATTTGGGTTGGAAGGGACATTAAAGAGCCTTTAGTCCAATCCCCTGCCATGGGTAGGAACACCTTCCACTAGACCAGGTTGCTCCAAACCCCACCTAACCTGGCCTTGAACACTTCCAGGGACAGGGCTGGACCTCTGGACCTTTGCTGGACCTGCCTCTGACCCCAGCATAGCAAATTATGGTCTAAAGCTGAAAATTTCTACTTGTTTTCAGATCTGGGAATGAATGCTATCTCTTTATTACATATGGAAGTATTCTATGGGATAATGGGGAAACTGTTTCTTACCAACTGCAGTAACAGCTGAATTTCAGCAAAAGCAGAAATTAGCTGAATTTTAATTTCAATAATTTTCACATCTAACACACTATAGGTATGATTTCCTTATAAGAGAAGAAAAAAGGAAACAATACAGTGACTGCTGGCCTCTGTTTCTATTGGAAGTGAAATCTAGGGAATAAAGGTTACGTATAAGAACACAAGAATCAATTGCAATGCTTTAAATGAGACATATTTTTGTTTTCAAGGCTGCCTTGTTGCTATAGTGTTCCAGATCACCCATTTATACTTTCAGATCCATGTTACCCATGCTGTTGGTCATCCTAGAGCCTGTTAAATTGAAGAACTTTGCTGAACAGCCTAAACCAGTGAAAAAAATGGACCAGACAAAGCAGCGAGGCTGCTTTTTGGTAACTAAACACCAGCTGCAGAGGGCAGGGCATGATAGGCTTTCTTCCTCCCTCTAACACTGCCCAGTTTGGAATGCTCTCTGGATCCTGAGGCAAGGCAGGCAATCACACTAAACGTGTATGTTTTAGAGGTGGAGGGCAGGGAAAGGCCCTGGCAACACTGGGGGTAGGAGTGTGATCTGCTTCAAACCTTTTCAGCTCACAAACAGAGCCATTAAACAAGACAAAGACTTCAAAAAATATTTTTCAACATTTTTTAGGATTTGAAGGTAAAGGAGCAGCAGAGTTTTCTGATTCCACTGCACAAAATCACACAATGGTTTGGATTGGAATGGACCTCAAAGCTCATCTCATTCCCACTCCCTGCCATGGACAGGGACACCTTCCACTAGCCCAGGTTGCTCAGAGCCCCATCCAACCTGGCCTGGAACACTTCCAGGGATGGGGCAGCCACAGCTGCTCTGGGCACCCTGTGCCAGGGCCTCAGCACCCTCACAGGGAACAATTTCTTCCCAATATCCAATCTAACCCTGCTCTCTGTCAGTGTGAAGCCATTCCCCTCATTGTGTCACTACAATTCCTGCTGAAAGAAGCCAGAAGCCATCTCTCCAAGGATGCTGTTGGCCAGGGAGGGGTGTGGACAGAGAGGGTAAAGAAAACCACAGACCTCCCCAGTGTAGGGGCACAGGGGTGGGAGGAGTGCCTTGAAGCAGAGCTGTTCACCTAACGGCTGACTGCCTGGCAGGGAGGGAGGCTGGGAGACCAAGGAGATTTATATTTCTGAAGCTGAGGCAAGCAAATAAAGCACCCTATTAAAGAGCCCTACATTCTTCAGCAGGCACTTGTTTGGCCAGACTTCTATTAATAGTGCTGTGTTTATTCTTGCACAGTGAATAAATTAAGGCAATGTTAAATGCTGTGAGCTTACGAACTCACATGAGAGAGAATATAATTTCATTCCGTGTGTGGGAAAGAAAACTTTATTCATAAAGCATCAATATTTAACAGCATCTGCATAAAACCCAAATCAGTTGTGCTCGACCCATCAGACTGGTTTTCATCCTGCATGCCACTCCCCAAACTCAGCTGCAGTGATGACACTTTCTAAACATTAAATTTATCTGAACAGATAAAATTCCAGGGACCACAACCAGTCACAAGAGCTGTAACCAGGTTTAAGGAATCATAGACTGGTTTGGGTTGGAAGGGACCTTAAAGATCATCCAGTTCCATCCCCCTGCCATGGGCAGGGAAACCTTCCACTATCCCAGGTTGTTCAGAGCCCCATCCAACCTGGCCTGGAACACCTCCAGGGATGGGGCAGCCACAGCTTCTCTGGGAAACCTGTGCCAGGGCCTCACCACCCTCACAGGGAACAATTTATTCCCAATATCCAATCTAACTCTGCTCTCTGTCAGTGTGAAGCCATTGCCCCTTGTCCTGTCACTCCAGGCCCTTGTCAAGAGTTTCTCTCCATCTTTCCCTTCAGGCACTGGAAGGCCACAATGAGGTCACCCCAAAGCCATCTCTTCTCCAGGCTAAACAATCCAAATTCCCTCAGCCTTTCCTCACAGCAGAGCTGCTCCATCCCTCTGATCCCCTTGGTGTCCCTGCTCTGGACTGGCTCCAGCAGCTCCCTGTCCTGTTGAGCAGCCCTGTCCCTAAAAAAGCCTCAGCCAAGATGAAACCCCTCATGCTTTGGTGCTTAGTATCACACACCTTTACTCAAGTCAGGTGTTCAGTCTGCCCCAGCCATGACAGAGACACCCCACACATATCACCTCTGCCCAAGCAAGAAACATCACCTAAAGATTTCCAGCCTGAAATCACTACTGTAGTTCCTCATCCAGTTTTGCAAGTAGTGAGGCAGAAGTGCTGAGGGCCACGAGCATCCTTCACTGAATTTCACAACACATCTGAAGCATCCCCATCCAAAAGCTGAATGGAAGTATAAAGAGTCAGAACTTTGCAACTTGTCCAACTCTCAGTTAGCCTTTTCCAATTAGCTAGGAAGCCAGCACTCAGGGTAGCTGGAGAGCAGATATATTCTAGCAAGTGCTAGTTCTACTCTTGAGAAACTGTTTGGGTCTAGAAATGAACAACTACATTTTGGCCTCAGTTACTCTGGTATAAATCTAAACCTGGCACCAAGGAAATCATTCTGATGTACAACAGAGTACATGGAATCAGCTGTAACTCTCTCAAGGGATGAAGGCTGAATTTACCATGGCAGTCATAACCTCTTAACACCACATGCTTCAGCAAATACTCCAAGCTACTTTCTTCCCTGAGCTAGTGACCATCTGCCTGCATCCACACCCTGTCTAAAGGAAACAAGAAACTTGTTTGGAATCAGAAATAACAAGATGAAAAAGGTTGATGCAGCAAAGGGGGTCACAGAGTTGGCCAAGGCAAACAGTTCCATGTTTCTTCAATAAATTGGCTATCTGTACTATCTGTACATGTACTATCTGTACATGTAGCTGAAGTAACTTCCTCCTGGGAAGGGAAATAGCCTGGTAGCACAGAGCTTTTGGAACACCAACAGAGAAACATCTCCTCTGTCAAAAACAGCCTGGCTGGAGTGCCTCCCTCCTCTGCTGACTCAAGTATATAAACTGCAACACATTCACAAATACCACAAATACCATTTAGGGAGGCAGTGCCCAGAGAGCCTTCAGAACTGATGCTTCCCTGCTGGCACAATTATAACAGGAATTAACTGTCTCATTCCACAGGAATCACTGAAACACACCTTTCCCCAGTAACATCATCATTTCTTTGGCAGTAAGTCACACTTCAGCCTCAAACAAGCTGTTGTTGTAGATAGATAGATAGATAGATAGATAGATAGATAGATAGATAGATAGACAGATAGATAGATATGCTGCAGGTTTAGGCTGGATATCAGGGAAAGGTTCTTCCCCCAGAGGGTGTTGGGCACTGCCCAACTCCCCTGGGGATGGTCACAGCCCCGAGGCTGCCAGAGCTCCAGGACCATTTGAACAATGTTCCCAGGGATGCACAGAGTGGGATTTTGGGGCTGTCCTGTATAGGGCCAGGAGTTGGACTCGGTGATCTTTGTGGGCCCTTTCCAAATCAGAATGCTGTGTGATTTCTGTTCTCCTGCCAAAGGGCAGGCAAGTTGCCTTTCAGGTAGGGGAGGACTGAAACCAGAATGGCATCTCGCAGCACCAACCTTCTCTGCCATATCAGATGAAATGTTGCAGGTGTTGCTCGGAGTCTGCACCCTCTTGCAGCGCTTGTTTTCACTGTGCAAAGCCCAGGAGTTGGCAAAATCATAACTGTTCCCCACCAGGGTCCCTGGGAATAAAGAAGAGGAGAAGCAACATGGCTGTTTGAGGGGTTTTAGCAACAAGTGGGCATTATTGGCTGCTATTAAGGTGACAGTCTGCAGAAAGCTCCCTTTAAAAATAAAAATTGTTGTATCAAATGGATTTTTATTCCAAACTGATTGACTGCAGGAAAGCCACTATCAGTGATAGGGATTTACTTCTGCTAAGGATGTCTCTAAGCTCAAGGACAGACTGAAGCCTGCAGAAGGCAGCTCCCACCTCTCTCACACCTGCACGAACATTGTAGGAGTTGCTGCTGGTCAGCTACAATCTGCAGAAACCAAAGTACACATCCTACCACTTAAAAATTGTCAATAAAACACAAAATATATTAGAGTCTCAAACAAACCCAGCAGCTTTCCCTAACTGCAAAAAGCATCAGCACCCTTGATCCCAGCTAGTCTTGATTTTTCTCCTGTCCAAAACTAAACATTGTGTGCTAAGAAGTTTAACATGCATCATCATGGTTTGGGCCCATCCTCTCTCTGGGTAAGGTGTCCTGAAACACACTCCTCTGTCCCAGGACAAGCAGCTCCTGACCCAGGCTTAGCAAGATTTGCATTTATTTTGCATAAAAGCAAAGCTGAACGAGTTTGTATGGCTGTGACTTCCCGAGAGATGTAAACCACCTCTCTGCTGTTCTTGCTCCATCCTTATGAGTAGGGGGACCCTCCCAGAGAGGGAATGTTTCCTCCACCCTCTTTTGCCACCCATGGCCTTGCTTGTTCCAGGACTATCTCTGCTTCCTATTGTGAATACCTGCTACTAAATTTTGTGACCCTCAGTTGCTTTTTAAAACCCCATTGTGGTGCCTGTGAGAACATCAACTGTCAGTGTTAATGCATTCCCAAGACCTTATGCAGAGGATATATTGAAATACAAGCCTGGCTGTTATCTGAAAACCAAAAGAAACTCTTCCCAAATATACCTATAGAATATATAATAATATATGCATGTATAGATAAAGATTCCAATGAGCTCCCTGTTTAGTACAAACACAAGGAATATACAGAGTGCTAAAACTCTTCTTAAACTACAGGGTATTCATGAAAACTGCACTGAGAATGCTACAGCAGAGGTATTAAGATCTGCAGACTTTTTTTGTAAACTAGAAATTAGGGGTTTTAAAAGATAGCATATATTAGGCCAACAGCAGATATCAAAGGAAGAAGACTCCCATGGAAAGGGATAAAAGACACAAAACTTTCACCTATGCAGCCAGGACTTGGCACAAGAAACAAAATATAGCAACAAGAACACAACCCTTTATCTTACCACATATTATAAACATTAAAGCAGCAGTGCAAGCCAGCCTGAGGAGGAGCAAGGTGCCAAATTCCCTTTTGTTTGCAGTAAGGCAGCCTTGCTCTAGCAGGTGTGAAACAGGAGCTGGGCTCTGCTCTGAAGCAGTGTTTCTCCAGTCCTGGCTGCACATCCATGCCAGGAGTCATGCTGGCAGCCACCCCTGGGGGCTCCTTCACCCACAGGCTAAAATTTGAAGGTCAGGACAACTGTTGTCTCTAAAATACTGGTCACTTGTTTTTTTAATTTCTCTCCTTTTTTTTCTGTGATGCTTGTAAAGTTGCACCTCTTATGCAGTTCTTTTATGAAAAGCTTTGTTTGCTGTATTCTATGACTCACACTTCAAGTAAGTGAAAGGTCTGGAGAGTCAGTCATGTGAGGAGCAGCTGAGGGAGCTGGGAAAGGGGCTCAACCTGGAGAAAAGGAGACTCAGGGGGGACCTTGTGGCTCTGCACAACTCCCTGACAGGAGGGGACAGCTGGGGGGGGTCAGGCTCTGCTCCCAGGGAACAGGGACAGGACAGGAGAAAACAGCCTCGAGCTGTGCCAGGGGAGGTTCAGGTTGGACACCAGGAAGAATTTCTTCATGGAGAGGATTATCAAGAGTTGAAACAGGCTGCTGAGCAGGGTAGTGGACTCACCCCCTCTCTAAGCGCTTAAGGAATGACTGAACGTGGCACTCAGTGCTCTAGTTTAGTTGACAAGGTGCAGATTGCTTAAAGGTTGGACTTTATGATCTTGGATACCTTTTCCAACCTAAATACTTCACTTATTTGATACTGCTTCAGGAAGAAAAGCAGGGAGGGAGAAATATCTCTGGTACATCTGACTGCTCTGGGTAAAGAGCAGCTGCCAACGCCCCTGCTTTTCCCACCTGACACCTCCATTTCCTTCTGCTGACCAACTCGAGAAGGGAGAAGGGGAAAGGCGGTGGAAGGGACAACACAACAGCCTAAAAAATAATCTGGCGTTTAAGCGGGCAGGTGATGCTGTCAACATAATCTGGCCCTGCAATCCCACCACACAGCAGGACTGCCCTTGTCTCTTGCACAGCACAGGGTTTTTTTGCCTTCTGTCTCTTCTGTGGTCACCTCTTCTTCCTGGAAGCACCCAAGATTTTGCAGAAACCACTCCCTCATAGGGTTCATCAGAGACCTACACCCAGAAACCCTCCATGCAGCCTGGGTGGGACTTTTGATAAAGCACTAGTTTTGCCTAAGACTTGCAGGAAATGTGTTGAAAATAGAAATTGTCACAAAACATAATGAAACAAAGGATTTGGACACAAGTGCTTGGAGAAGGGGTGCCTGATATGGAGCACAGTACAGATCCCAGCAGGTAAACTGGCTGCTTAAAACTCAAGACACCCAGGCAGCCATCATGGGTAGAATCTCCTTTTAGCATGTAAGATGGGTTCAGGACTCAGGTATTAAGGGACAACACAAATCCCACCTGCTCCTAACATCCCAGAAACATCACAGTCCCCATGACCTTGCAGAGGTCTTTGAGGAGAGGGCCACTCCCCCACCACCCGAGCAGCAGGCAGGGTCTCCAGGGGTGTCCTACTGGACTATGCCTTCGTGCTCCAATTGCTGCCCTCACATCTGTCTCCCTCCAGAAAGATTTTCAGATTGGTGATGGCCACTCTCCACAGCAAAATCCTTGTTCACCATGATTATCTGAGGCTCCACTCACCAGTTCCTTCTGAAATCTGAAACTGGCACCAGCTTGTTTACTTCGACACTGATGGTCAGGCAAGCAAAGCATCAGGAATAACCCCCTCATGCTCTAGGCACCCATTGGGAAGCAGGAGCCCTGACTTCCCTCCCTGGGCCTCCTGCAGATTTTCCATAAGGCCACACACCCATCAGATAACTCTGCCAGGCTCTGTTAACTCATTTACAAAATAAATGCAAGAATTTGGTCAAGACACTACAGTCCTGTGAGTCTTAACTGGTAAATAGAGTCTCAGTTGGTAAATAACCAACTTTCACATGTTGGCTATTTATCAAGCAGTGATGGGGGGGAAGAAGTGGTGAGGGTAGAGGGGTTTTTTGTTTGTTGTTTTGGAGGCATTTTTTACAGTTTTACATGATTCCAGACAACCAAAACTGTTGGTAAGGCTGCCCCAGAATTGATCCATAGTTTGCATCAAATTAATGATATTAAATAGCAAAGTCACGGGCTTTGAAATCTTTCCTGCCCTCTCCAGCTCAGTGAATATAAAATCAGTAATATTGAACACAAGAGGGAAAGAGCCATCACCAAAACTCTGCAGCCTAGTGATGCAGCCACACTCCTCACAACAGAAATGTCCCACTTCAATGCCAGACCCTGAATAAAGCACAGAGGTTAAGAATGCAGGCTGCTGGCATCTCAGATGAATGCCCTAGAACAAAGACAGCCTCAACACAAGTCATCTTCACCTGTACCATTTATAATTCCCTTGGGAATCTATTCCCTTTGCTTCTAATTGAAAATGCAAGAAAATGGGATTACTGACTTAGCCTAAACAGACATGTTCAACTTGCCTAAAATCAAATTATTGATTTCCTTTAAAATGCCAAGAAATTTGTATTTCAGAATGACCTAAACTTGGTTTACTTTCTTAGGCAAGCCAAATATTTATTATCTGCACTGCTATCACTGTGAGTTTGGAATGTGCTTTAAAATCTTCTGGTGCCAGGTACCACCCGCTGAGAAGTCACATATTCAGTCATATACATCTACACTACTTCTGAAATTAAATCATTACCTGACATAGCAGATTGTTCCTTGAAGATATTGCCTGCTTCTATGTGTTTAACCTTTATTGACTCTCCCGTGAATATATATATTCATCATATATTCTGTATTTCAGGAGCTTAAGGCTGGAGGGTGTTGCTCGCAGCTGGAGCAGGCTTTATCCACAATTCTCCATGGGTATTGTTTCATCATAAACACCTTTGTAATTTGTATACCAGATTCCCAGAAACCTGCTTCCTGCCAGTGCCAAGAAAAAAATAATGGGATACTGGATGAATTTGGGCTGGGATTTTTTTTTTCCTTCCACTATACTAAGTGTGTGTGGTATGCACAAATAACAAAATGATGGAGTGGCATCCCTGCATTGGATTTAAATGATCTGTTGAGCAGTAAGAGATCAAAGAAAAGGCTGGATGTGGCACTTACTGCCCCAGTTTAGTTGACAAGGTGGTGCTTGGCCAAAGTTTGGACTTTATCTTGGAGGTTTTTTCCAGCCTCAATGATCCTGTGCTAAGAGTATGAGGCACAGACAGAGGCTGCAGGTACCTGGATAAGCTCTGGCAGCTTTGTGCTGCAGCCTCACTCACTGTGGAGGAACTCCCTCACCATTTCTGCAGGGAAAGAACACTCCCTGAGACCACTCACATGCTGCAGGGCTAAGGAGAATCACCAACTTGGTCCTGTGTGCACATCCTGAGGAGCTTCCAGGATCAAATTGTCTGTGCTGCATCAGATTTCCTCTGTCATACTATATAAGTCACCTCCTCTGGCCTATGCTCTCAATCCCCAGTGGTAAAATGCTTGTGACAATGGTCAGAATGGTCACAGCCATGGGCTGAAGGTGGCCAAACAGGTATCTGAGCATCTAGAAAGAACCAAGCTTCATGTTTTGGACATGAACAAAGGCTGGCAACCAGCTAGAAGTGCATGCTGAGGTCAGAATGCAGAGCCTGTTCAACTGGCAAGTCTCAGAAGCCTTCACAAAATGGCCCTAAAGGACCAGACCTTATCTGGCAAGAAAAAGCAGAGGGGAAACTCTTTGTTAGGGTCTAGGAGAAAAACAGACAAAAGACTAAACAAAAACCCTAGAAAGCTTCCAAGACATTTCTTTTTATATTTTAGTTATGCATAAAATGTGAGAACGAACTCTCAAGGTTTGGCTTGGTTTTGCTTCCATATCCAATAAACAAGCAAGCCCATAGAATAAAATCAATGTTGTTTGTCAGTTTGGACAGGACATGAGCACTTTTCCATAGGATGTGCTGTTGTAGGAACCATGTCAATGGCAGTGACTCAGCACTCCAGCCTGTCTGAAGGACAGTGTGTCTGCAACTTTGGGAAAAGGTTCTTCCTGCAGAGGGTGTTGGGCACTGAACAGGCTCCCCAGGGAATGGTCGTAGCCCCAAGGCTGCCAGAGCTCCAGGAGTGTTTGGACAGTGTGGTGGGATTGTTGGGGTGTCCTGTGCTGATCCTTGTGGGTCCCTCTCAACTCAGGATATTCTGTGAACTCTAAAACCTACTGGAATGGCTTTTTTGGGGGTTCAAGAACTAACACCTATGGCCTTCAAAGCTCGGTCACACCAGTGTTAATTTACCAGCATATCAGTTTTCTTCTCATCATTCAGAGCTCCAGGACCTCAATAGCTGAACATCCATAGTGTACACAGAAACAGTGTGTGTTATTCTCTCATCAGATTCTCATCAGTTCTCCATTTCCACACTAAAAACACAGGGAGGAGTCATAAGAGCATCATGACAACAGCATGTTTAAATAGATAATAGAACAGGAGTATAAATATATCAAGAGAAAAGAAAAGCAATTACAGTGCTCATTAAGTTTTAAACACCCTTCTGTTCATGCCTCCTTTATTTACTCACTGTAAGTGGTAATATCCACTCACAGAGCAGGTGCTTTGCCTCTTCTTTCACCACCACCCTAAAAATAATCCAGATATAATCAATGCAGTTCTATATCATACTCCACTCCCTTAAGGGAAAAATCAAACTAACTCTGTTATTAAACCACAATCATTTCTTTCCCTAATATACAGAAAAATCATATTTTCATTTGTTTCCGTTGCATGTTATTCTGAAGCTCAATGATTTTCACACCTATCAATATAAACCCATCCCAGAAATCTGATTTATTAGAACTGAGGCTCCAATCTGATAAATTCCAGGTTTTAACAGGAAGCAATGGACACACCAACAGGATGGTTCAGTCTGCTGGCAACTTTAAGGTAACCCTTCACTGCCCTCTGATCACTAAGTCCTTACACCAAGCTCACATCCTGGGATGTGAAGGCCCAGGCTGGCCTTCAGGAAATTCAATCAGCCTGAAAGAAGAACAGCTAAAAACTTCAGTGAAAATAGAAGGGTAAAATGCTTCACAGGCTTCCAAGAGACTGCCTACTTTTTCTGTTTAAAGAATATTACCTCTCCCAATTGTTTGTGTTGCCCCCCACCAGGAAGCTAGATTCAACAGTATATCAGAAAAACAAACAAACAAAAAAAAAGATGATCTGAATTATTCTATATCTGATTTACTTGGAGCAAGTTAAAAAACGCTCCAGTGAACCAGCAGACCTGCCAAGGAGACAGTGTGTGGGTGTACTGATGTCCCTCACTGATACAACAAATTCAAGCATAATTCAGTCTAATTCCTTCTAAATTAGTTTAAATGAAAGGTCTTTTGTATCACTGGAAAAACTGGCAGAATTGCTGACACATAGTTCTATTCTTCAGGTTGAATCACAGATCTGTGTATCCACACAGGTGAATAAACATGAGGAAATCTGTGCCTTCTGTATGAGACACTGAGATCACTTCTATTATTTTACAGCTCCTCCAAGGAGAGACCCTGTTATGGACTTCATTACATTCCAAAATCTGTGGCTGTGAATGGACCATTTTTTTAAGAGGGAAGATGCAGCCTCCAGCATGTAAAACAAATATAGCATGAAACACATTTAAACATGTGCAGTTGTGGAGCCTTTTCCACATTTGAACAATCCAAAGCATTACAGTCTCCTTTTTTGCTCCTGCTTTTTCTAAGAGCCTTACTACTATTTACTGTCTCAAGAAAAAGCCTTAAACTTCCTATCTCATCTCATTCAGACATCAAGGGATCCAAGCCCTGGCAAGCAGTTCTGCCACCAGAGTTTGTTTCTTATTGTTTACATTGCAGAAGGACAGATTAATCATTTTAACACACCATGAGATCTCCTTTTTTTTTTTTCTGTACACTGGCACTATGCTTATGTATCCTGAGTGCCAGCAGGACACATCTCTGGAGCACTGCCAAGCTCCTTTCCAAGCTGCTTTACCTCCCTTTCTATCTTCTGAATAATTTATTTTTCATGCACACTTCATATTATCAATCTAATATATTAACATATTACCTAATTCAAACCTCTCCTCTTCTGGTAAGCATTCAGAATTAAAAGACACTCTGAAATACTACAAATCAAGACAAAGCCTTCAAAGTTTCATTCAAGACTTTTCAGAAACTCAGTCTTTACACAAAGGTGTACTGAGCAGCAGAAGCAGTCTTGTCTCTTGTTCTCAGTAGGAATTGGTGTGATAAAGGTGCACTCCAAATCCCACAGCCCTTACAGTCAGGGAAATGTCATTAAAACGTAACCCCTTTATAGAACAACATCCCACACCAAAGCTGCAAGCAGCAGGATGTTAATCTTCTGCTGTTGCAACAGTATCTATTCTTACTACCTCTTGGCCAATTCATTAAAATTTAGAAGTTGAATCAAGGAGTATTTGACACAGCTTTTCTGCGGGGCCTTCTTCCCAGCCAGTCTCCCCATATAAATTAACCTGTAGCTTTATCTTTGCATTTAAAAGTTTCCAGGTTTCTAAACATGCTACGTCCAGATGCCCAGGCTCTCCTCAGGAATGAGATGTGACAGCCATTTCTTTTCAGGAGAAAGGAAGATGAAAGGACTTAGACAGCTTTTCAGTACACCAAGTTGAGGTACCTGACAGGTTCTGCAGAAACATTTTGCTGGATCAGCAATATCTTTGTTGAATCACCCAGTAGGAAAAGTGTTCAGAGTATCCATTAAAATACAATCAGTTAGGAGTAACTTTACCTTCCCGAGTTCTGAAGTCATCTTCAAGGAATTTATTAAAATTGCCACACAACCCACAGGTCTTATTATAGTGCTTTTCTTGAAGGAGTATCTGAATGTTTCCACTGGGATCAATCTTCACCACAAAGCCGTGCTCATCACTGGATATTTTATAATAACCTGCCTCCTTCTCTATAAATATACCATTGGAAGCAAAAGGTATGGAAACCCTGTGGAGAAAAAAACAGGAAATTCTCAGCATGTGACACACAAAACCCATCAGGTTGTTTTCTGCTAGAATAATAGTTCCTACAGGTACCTTTTTTCTTCTTGCATCACAACTCCATCTAAAGAGAGGCGAAGACTGAAATATTCTCCAAGATAGACAGAGAAACCAACTTTGTTCCCATCCTGGTAATCACCTGAGGAAATGAGACACAACCAAATACTCTTAGTTCTGGGACTCACGAGGATAATTTGTAGTCAGTTAAAACTTATTCTAAACTATGACCACCACAGAAGAGTTATTAGTGAATATAAAAACATCTACCAAAGCAGTTGGTAGGAAAGTCGTGTACAATTTTGGTACAAATATAATCTCTTCCATTCCCAAGAACAACTCTGCAGAGGCCTATGCTAATTCCAAGACCCTCCAAGAAGATGGGATTTTCTTCTTACTAGTGGGGTTTAGAATACAGATAAAATTAGTTCTAAAAGGTTGTATAGTTCTTACTCCTGGACTCAGCTTTAACTCAGCCACATCTCCCTGAAAAATTCAAAATTAGTAAAGGACTTCTTTTCAGTAGGAATAGTGATAAAATCCCTATTTCTCAGCATCTTATTTATGTGTGAGCTACATTACCAAGGGATAACAGAAGCATCAGATGTAATCCCACTTTCCAAAACAAACCCCATAAAACCCAACGCAACCCATAAACAAACAAACAAACAAAAAACAAAAACTCAACCAAGATCCTTTCTGTGCAGTGGACCATCCTATCTGACAAAGGGCAACTCTTTGTCCTTTTCTCCAGTGATTAAACCCAGCTCAGACTCACCTAAGAGTGTGAAGGAGTGTTTGTGACAGTCCCCAGCAAGGAGGTAGCTGCAGTCCCCAGCAAAATTGTACAAGGAACCATCAAACGTTTTGATGTGATCATTCCCAAAAAGGCTGCAACGGGCAACTGATGACTCCTGAAGTGAAGCACCTGATAACCCTGGGTATCAAAACACAACATTAATTTGCAATTTAAAGCAATAATTTTCTCTGCTGGAATTTATTCCCACTGATGTCATGGTAGCTTCTAGGCAGACTGTAAGTCTAGCATGGCAGTCCACAGGATCACAGCTATTATTATTATTATTATTATTATTATTATTATTATTATTATTATTACACACACTACTGAAATGCCTTTTTTTGCTTTATTTCCACCGGCCCAGCCTTGCATGGGTAAAAGTCCTGATCCTTCAAGGAATGTCGTGTTCATTTGTGCCTGCCTGCAACCCCACTAAAGCCTATAGGGCACTAGGAAAGCCCCATATCTTGTTCAGTCAAACATCCCTGACTTCAGGGAGTGTCTGGGACTCAACACAAGTGTCTGGTTCAACGTAAAGAGACAAAAGGAATTACTTTATTGATGCCTTCAGCATGGTGAGAATAACCATGAGTCAACAAAAAAAGGGGACGGGGGCCTCATAGCTCACAGAAAAAAAATTGTGAAAATATATTCTAGTCCAAACCTGTTTTCTTACCTGTGATTACAGTAGCCAGCAGCAGGTTTGTTTGCAGCACTGTCAAGAGGAACATCTGTTAAAGAATCAAAAAGTGACAGTTTAGAATAGTATTAGTTTGAGACACAGCCTGTTTCACAACTCCTCAACACTTTCTATCCCTTCTTTATAAAGAAAAAATATTACTGAGGTCCTGCAACATTTCAGAAAGCCATACTCCATGCAGACAGTCATGGCAATTCAGCTGCTCTCCATTCTGCTTCAGCTAGGTAATCTAGGAAAGTTATTAATTATTCTTTGCCCACATTTTCACTTCTTGTGGCAGGGAAGTGAGCTACCTCTACAGGAAACACAACCCAACACAGACACGTATCCTAATTCCCCTCAGTTAACACCCTGCACACAAAGTGTGCAATGCACAGCATAATTTCTCAGCCAGCCTGATGTGAAGAAGCCCCCAAGACTGGCTCAGCCAAGCTGGCTCCAGTACCTCTGCAGCACAAGATTTGTGCCCAAACATCTTGCCCAAACATCCACAAAGGGAAAGAAAGAATATACAGATTTTGCACCAGCCAGCATGTTTGCTTGGCAGACCATTGTAACCACATCATCCACTGATTTCAGGGTAATAACATGCTCAAGATAAGGGGCAAGAAGCAAAGGGAGGCAATAGTGCAGAGACTAGAGACCCAGGATGAAAATTTTCATTCAACAAAATCAGTTTTAGCATTACTTCCTCCTTTCTACAACCAGAATGTCAGCCTTTGTTTTCCATATGCCTGTAAACTACCTCCAGGATGACCAGGCCTTTAAAAATAATTAATAATGGGATAGGAGGGTCATGCAGATGGTGACCTACATGGGTTCTGTGGCACAACATCAACAGTTAAGGCTGAAAGCTGCAGGGAGCTCCATCTAAGGGAAGTAATTTCAGTGATCATAAAAGCAACTAAAGAGGCTTAAATATACCAAAGTAATTAATACATTAATTCCAGCAGAGCAGACACACCTTTTCCTAAAGGAATCCTCCAATTAAAGACTAGAATGCATTTTGCAAAGACATATTGAGATTTCAGGTATAGACACACACTTCTTATTGCTGTTAGTTATGTAGGTCCAACTCACAGCCACAAAAAACACTGAGTTTGACTTATTTACACAAAACAGGAAAAGAAAGATCTATTCTAGAATTCAGTCTAACATAATGCTACATATCCCAAGCTGACATAAGGCAACATAGCTCAGAAGAGGCAACTGCATGGGAATGGCACCACAAAGAATGGTGAAGATAACAGTAGGCACTATTATTCTCAGATTACACACTTGCTACTGCATTTTTAGTGCATGCACAATGTTATTGTGATAAATCAGATACTGCCGTTCTTTGTTAACCTTTTTGTTTACAAAGCAGGCAGAGAAAAAAGGCAAGGTGTAAATCCCTTCCCATCCGTCCCCTTCCACCTCCCACTCTACTCTGAGCTGCAGATGGAGTTTCCCTGAGTTCTAACAGAGCAGGTGCCACTAACAAATCAGAATACACTCCAGTAAGATCTGCCAGTACAAAACCCTCTACAGTTTTATCACCGGCTTAATTAGAAGTGAATGTACCTTCTTCTGTGCGAGACTCCTCTTGCACATGAGCAAGAAACTCCTCCAGTTTCCACCTCTAGCCTACAACACCATTGTTCCCCTGGTGCTTCAGAAGTCAAAACTGGAATGCCTTTGGTCTGAAATCTCTTGTTTTTGTACAAGCCAGGAACTCTTGTCCATTTAAGAGGAAAGATAAAAACAGGGACGTCACATCCGCCTGATTCTCAAGACAATAGATTAAATTGCTATCGTGGAAATCAGGCACTCTTAATTGCCAGGAAGGTACAATGAGGGGAAATAGTTTTAAAAACTGACAGATAAAGTCTTTGAAATACATTTCGCATGTGTATGTGTGACAAATCTCACTGGCTGAGCCAACAGGCAGCATATTTATTTGACAGAATGTTATTCAAAAGGAATAGTAGGATGCTCCACACCTCAAAGGCCACAGAATCATTATTTTTTTTCTAAAACATTCTAATGGGGTTTTTTTATTTTTCTTTTTTCCTAAACAACAGCCTTAAAGAAGAAAGAAAAGTTCAGAGCTAGCAGTGCCCTGGAGTTTATTCTCTAGGTGCAACCTAGAAATCTTGATAATATTAATACTTATGGTAATCAATACCTGAATTTTGCCACCTTCTATCAGAGCAACGCATTTGATCCTTCAAATGCTCCTTTAGAACAACACATGGCAACAATCCTGCTCTGACTTGTTTGCAGAGTGGACACCAAATTTATGGGCATGTGTACAGCACTGAGCAAAAACTCACAAAAAAACCAGAGTTTGTCAAGTGTTACTTAACTTTCCATGTCCCATTCCTCATATTTTCAGTAACTACTAGGATTAACAAAGGCCTCAGGAGGCAGCACATTGCAGTGACTGGGAATCATTCTCTCCTCTTGGATCCAGCTGCCACATCTCAACAGGTCCTTCCGAGCCCTGAGAGCCTGAACATGAATGATCCCAGAGAGATGCTTCCTAAACCTTTCCTTATGGGAATGCCAGCACTATTCAGCATAGGGGGAGTGAGATCTTCTACCACCATGGTCTCTTGTCATCTTCTCAGTTCTAATCCTTTCACTTCTTGAGCCCCAAATAAGTCACTTCATTTGGCAACTTCCTCTGGCAAATCTAAATCCAGCAGGGCTTTGATTCACAACTTTTTGTTTGGCACATAAGGAAGGTAGAGTGAGAACACCTGGAAAAATTCCTTAAAAATAAGAACAGTGCTGATTCAGATAAGCCAGACATTGTAACACTTCTCAAGTGTGTTAGCGACCTTGGGGAACATAACAAACAAAATTAATTGAGATAGACACATAAAGAACAAACTTCTTTCATCTTGTCTGTTTATTCTCCTCCAAAAAATAAGGAAATGGTAATTAAAGAGTGCATTTATTGATTGATATTGTACATTGCCCTTACACAAAGCTTAGTGATGGTTGGGCAGTTCTGACATGTAATTTTCTAAACAGTACACTTGAGACACAGGAGAAAACATATAAACAGCTATGAAGTGCTGCCAAAAGAAAAATCTATAGTCCATTCTTGGAAACAGCACAGGAAGGACTTCTGAGAAAGATTATTCATAATACTGTTTTTCATTGCTTTGTTCAAATACCAAGTTGCATGCAACAAGTCCTGACCCTGCTATAAGTATGTTTGAGTTGAAGGACTCCATCCCAGACAAAGTGTTTGCATGAGGATCACTTAATTTCTGCAGGAAACTGCACTGATTGATTTTATGCAATCTAAACAAAGTATTCCTGGCATCTGGAACAAACAGAAACCCCAAACGCCACATCCTCCGATGCCACACACACACATACGAAAAAAAAAAAAAAAAAAAAAAAAAAAAAAAAAAAAAAAAGGGAAAAGACAAAATTACAACCAGAGGTAGGAAGCAACTTTCCTGCAAACAGAGGGAATTTCCAGTCTTGGAAAATCAGATAAATTATTGAAGGTCCTTGTGTATCCTACCACAAGTAGCACGGAGAAGGTAGGAAATCAGTGCTCCTCCTCCCAGGATAAAGGCTGGGAGCAAGCAGTGAAATCCCCAGGGGGTTGGCTGCCTTTACAACACATAACTGGAAGGTCTCAGCACAAGTCACACTGTCAAAAAGGAGTCAGACAAATTAATGAAGGGCCCCTGCCTCACAGGGATCAGATCTCAGGGATCAAGTGATGAATCAGAGACAGCTTTTGGCTTAGAAAGTCTTTACCCTGCTGTGTATTAGAAGCAGAAATCTCATCCTTTAATGTTACACTTATTTCATACTTCTCTTTTTCTAAGCAACTGCTGCTAGCCACCAGAATCCTACTTTTTGATTAAAACAAAAACCAACAAAAATTATACAAATAAAATAAAATACACTAGACAGTTTTCTTTCTCCTATCCCCATCTGCAAGAAGATATGTTTCAGTGTTTTTCCACAAATGAGATTCAAATGAAATTTCCCATTACAGATACAACAGTGAAACAATGCAAAAAGGAACAGGAAAGGGGCAAAAAACAATTAAAGAAATAAACAAAAAAAACACAGGAAAGGGGCTAATGCTTTAGTTCCTATGAATTGCAAGGGCTTTAGTGCGTTTTGGGGAGGCGGCATCAGTGCTCAGATCCTTTTCCTGGCATAGTCAACGATCCATGCTTTAAAAACAGATACGCTCAGAGAGGATGGAAAGCACTAAATACCCTCATTTGGCATTTGAAAGCCTCCAGACATCCTTCCACAGGCTGGGAAGTTCACAAGGCAAAGTAAACGCTTGAACGAACACTCACTCTCCCTCCTGCCTGGGCAGAGAAAGGCATTACTCGAGACAACACCAATTTAACACCTCCCCTGGCGGCAAGCTCACGGGATTCCCAGATTTCCAGTTCCACAGCCCTTCCCGGGGTTACGATTGGAGCCACAGGGAGCTCAGGCTGCGGAGCTCTTGGTGCTGCTCTTCAGGCTCCAAACCTGCCAGGCAGCATCCCCGAGCCTTGGACTTTGGGAGCCAAGGTGCATCCTGCCAGCCCTGCTCTCTGCAGCACGGCATCAAAGCAAAATATCCCTCTTCCAGCCCCAGAGAATAAGGATGCTAGAGCTGCACCACATTATTTCCAGCTGGTGCCAGCTAGTACTGTGTTGGAACCCTAGAAACTGGGAGTTTTGAAATTTCTGTGCTGTCAGGCACTGACCACCAAAGAACACTGCTTTTGACCCGAGGCCTTGGAGAAGGGTTTCAAAATTGAGTGATGGAACTAGAATCACTGGTGTGTAGTTTGAATAGAAGTGTCTAATATGACATGGTGGAGAATTTGGAGTTTTAGAACACAGTAATAGGTATAAAGTAAGATGGAGGTTTTAGGGTGGAGGTTTCTTCCTTCCTTCACCTTCTTCTTCATGGGTACAGAGGGTACATTTTAATTGGATAGAAAATGGTGCGCTGCAGGTCGCGAGAGTTTGGTCATGGGGTCAAAAGCAAAAATAATTTAGGTGCTAATTCTTAATTGGACAATTAAGTCTTAAAAGACCTTGTAATGAGCAAGATACATCTCCATTTTTAGCTTGTTAGCTTGAAGTGCTGTAGCACTCCCTGAAATATAGATAAGAATTAATAAACATCTGAGTCCGAACGCGAAAATCCACCTCTCGTACCTTTAATCCCGACCCTGGCAAGAAGAAAAAGAAGATTTAAAAGCGATACTCCATACACAGGGAATAAGGATACCAGAGCTGCACGACATCATTTTGAGCTGGTGCCAGCTGGTCGCGCTCTGCTGAAGTCAGTGGCACTGCTCTGTGCTGGCTGCAGAGCTCAAAGCCTCACAAATCTGCATTACATCACAAACAGCCACCAGAAATTCAACCAGCGCAGGGGGACATGATTCTTCGCCCGGTCTGTGGGCAATTTCTCCCTTATCTAAGTGAGGTATCACCTCGCCGAGATACACCCCGAGCTTTACACAGCAGCAGCCACTCGGCATTCCCGGGAAGGGCGTGTTCTCCTCGGGAAGAACAGTGCAGCACAGCCCGGGAGGGCTGTCTCCTCCGGGAAAGGCTTGGAAGCAGCAGTCACTGCTCTCTCTTTTGATTGTTCATGTCTTGTACCTCCACCCCGGGCTGAAATTCCCTGCATACAGCCAGCCAGCCAAGGGCCAGTCCAACGATTTCCTCCCCAACCCTGGAATTGTGTTTTTCCTACTCCCTCCCCCCACTCCCAACTAGTCAAAACGCTATAATCTTATTGGTTTATAGGGTGTATTTCTAGGCACAAGATTTTGTAAGCAGAGTACCCAATATGCGCATGTTATTCACAATTACCCTGTGGGAGGTTTGCCATTCATAGAGCCTGTTCTGGACAGAGCAAAACATTTCGGCATCCTTGTCATAATTTAACATCAGCACTGACATCAGACACCAAACACTCCACCACCACCAAATCACCATCAGGCTGCTGAAGAACAGCAACAACAACAACAACAACAAAACAGAAAAAAAACCCAAACAAACAAAAAAAAGCAAATTAGTTTTTCCATTAATATAATTAGAGCTAATGAGAGCCTGTATCATGCAGTGTGACATTCAGTCAGCTTTCCAACTCTGTGCTTTAAAAGTAGTTCATCCCTCCCTTTGGGACTAAATTTGTCCAAATGCAGGGCTGCTGAAATGTCTTTAGCTGAAACCACGCAAATAATGAGTAGCCAACACTTCTGGGCTGCGGGTCCATAAAACAGTTGCAGCAGTAGCAATTCACCTTGTGACTCTATAGATTCAGTAGAATAATCAATTACTAAATGAGCCAGTCACCCTCAGATACACATAGAGATCTCCAAATTTCAGATATGAAAAGCACCCTCAGTTGGTCTTTTAACTTTTAATCTGAGGTTTAATCAAGCATAATGAATGCATGCATATGCAGGTATACACCAATACATGCACCCACCTGCATGTATCCACTAATTAAATTTGTCCTGACAGAAATGTATTAATATATGAGAAAGAAAGAAAAATAAACAGGAACGGCCAAAGACAGGAAGTATCCTCTTAGTGTGGGGAGATGGGTGAAAATAAATAGAGGAGGGAAGCCTTCTTTCTCATGTGTGCATTCCTAAAAAAAAAAACCAAAAAAAATTTGAATCACTTAAAAGTACCTGTGATTCTAGTCCTAAATCACAACTAATCATCCGTATAAATCCCACAATTTCAGCAGTTATGGCAACTGAAACAAGAGCCACAGTTTCCCAGATGAGAATTAAAAAGCCTAAGTGGTTACTTTTGCAGAGTGAGGCTTTACTATTATATAAGTGAGCAAACACAGACCCCATGCTGCTGCTTTGAGAAGCAATTTCACCTTCGTGCAGTATGACAGAAACTATACTTTGTGTGTCGGCATCACAAGCATGTACACAGGGATAAATTAATTAACATCCTCTGCTCCACATACAGTGCTGGTCTAGGGCCCTGGGAGATTTACTAATTAAGAAGTTTATTAATGACAGACTTCCTGAGATGCTCCTGAACGAGCACAGGTTTCCTTCCAGGGTCACAACTGTTACAAAATGCCCAACTCAGGAGCCAACTGGAGCTTCTGTGTTCAAGGCTGACCCCTGTAGGTTTGTCCCAAATTAATTATTTTTCAAACAAGTACAGCGCCAGGGGTTCATTAAACATTTCAACACAAGTGCTAGCAAACTGTTCTGACAATTAAAGCCACACCATCTTAAAAACACTCGCTGTAACCTGGGTTTCTGCTAGCTCTTCAGACAGCATGTTAATAAATTTAAGAAACATCTATTACCATGTTTTCTCCACATCCCTTCCTGGACAATAAGTCAGAACAATTCTCCACCACTCCCTTTTTAAGTTTGTGGAACTGAGCTCCCAGGTTGCCTCTCTAAAGCACATTTCTCCCCATTTTTATGGTTTTCACAGCTCATCTCTAACTCTAGATACCAGAGCTACGGCCAAGTTTAAATATTTAACACTGCTGCTATTCCTAGAATGCAGCATCATTCATATCCCTTGCTCCCTTCACCAGCATCTCCTACCACTTCAGCAATTTAAACAGCATAAGGCAGAGATAGATACTAACAATAATCAGAAAAAAAAACACCTCAGAAGGGTAAACTATCATTTGGCAACATACAATCAATGTGATGAGCACTCATGAACACACATGATGTGTTTTCAGCTCACCCAAATGATGGTATGTCAAATCTTAAAGGTGCCTAAAGGTGGGCACCTAATGCATGCATTATTGCATTAATACAATTTGCCACAGTTGTAATCTCACTAAAGATTTGTAAGGTTTGTCATACCCTGCGTTTTCCATAAACCCATCAAAATCCATTAAAAAACCTTCAAGCAGCATAATGGAAATACTAATTTCAACAAAACAGTTGAAAACACTTGGGAATAGTGCTATGAATTCCACTGAACTGCAGAGAGATGCCTGTTCCCATGGAATAACAGGGTGTTTCTGAAAGGCTTCACCAGGAAGGATCATCTTGGTCCCTTAAGGTTGAAATTTGGCCTATGGAATTTCCTAGCATTATCTTAAGCATTTATAGCACTATCTTAATCACTTTTGAAAAGGCAAGAAGTTTCATCCATACAAAATCTATTTCACTCATTTTTAGAATGCCAACGAAGAACCAACTCCAAGAAAAAGCTAAGAAAAAAATCACATGTTCCTCCCTCTGAAAGGCTGATTTACCCCAGTACAAGACAGAGCATGTTACTCATTGTGGAGGACAATTAAGTCCCAGAAACATTCACTGCTCTACTGGGAACAATTGAGACCATTATGTGATCAACAAATCTGTGTCTTATGCACATTCCCCACCACCACCCTTTTTTTCCTGCAGTCATCCAATATAAGCATAAGGAGTGGGAAAAAAAAACAAAACAAAATAAAAAATTAAAAAAAAAAAAAAACAGAGGCAAAATGCTCAGATGGTGAAATTTTCCTCCAGTTCCCATTTTCTCCTCATGCATTGGTATAAAATACATATCCTAAAATCACAACACAAGATCAATCACAAGACATCAACCACAATACAAAGACTCTGAAATTCTAGAATATTAATTGGCTCTCTCATATGCCTTTTGATTTTTTTCTACCATCAAAGGTTTATAAGACTTTCTCCAGAAACATGAAGGGTAGAGACTTCAAGATGAAAAGCAAAGCTGAGACATTCACAAGAATTCCCAATCCCCACATTTAACATCCAAATAAAAGATTTAACTCCCCAAATACTCTCCAGTTTCAAAACATCATCAAGCAAGCTGACAATACAGATAATACAGGGATTGGAATCATAGAATATCCTTAGCTGGAAGGGATCAAGGATCATGGAATCAGCTTGATGCCACCCTAATTCCCTACAACCCTTTGTGCTCAACCCATGAGATAGGTGCTCACCCCTCACAGACTGGAGGTAATGGGGAGTGTGTGTGTGTGTGTGTGTGTGTGTGTGTGTGTGTGTGTGTGTGTGTTTCTCCACTGGACTGTTCCTAAAACTATGGAACTTTATAGAAATTGCAACAAAAATTTAAAATACCCTCTAAGTTTGACTTTATTTTTAAAAAAAATGCATCAAGTAGTCCAATCTTTTTCCATTTGCTATGGGACAAGAACTGCACAAAACTGCATCCTAATAAAAATTCTGTTTTTTAACATTTCAAAGCTGACAGATACCTTGAGCTCACTATTTTATGAGCCCATTGCCAAAGATTTTATCTTTAGAAGCACAATAAAAAGACAGGACCTTGTTTATGTGTTTGAGTAACAAAATCACGGTCATAAATTGTTCAGAAAACCCAAAATAATTAAAAATTAAGCTTCCTTTCTTTGTGCAACAAAAGTAATCAGAACATATTCCTTGCTCCTTCTCTTGTTTAGCAGAAAAATGCACAGTATTCAGAGGAACAGTGCCTGAGGATACTTGCAAGCATGAATATATCTGTATATTTTATTGGCTTCTTATTTCTGTTCACATCCTTCTGGTTCAAACCCACACAGTTCTGAAAGTCCTCAGGCCCCAAGGCACGTGCACCTGCTATCAATCAGCTATATGATTGAGCTATCAATCCCAGCATCTGCCAGGCTTTCTGGAAGGACAGAGTCACACATGGATATGGAGAGATCTCAGGAAGGTTAAGGCAGAGTTTACAGAATACACACAATGGCAAAAATCAGGTTTAATCTGAAGCTAGTGTATTGAGAAGAGAGTGCACCCACCCTTGGGACTTGGTATTCTGGTGGATTAACATGGTGGCTGCAGTGCCTTCCCTCCTCTTTCCCATCTCACCTTCCAACACTAGGCATGAAAATTATCTTCCCTCAAATTTCCTTCAAAAAATAACCATCATCCATTTCCAAAAGAGAAGTCAACTTCAGCCATTTTACTTTAATAGAGACTGTTTAATTAACATGCTGTGACATCCATGCATTCATCATTCCATGAATCACTCACATTTTTTTTCTCTCTCCTTGTTTCCCTGATTTAGGAATCACATCCCAGATCATGTCATCACTCTCAGGTGACAGGAGGCAGAGATGCACAGTAGGCATTGCTAGAGCAGGTGCCACTCATTGCACAAAGACAATTTTATAGCCATTACAGTGATAACAGAAGTGCCAAAACTGCTTTCAGGGAGTATTTTTCCTCACAAGTAATGAGCAGCCACTAGTTTAATTACAACTGCAAGCCATAAACTAAAGCAATTGTCACCTCAGCATGAGGGAGAATTTCTTTACCTTGGGGGTGGCAGGGAACTGAAACAGCCGCCCAGGGAGGTTGTGGAGTTCCCTCTCTGGAGACATTCCAAACTCACCTGGATGCATTCCTGTATCACCTGCTCCAGGTGACCCTGCCTGGACAGGGGGGTTGGACTGGGTGATCTCCTGAGGTCCCTTCCAGCTCTAACTATCCTGTGATTCTGTAAATAAACTACTTCTTTAACGTGTGGAGCCATCAATTACACCATACAGGATGGTGGCAAAAATACGACTTCTTTGTAAATAAAAAACATTGAAAATACTTTATAGCCATTATAAAACATTATAGTATAGGCATTTCTTTGGGAAAACAGAAAGAAAAGAACAATACCTTTTAATTCTTTAAATCAGGACCACGGTCACATCTTGTTTACTGAAAGACAACATGGAGCTTAGTTCTCAAACACACACTGATTTTCCACCAGATTCAAAAGCATGGAGCTGATTGCACGAATCTCAAACTGAAAACATCTTCCACACTACCTTTTATTTATAAAGATGAAAGTAGTTTTATTTAATTTTTAATTATCAAAGAGTTTTATTTATAAAGAAGAAATAAAAATACCTCAATTTTATACCACTAGGAACATCTACAAGACCAACAGCTCAGCATCCCACTAAGTTAAGCACTGCACAAGCTTAGGACAAAAAACTGCCCAAACAAAAGCATCAGTAGGAAGACCACAGAAACAAGGATTGAGAGAGGAAGCTACACAAAAAAAAAAAAAAAAATCACACAGATCATTGAGCAGGGCTCAGCATGGCTTGGGAATCTACTGGTTTTACAAGTAAATTAAGTTTTAAATATTTTAACATTACTTTCAGCTATTTGTAGCTTTGCAGTCTAAAATTAGTAACTTGAGTTAAAGCAAAAAGGGATGTTCAGAGAAGGCAAAGCAAAGAAAGCATTCCTCAAAGAAAAGCTGAAGAGCACTGGAGCCTGAATTTCCAGTAACTAGCACCATCAAGAATCAGACTAGTGTTGGAAACTACAAAATCACTAAACCACAGATTTAATCCCTCCAGAGACTTAAAAACAACCAGCTGCCATCTTTGTTAAGCATCAAACATCTCATGAGATGAGAAAACCTCTCATATGACATTTTATTATGTCCAAAGCTCTATGTGCTACTAAATTTTGGAAGGGCTCTACCTTGAAGGTGGCTCTGGGGCACTGAACTCAAATTCATGCTGAGCTCCTCCGTATGGGACCAGCTTCTTTCAAATCTCTTGCCTCCTGACTGATAGCTGGGAAGTAACAGCACTGGAAAGTAAAATTCAGTATTTCCTAAAGATATGTAGTTAAAGCCTGTTTTTCAGCCTGGTTTAAAATTTACATACATATTTCAATATTAATTTAATTCTTCAGCCACTTTTTGACCAAGTCATGGGGGTTTATGTGCTCTGTCAGCAACCTTGGGAGAAGAGGGAATCTTGTTCCCAGAAAAGGAAAACTGAAGCACCCACTCAGCACTTTACCAGCATTGCCTCACTACAAACCAGTCCACGGCTGGGTTATCTCCTGACTGTAGTTTGTAAACAAAGGAGGGATATCTAACTCTGCTACTGTTCCCAAAATTATTTATATATAAACAGACATTTTTTAATGCTCCATCTGGAAAGTCTGACATGGGATTTGCAAAGCTCCTGTCCTACCTCCTCAAAGAGGAAAAAACACAGAAGCACAAAGTCTGGAAAATTCCCATTAGACCTGTAAAACTCCACAATCTGGTGATAACTGACCTAAGTTGGAGGGGCGGGGGGAAATAAGACTATTTTGCATATCCAGAAAGTTTTCATCCATTTTGGGAGGGTTCCTGAGATCCCTAGGAGTCTAATGAAGCAGTGTGCTGAAAAATAAGGGAACTGGGCAAGGGGACAGATGGATACGTGAACCGAAGGTGCCGCAGTCACATCGTACCTTCTGAAGATCTAGAATTTTCCAGTGATAATGTTAGAAAGCCTCTGACCAACTCAGGAACCACAGCTCCCGTCAAACAGTACCACAGTGTCCCTTTCCATCAATTAATTTCCTTAACAAGTAATGCACCAGGAGAACAAGGAGGATGTTTGAAGGACTCATGGTGGGGGACAAAGGAAGGCTTGTGAACTTCCCCACTGAACCATGCAGGAAGATAAATCTGACACTGATGCTCTGGACAGAATAATGCTTACAGCTGTTCTCAGTCTGGTTTTATCTGGTCATTGCTCAATTGTACCAGAGCTGAGCAATTCAGCAGCATCAAAAAATGCAAATACTGCTCACAACATTTATTCCTGACAAAGATTAAAATGTGTGATTGCAGGGTGGTCTGCTCAGACCATCACCTCGTCAGGGAAAATGGGGCAAAACAGAACCTTGATGGTGGCTTGACTGCAGCGACTCCCAAGGACATGGTCAGTATTGCCTTACTAATTTCTGTGCTCCTACTGTCTACCAAGAATTTTTGTTTCATGCTTTTCAAACACCAGAAATTATTTGGAGCTGGCACCTTGGTGCTGTTTTCAGTTTGTACAGTGTTTAAAGTGGGGACTGGGTCCACAAGTCTGCCTTACAAATAGCATCAGCACCATACCACATGGGGAATAAAAAAACCCTAAACCAAAACAAATCAAAGTCAAAACTGAGCTCTGCCACACGCACTGAACCTGTCAAGTTTAATCCTGTGGAATGGAGAGAACATAAAGCCTTTGCAAGTGATGAAAGACACATTCATACCTAGGCTAGAGTTTACAGTCACCAAGGAGCTAATCATACAAGTGACATAAATCCTAGTCTAGACAAAGCTTTGTACACTGAAAGGAGTAAAAATACAGTGCCATGGCATGAAATACAGCTTCACACCCCTCAATAACAAACGTTGGGACTACTTCAGAGAAGATTTTAAGCACCAGAGGTTCATGCTGGCTTTCCTCCTCCTTGTCAACATACCAAGAGCCACTCAGATAAGAATCTACCAAGGCCACCTCAGTTATTTACAAAGGTCATTTTGCATATTTGTGTCCCAACATTTGTTAGCTATTGCAGTGAAAACATGATGGTCCTCAACCGTATTTTCTAGAAGTCCTTCACAGCCTTGCTCCCAGACCAGCCAACGCCCCTGATTCTTGTTCTCTCTATTTAAAACAATTAACATATCCTAGCATGCCCCACGTGGGAAATAACGAGGAGAGGGAATGTAGCAGATCAAGAAATAGGAAAAGAAAGAGCACAAAGCCAAAGCACTGTGTTCCCCACACAGTCACTGTCAGGAAGCTAGAGAGTCCAAAACAGTCAGCCAGGGCTACGGAAGTAGCCTGGAAATCTCCTTCCAAAAGAATGGACATGTACAAAACAGCAATTTTGAAAAAACCTTGTTCACAGAAAGGTAAGGATGGGCTGCAATAAGCTTTTCCCAGTGTTAAATCTCCAAACCCAGGGCTTAACAAGGTGCTATAAATGCCATGTGCTGAAAAGCAAGAAATGTGGAGCTAGAAATTGCTTTTTGGGGAGATGGATAATTTTAAATCTATCCTGCTCAATGGAAAGCAGGAATAAATCTAAACTTCTCTTGCTGGTGGTAAGAGAGGCTGCCCAGCAGTCATTTCTAGCCTTAATAAACCATTTCTATGTGAGTAAGAGCAGAAGGAGTCTGGCCCCAAGCACCCTAAGCTCTCCAACGCAGCTGTGTTCACTGGCAGAGGGAGGAGGGACAAGTTCTGAGGGCTTTCCCCTGCCAAGTGCCAGGACTATTCTCCCTGACTCCTCACTTTTCCTACTCTTCAGCCAAGTGTGGCGTTACCCTTCTGCAGCTCCTGCTGCCACAGAACCAGTCTAGCTGTGGGAAGTATCTTGGCACATCTTCAGGTACAAGGAAAACTCCCTTTCTGACAGGCATGAGCCCCTGCAGCACCATGAGACCAAGTCCAGCAAGGGCCAGATTAAATCTGAGGTTTATTAATACCAATTTTGAGCAGAGGCTTTGCTCGCTAGACAGCACTAACTTTGCCAGCCCAGGATGTGTGAGGTTGCTCTGAAGCACAACTATATCTGCTATAATCCCAGATCACATGCTGGTGTATTAAGATAAAAATGTCTTTGAACTTTTAAATTTATTTCCCTGGATTTCTTTTTGGTACTGATTCAACACCGATACTGGGATTGGTGTGATAAGAGAAGGCAAGTTGCATTATTCTAACTGTGCAAATACAATTTAGCTGGTTTGGGGGAATATTTTTCTCTGCACTTTTAACTGTGAAGTTTTAAAATGACAAGAACACACCTGGATTTGCATCCAGTGGAAAAATACCTACTGGGCTGCTGCTAGCTGTGCTGAGGAGCCCTTGAAATGAAAACAAACCAACCACAAATCACACTAATGGGAAGGCTGTCACTTCTGGATTCAACCCTAGGAACAAAATATAATAGGAGAAAAGAAATATTTGCTTTAGTCCCAGACACAGAAAGTAAATCATCTGCAAGGAGAATGACATTCCTCTCCTCCCCTTCATCCCAAACTAGAGATCAGGTCTATTGACATGAACAAAAGTAAAGGGAAAAGAAAGAAAAGACAAACTCATAACATAATAAAGAAAACAGCTGTATATTCCTTGCACACTACACATACCTATTATAACTATTAAATACATAAGACAATTACCCAGAAAATCAGACACCTCAATTCAGCTCCAAATTTTCCACAGATTCCTTGGACAAATTGGGGGGGAGGGGGAGGGGGGGGGTTCCATATAGAAGGCATTTTGTGAAATTATATACATAAACATCTGAGGATTGAAATAGTCTCAGTTTCCTGACCTAGTATCTCAAGCTGGACACCTAAGAAATAGAAAGTCTCCCGCCCTGGGCTTGAAGCTTCTCAGAAAGCACAGTTTCCCCTCTCCATTCCCCACCAGGTCACAGCAGCAAAGGCAAGGCAAAAAGCTACCCCCGTTTAGGTGCATGGCTCCTGACTTTGAAAGGATCAGAACATATTAAATGCCAAAACAACCTACTAATAATATCCATCATAAATATCACAACACTGCAGTGGGAGTTTTAGCTTTGTTTTTAGATCATCCAACCCCAGGCTTGAGCCCAGTAGGATCAAGCACTTGAACAACACATATTTAGATGCCAAAATTAACAACTTTGAATTACATGTGGAGACTTTTTGAAATACACATTTCTAATCCAGGTATTCAAATAGGATGTGGGACTTTCCTAAAGGTTTTGCTTCCAAGTGGCAGCTGAGCAGTGGAAAACCCAGCTTTGAGATACTTGTTAGTTCTGTGGTTAGAAAAGAATATCTGTGTAGTCAGATCTCACAGCCTTCTGAAGAATATATTCCAGTCATCCAGAGCTCTGGTATCTGGCAAATCTTCAATATCACATACTTGCTGACTACCCTAGTGTGCTCCAGGATAATGCTGAATTCTGAACCCAGCCCTTGGCACAAAGTGTTCCCGTATTCTTTTCAAAAGACTTCCCTCCTCCACCCAGAAAGTTAAAGAAGCAATTGAAGCCCTGCTGTGGAAATACAGAGTTCGTGTTTTAGCTAAGAGGAGTGCAAAACAGGGAGAACAGAATTTTATACAGAAAAAGGGGATAAACCTGCAGCTCTGATGAGAAATTAGAGCGGGGGGGGGGGGGGGGGGGGGGGTGCTGAGGCTACATAGGAAAAAAAAGCTATGTCTCTCACCCTTTCCATACAAAAAAATTGAGAGCAAAATGCTCAGGAAATGGAGACTTGCTATGCCCTAAACTGCAACTTCAAGCCATACCCACAGGAAATATGCCTATTCCTGGCATGTGACTGTCATCGGGATATCCATGCTAGGTAAAAGGGTGCCATTCTGCCGAGAAAATTCAGCTGCTCTCTTCATTTCAAGGTGGAGCCACAGTATTGTTACAATTTATGCCACACTCGATTGGTTTCTGATCTATTTCCATTCCTGTCTCTCCACTATCTTTTATGATTGCTAAAGTTACAAAGGTAATCTTAAAGAAAATCAAACACCCTTTTCAGATTATTTTCTGTGTTTTGCTTCTGAATAAAGATACTTGGCAGAATCTTCAAGTTTAGCAATTCCAGTTAAGCCCTTAATTCCAAGTATAGAAACTTAAATTCAGATATCCACACACCTGAGTCATTGCTGAGCATTTTAAAGAGACCCTTATCTTTAAATCAGAGAGCAAAACCTTGTGATTTGAGGACATCTGAGCACTACAGCTTGAAGTCAATACCAAACTGTGACTGAACAAAAGAAACCCTTTCTTGCTTTATATAGAGCTGGCAGATTAGAAATTCCAGCCAAATATTCCCTCAAGTTTCTATGATGAGTCACACCAAAGACTGGTTACCTTCATGGCAACAAGTTTTTATGAAAGTAATGGAAGGTAAAAACAAAACCACAAAAAAAAAAAAAAAAAAAAAATCCACAGTATTTATTTAAGACCTGTATCCATGCTTCTTAATATTAACTAGACATGTCAGGTTTTACATCATATTAGAGACCATACCTAGACAGGCAGAACTGAGGTTCGTCTTGTGTACAGGTGTGTCCAGGGTTCAGACATACAATAGGTTATTTTTAATTTTCAGGAACAAGTTGACTCACTATAAATCAAACTCTGATTTCAATGTACTCACAAGGAACCACACAAAGCTCCTACAGACAAGTAGGACCACAGTATTCTATTAGAAAGGTGATTTATTACTTGGCATTTCTTGAAGTTCTGGAGCCATTAATAGACTGGAACAACATGCCAGTTTTGAGACTCACCTCACAGTCTGCCTATGCCTACTGGCATTTGAAGACTTGGTTGCTAAGAGTTAAAAATTCCATTCTTCTTTTTCCCAAGACTATCTAAAAGGTCTTACTGCTCCTATATTTTTTTTCCTCAGGTCTGGATTATCCAGGTCTGGGTCTATTTTATTCCAAAGCTTTATCCTCCCTATGATTTGAAGGGACTACTCCTCATTCCTCCATATGTTTTTTTCACAGGCTTTATTAAAGCAGCTAAAATATTTTTAGAAAATAAGGATGCCTAGTTTAGCTCTGAAAAAGCACACCTTCAACTATCTCAAAAGACTTCTGAAGAGGAAATAATTCCCCCCTACTTCAGTTATATTAACTATTAACATCTGTCCCCCTCGGTATTATGGTTATGCACAGTATAAATATAATTTCAAATTTAATAGCAAGCTGAACAAGATGACTTCTGAAGTCAAACCCAAAGTATTTAATTATGTCAATGCTAAAAGAACCAAAATAATATAATGATGCTTATTTACAACCTCTTTAACCTCTCAGGTAGCAATTTATTTCAGAAAACACAAGATTTAAGGTAAGAAAATAAACAAAACTTCAGACATAGAGAATGCAAGGCTGCCTCCTTGCAAAAGTTAAAAAAAAAAAATCCATAAATGCACATACTATTTCTAAGGAGGCTTTCAGTCCTTATTTCAGTTGATAGGTATGAAAGACATGATCTTCAATTATGCATTATCTTGACCCTTGCTTTTATCCACCAGCTTCATCAAAGGTTTAATTAAAGGAGGTTGTGGCAATGCCAAATTTAAATCCATCTATGGGCTCACCAAAAAATCAAAATTTTGATCTTTTGCTCCAGAATTAGAAAGTTTCATGTATTACACCAACATAGGACAAAAGTAGAGTAACAGCTTTTAAAGGAAGAGATTCAGTTTAAAATAATTCAGGCTGAAGTTGAGAGAGAAATAAACACAATCCTAAGGCTTATTCTCAGAAAACTGCTCCATAAAAACAAACACTCCTGAGGGATACAATAGGGTATGTCCTAGTCCAGCTCCCTTCAGGGTGGTTTAACTAATCATCATTTAACTAATCATCACTGGTGATTTGGGGCACTTGGAGAACTGTGTCCAGCATTTCAATGCATTGTGATTCATAACAAGAAACTCATGAGAATAATTGTAAGCTTTAGTAAAGTAAATATGTTTATATTTACTTTATTAAAGGCAAGAGTTACTTTCCTATAAACATGTTTACTTTCCTATAAATTTTACTCTACCCACATCTTGTCTTTGAGGAGAGGATATTACCTCACCCCTGATGGTACCATATGGAAAAGGGAAAGCATATTCAACAACCTGTTCAGCAACTGATCCTTCTTGAATGCCCTGCTTTGTTGCTGGATTTAATGAAAATACACTCACTGACAGAATACTGAGCTATCAGCTCAAATTTGGTGTGACCTCCCTTGTCTAAAATGTATCATAACATCCAGAGTTTCTCCATCTTGGCTTTTACACCTTTTACCTATTCTAAAAAGCAGCCCCAGTACATGATGTGTTGCTTTTCCATGCTATTTGCTGAACTTTTAAGATTTTTTTTCCAGGAAAGGTGAGAGTTGTTTCCCTTTTACAATACTTGAAACTCACAGATTGATTGCAGCAGCCTTATTTCTCACTCCTGCTCTGGAAGACACAGATTGATTTGCCTCAAGCAGGTCTTGATGATCTATGCTTCTCTGTTTCCATCACCAAAATAAAAAAAAAACAAACGCCCAAGGAAGCACAGGCAGCAAAAGATCGAAGCAGATGGATTTCAGCACCCAAGACCACATCCATCACCCATACAAAGTCTCCTGCAAGAGCTTCCCACCCGATTTGCATTTGACAACAGCAATTGTGATTGTTCAAGGGCTCTGAAGTGCTGAGAGCAGCAAAGGTATCCATCCTATCTTGCTTTTCATAGCAGCTGGGGCAAAATAAATTACATAACATTCTGCACATATTCACTAGAGGCCTGCCCATTACACTTTGCCCTCCACTCTGACAGCATTAGAAACAAGCAAAGGTAAAGATGGCAATGCTGTATGACATTGGCATTATTCACCAAAGCTTGAGAAGATACTCAAGTACCTCCTGGTAATTTCAGAGATGAATGCACACCTGCACTTTAGAACATGGGTTTACAAAAAGCACATTTTGTCATCTGATTTTCAGCATGTAAAATAGGTGAGATGGTTAGAAGCCTCCCTTGCATTAGAAGATAAGCTGCAGCCCAACACCACTGGCAATTAAAGCCCTGTTAAGAGTTTTCTTATGGATAATAGCAACAGGCTGCCTGTGACACCAGCTGGGATGACCCACACACTGTGGTCTAAAGCAGCAGTTCCCACCTGCAAACCCTGAACATTGTTCCAGGCCTGCAGGAAAGATTTTAAGAAGTTAAAAAAAAAAAAAAAAAAAAGATGCTGGTGGAAAGGGGAAGTGATTTTTCTCAGGCTTCCCAAGCTATGGAGCAATGTGTGGCGTGATCAGCAGGAAATGGCCAGAGACCTCACAAGGAGACAAAGAGTCCATAACCAGAAATATTTAGAAACCCTACTCTTGACCATCTCACAGAAGCTGTTAAAGTCAATGACCTCACTAGAATGCCAAAAATAGCCAGTTCATTTTGAAATATAGTTCCATATAACTTTTTTTTCAGGGACCTCACATGACATCTTAAGAACTGACAGCTTCAAAGGAGCAATATTCAATACTGCAACTTCTATTCAGCAGTATTCCCTCCTCAGTTCTCAACGCAATCAGAGGAAACTGAAGGGAGAAAAGGAAAACCATCAAGAAAATATGAGAAGAATTTAAGAACTGAATTAGCATGGGGAGGGTAAGGAATAAGAAACATAAATCAATAGAATAAAACACAAGGTTCAATCCTACAAGCAGATATTTTTTAATCCACACACTTTCAGCAATGCATAGCTGCTTTAATTACGAAAGAGTGAAATGCAAGCTTAAAACCAAATCCATGTTTGGAAAATAAAATTGAAAGCAAATCCAGAAAACAAAATCAACCTTATCTAGTTCAACAGTATTAGACCCGTGTTGGAATACATGAGATGAGTGCCAGTTCAGAATTAAAAATTATTTAACTTCACCTGCAAGTGCTGTGTGGTTACCCAGGAATAGAATTGTCTCCCTTGAAGACAGGGTGCTTAGGGAGGAGGTTATTATTCAACAGCTTATCTGAAATAGTCACTAAATAATTAAGTCCTAATAATTTCCAGTGAGGACAGGGATTAAGGAGCTTTTTTGTATACCAAAGCAGATCCTAATATTAAATCACTACTGCTAAAAATGAAAAGCATCTAGTGATTTTTTTTTTTCATGTATGACATTTAGAGGTTTTGGATAATTTTTTTCATTCTTGGCATTTGCATAAAGAAAGTTTATTTTCTTTCTGAGAGGACAGGACAAAGAACATCCTGAAATACTTCTGCATAACTGAAAAATTGGGGGGAAACATTCCCCATTTCTCCATTGCTGAACATTACTTTTCCTGCTTTCTTAAACTGACTGCAAAGTAACCCACCAGCATTTCAAAGCTCAGTTCCATAACTAATGTTTCTAGCTAAGTATGAACAATATTTATACTTATACATACGAAAGGATTTATAAATACAGTTAATTGAGATACTGCCAGAGTGTTCAGATTACTTTGCAGCAGAAATTTAAATTGTAAAATCCTTAATGGAACCGTGAATCTGATTAAAAATAATATCTTGACAATTTCCTAGTCATCCACATGACAGCACTGGGAAGAACAGCCCGAGAACCTCCCTAACCTGTGCTCTGTGGACCCATGAAACTGGGACTGCCGGGAAATTTGAGGAAAACACCTGGAAATCCACATCTGGCTGGAACAGAACAAAGACCAGAAATATTTTCAGATTTGGGACCACTGTTACAAGTCATGTTTTAGAGGCATTTGGACAGCACCCTTAATCTCATGCTTTAATTTTGGGTTAACCCTGAAGTGCTCAGACCAGATGGTTGTTGTAGGTCCCTGAAATTTTCTATTTCTATTTCTATTTCTATTTCTATTTCTATTTCTATTTCTATTTCTATTTCTATTTCTATTTCTATTTCTATTTCTATTTCTATTCTTTTGAAGGGGGAAATAAAAGCATCTAGAGAGACTGTTAAGACTGTTAGTTGTGGCTTTCTTGGCTGTCAGACAGACCTGGAGCCATCTTGCTCTTTTCTGATGCTACCTGCATTTCTCTCTCACATGTGCTGGAAAAACCAGGATTATTTTTCCACAACAGTCATAGCTGAGCCTCCCATACCTGATTTTTAATCTGTCACCTAGAAAGGTTTGCCCAAAGTCTCCCCCCCACACCACAGTGCTGTATTATGGCAAGGGAGATGTGTCATATCACAGGGCCATGTGCTCAAGAACCTGCCTAACCTGCCAGCACTTCGACAGCAGCCACAGCCTGTGGCCCCACTCCTGTCCCCTGCTCCTAAAATAATTTCACCCACACAGAGAGGTCTGACACATGCAGACATCAACATAGCAGTTAGATGAATCACCCTTGGAGCTGCACAAGTGTCACAGCCATGATTTCCAAACAGGCATTTTGCAATCTTTCAGAGTCGCAGTATTTGTTTGGTAAAGCTTTGGTCTCCCATTCTCCAGTCATGAGCCTGCTCTCACACCAGAACCAGGTACAAGCACTGCTGTCTGCAGCATGAGGGGCTTAAATGGTAATTTAACTTGGAAAGGAGTTAAACCACAGGCTACCCTTTCAGTGATGTCATACTGCTGCTATGAAAAATTAAGAGGCATCCAGACTATTTTTTGTATTTCACAACAATTAAAAAAACAAGTGTGTTTTCTTCTCCCTAAATAAAATGATGACATGTTCCACATCCCAGGATGGGTCAGGCTGGAAGGGACAACAGTGACTCATCTGGTACCATCTCCCTGCTCCAGGGCCATCCCAGAGCATAGGACACAGGATTGTGTCCAGAGGGGTCTGGAATATCCCCAGTGAGAAAACTGCACACCCTCTCTGGACAATCTGTTCAGGGCTCAGTCACTGCCCAGGGAAGAATATCTGCCTCATGTCCAGATGGAACTTCCTGGGCATCAATTCCTGTCCATTCTCTCTTGTCCTATTGCCCTGCACCACCAAGCAGAGCCTGGTTCCATCCTTTTATCACCCTTCCGTCCTGAAGGAGTCTACTTTCATCACTGGTAATAGTAAGGATGTCTGAATTATTATGAATGGATGCTTTTCAGAATTTTTGCTTTTTATCCCACGGATTTTATCTCAAAATTTGAAAATTGTAACTGATTACGAAGCGATTTCATAAAGGTTCTTAAGTTCGCATTGAGATTTTCCAGTAAAATAATAACTGATTATGAAACAATTTTGTATGGGTTCCTAAGCTCATATTGAGATTTTCCAGATGCTCTCTTGATATTATCACTACTCATGCATCGTACACAAATGTCTTATGCCAAATATTTGCGAGAGTGTGCCCAAATCTCTTCTAAACTTCCTTCTAATTTCAGTTTAAAACAAAGAAAGTGTTTTAAAAACATAGAAAAGTGAAGAAGTCTGGCTTTGGGTTTTCACTTCCAGATACACTTCTAGTTATAGCGGAAGTCCTAATTTCTAGTGAAATCGCCCAGGTTTTGTGGTTTCTTCAAAGCCTTTCTCCCAGGGCAGAAAGCAGACACACTTCCAGGATGTACAGATTTACTCCCAGCAGGACCTCTTCCAGAATCTATCTGCTATGGATACCAAACACCAAACACATTTCTACCAGTACTGGAAAAAAGGCCAGTGCCTTCCACGTAGTGTTATCAGCATGACTGACCCTGTGAGTCATTTTTGCAGTGACTCATTCCATTTCGCAATGGAATGCCAGCCTTGACTCTCCAGCTCCAAGACCAGCCTCTCCTTCCCAGATGTGGAAGAAACCACTCACCCATCACCATTCCAAAATATTACTATGTCAAAATAAACCAAAATAGCTTAAAACTGGTTTGGAAAGGTGAGACCAGAAGTAAGGCACTTCATCTTATGTTTCATGGATGAACTCAAGAGTTTAGGATGACCCAGATGACATCATTGTAGGGTCTGTGGCTTCCTATTTCCTCTTTCCTCTCAAAATCCATCCCTAACTCCCTGAAAGCAGAGGAGTGATGTATTTGTACACCCCTCACCAGATGGACAAATCCACCCCAGCATCACAGTCACTGCAAAAAAAGCAATCACTGAAGCTAAAAAGCAAACAAAACAACCTTTAGGTTTTGGGTTTTTTTTTTTCTGTCTGGCTTGTACAGTCAGAGATGTTATTTCTCTACACAGAAGAAAATGTTATTATATTTCTCCTTTAACCTACAGTCAAGAAATCTGTTAATCCCTACCCTTTGGTGGAGAAAACTTTGTACTCTATCTCTCCACAGTCCTAACCATTTATGCTGGGTTTTTGAAGGGACTGAAACCTTTTAAAAGACCTGGAACTGTTTATGCACAGAAGGCTAAAGGCCTCAAGCTAGCTGACACTAGTCCTTCCACACATTCTTAGGGCAGACATATGGGGAAAACAGGTTAAGGAGGCCAGAAATTCTGCAGTACTTACAAGAGAATCCCACCATCCTTTTATAGTCAGGAGAGAAACTCCTAAAAATCTCCTTTGCCTTCCTCTGTTAATCAAAGGATCAGGGCTCTTTGGATTGTGCAGTCTGAGGAGGAAAATTTTCCTGGCGAGAAGCAAATGCTTCTCCTCTTCCCTATTGGCCCAAAAAAGACATTCAGTTTCACATTTAAACAGGATAAAATAATTCAGTCTACCTGTATATTTACAGATAGTTAGTGTTGTTGTCTAGATTATTAGAAGAGTAATTTGAAAAGGCTTGTGGTAAACTCTGAATTCATCTTATCAGCAATATCCTGGATTTGCTTTTCTCTGTGTCAGTAGAATAAAATAACACTTTAACCATCCAGCACAATTTTAAGTGCAGATAATAAATATTTCATGCAAAATGCCTATTATCCCATGCAAATACAAAGTTTCACAATAATAAATCAGTTTGAAGTACTTCTACAGGGGTCATGAATTTCCATTAGTGATTTCTATTACGCAGAAATTTGGTTGATTGGTCTCATTCCACTAGTCAGAGAAGTTCAGGTGTGGTCAGAGAATTGCACCCACCAGATTGTCACACACCAGAAGAGTGAAACATAAATGTTATATCCAGATCCTTTATATGGAATTAAAAAAGAAAAATTAAAAGCCACAGCATATTTTCATTCCATATTCTTGAGAATACTAAAGATGCACAAATGCATTTCACTTCCTCATAACTTAATTTGCAGGTGAATGGGAAGAGTTTAATTTTTTACAGGCTTACAGGAGGTTTTCATCCAACAGGTCCATTTCTTGACTCTGATCAAAAGGCTACTTCCCATGAATATTAATGAGAGTTGCTTTAAGACAGTATAAGCATGAACAGCTTAACAATACAAAGGTAGTATGGGAGTTATCCAAAGTTTTTCTGTGATCCTTAATTTTAGAAACTTAAGGAAAGCCATATTACTGGTGCTAACTAACAGCACAAATTCTTCATGGCAAAGTGACAAAAGAAAACCAACCCAAAAGCCACACAGAAAACCAGCCTGAGCTCAAGACTGAGACACAGGATCTCACCTTGCTCAGTTTCCAGTTACCACAAGAGTTTAGTCACATGCATTTATTTATTCCATTCTTGCTGGATCTATATTGTTGTGACCAACCTCCAACCCTCTGCTTCCCTTTATTTTATAGGAAAATCTGTATTCCTGTTTTGTAACCTGCTCTGGGAAGCAGCTGCCCAAGCCAGGGTCTCCCCCTCATTATCACCTCTGGAATGTGCTGTATCTTATCATTTATTTTGGCAACAATAACTCCAACATGTTTTTATTTGCATTTCAGTATGGCTTTTCTGTTTTTACTGTTCTGCTTGGTGTTTTTTTTAACTCTCGATACCTGATGAATTTTTAATCCCACTGTATGAAATTAAGGTACAAGCGCTCAGTTTTCATCCCTGATCTAAAAGGCTCAGAAGCTGAGTGCTGAATGATCATGCTGACTGCCCTGTTATGACAAAAGAGGAAATTTTAGTTGAAATCTAACATGTTTTTTCTCACAACTGGGGTGACCTAAGGGCACATGCACAACCAGTTACCACGGATCAGCTCGTGGGCTGAAACTTATCCCGCCTTCTTTTCCTAAAGTGGATGTTTGTAACTTCATACAGACATATTTGAAAGAATAAAAGAGTTAAACTATAACTAAACTGAAAGTTTATTTTATATGGGAAAACACCCATTTAAGCAAGACTGATGCATTTATTTTAAATTAAACATCCAGCGGAGGCCACAACGATGATGAGAGGTCTGAAGCATCTCTGTGGGAGCTGGGCCTGATTAATTAGAGAAATCAGAAAGGGGATTTCATTCAGGCAAATAAGTATCTCAAAGCAGGTGACAAGAGGATGGTGCCAGACTCTCTTCTGTGGTGCCCCGTGACAGGACAAGGAGCAATGGCCATAAACTAAAACAAGAAGTTTCAGCACAACACAAAGAAGAATTTCTTCACGCTAAGGGTGGCAGAGCACTGAGCTGCCCAAGGAGCGCGTGTGGATTCTCCCTCTCTGGAGGCATTCCAAGCCCACCTAGAGACATTCCTGTGTCACCTGCCCTTGGTGACCCTGCCTGGGCAGGGGGGTTGGAATGGATGAGTTCCAGAAGCCACTTCCAATCCTAAGGATTCTGTGATCTGTACAAGATCAGGTCGGGTTGGGGCAGGGGGGGTTGGTTAGACATTAGGACGAAATTTTTCCCCGAGAGGGTGTGGGGCATTGAACAGGCTCCCCAGGGAAGCGGTCACAACCCCAGCCCCGTCAGAGCCCCGGGAGCGTTTGGACAAGGCTGCGGCCACAGGGTGGGATTGCTGAGGCCGCGCCGTGCAGGGCCGGGAGCGACACTCCGATCTTCCCGGAGCTTCCTTGCCCTCCATGCTGGGACACAGAACACTCAGAGACCCCTGCGGGCCGCGCACTGCCCCGCGTGGGGCTGCAGGGGCCCGGCCGCCTTGGGGCGGAGCGGGGCGGCCGCAGGTGCGGGGCGCGGCCGGGGGCGGCCCCGGGGGCGGGCGGGGGAGTCCCCGAGACACCCGGGCAGGGCCGCATTTAAGGAGCGGCGGCGGAGCGCGGGAGCCTCGTCCCCGCGCCTATAGCCGCCACCATGCCCGTCAAAGGAGGCACCAAGTGCATCAAGTACCTGCTCTTCGGCTTCAACTTCATCTTCTGGGTGAGGCGCCCTGGGTTGCGCCCCCCGCGCTGCTCGCGGGACTGGCGTGTGAAGGGAGGGGAAGCGCCCGGTGCCGCGTTTTGTTTGTTTGCTTTTCTGCTGTGTGGTTTTTGCTGTTTTCTCCGCTTGCCGCCCCCCCTTCCCCCCCCACGGAAGGAGAGGGGCGAGTGCTCCAGTGGTCACCGCTTTATTTTTCACGTTTTTCGGGTTTTATCGTAAGGCAGGTTGGGTGTGCGGCCAGGCGGGGAGGGGGTCCTGGGTTTGTGGCTCAGCATCCCCCACACTGCGTACAGTCCTCGCCCTAAAACTCCGTGTGCAAGTCGGGCTCCCCGGTGTTTCTGCCGGGGCTGTGCCCGGGGTGAGCCGGTTCCTCGCAAGTTGCAAACTGTGGTTGTGGTGTGTGTGAGCTCCTGGTGTCGGTGGGAGCTGTGGCTTCCCTTCGAGTTTAATCTCTCGGAGCAGAGCAGGACCTGTGGATATCGTGTCTCCGGTGTGGTTCCTGGCCCCTTTACGTGCTGTTGGCCAGGCAGCGTGGGAAGGGAAAGCATGGCTGAGCCGAGAGGCTGGGGCTGTTCTCAAGCACTCGGGGCGTGGGCCCCTGAATTTAGCGCCGGCTCCTGCATGGAAAAGTACCGCGGGAGCTGCTTGTGTGCCTGATGGATAGGCGCAAAGCGTATGGTTCAAAAATTTGGATTTTCTCTGGGCTATCTGCCACGGTGGAGAAGTGCGTGTGTGGCTCTGATGTGGAGGAATGAAGTTGGAGCTGCGGGAAGAAGCCGCGTCTGGAGTCAGCTGCAGCACTGCCCGTAGGACAAGTGGAAGTTTAGTGTTATGGGTGAAGTGCTCGGGATGTCTCGATGTCGAAATGGGTTACAGCAGAGCTGAGAAAATAGAGCTGGGCTGCAGTTAAGGGAAGGTGTGCAGAATTTGACCCAGGAAAGCGCATGTTGCCAGCCGGGACAGTGAGCAGGGCTGTCGCATTTGCAGGGTTAAAAGCTATCAGAAGGAAAAGCCTAATAAAGTGCTGCCTGAAACTTCTGGTCAGCGAGTTTCTAAACCTCTTGTTAAAAGAGACACAATTACTCCTGGTTTGCCTTGTGCTTGTTTTGTTTATTAGTTTCAAAGCTGCTGACTTTCTGCAGAGTGTTTTATGGGACAAAAATTCACTTGTGGCAAAGGCATTGCCTCAAAGAAGCTCTTAAGGTGAGCATCATCAACCTGTTGTGTGGAACTCAGGGCTGAGAAGAGGGGGAGAGGTTTTGATTAGTTTGGGATGTATCTGTTGCTTGAGAATGCAATGTTAATAAATTGCTGAAGCTTTACTCTTAACTTTGGGTACTCATGGATACAAAATTGTACTGGTGACAGTGTGGATGGAAGAAGAGTGGGGGCTGCTGCCCAGAGGAGCTGAGAGATCATGGCTTTTCAAGTTGCCTTCTTGAGGCTGGCAGTGTGCTGCCAGGATGTGGGAAAGAGAAGAGGAAGTAAAAAGAAAGGGAGAGAAATGCATCTTGGAGATCCCAGTTAAGTGTCTGGAGGCCCCAGGAGGCAGTGAAAGGCAAGCAGCTTATGTCAGCCGGAGATAAGTGTGTGTTTGGCCTGCTGGAGTGGTCCTTGGCTCTTGGGGATCACTCCATGTCATTGGGGCCTGCAGTTGGAGGGGCATTTAGGGGGTATTAGGTGTTAGCAAGCCTTGTGTCCTCTGTGGAGAAATGACGTAGCTGTGTCCTGGGTTATTCTGCACTGAACAGTGTAAAAAGAAAGGTGTTCCGGGGCTGCCAGCATTAAAAGGCAAGAACCACCCTAATAAAAAAAAAGGCTTTAATGTTTCTTATGGCTTTGCAGATGTGAAAAGTCTGTGAAATAATGGCAGTATGTTGACAAAAGCTGTTGTGGCCAAGTGCAGTTCTGTACCTCATTTTTTTGAAATAAGCTGCCTCCAAAGGATAGGTGAGGAGTTTAAGTGGTCTGCAGCAAACCTGCAGATGGCTGTGGGTGCCATTAGATGGAATGTATTTACTTCTATCAGGGGCTTGAACAAGGGTAAGAGGAAGCAGAAAGGCTCAAACAGCTTTGTAAAGGAAGTTATTGAAATAGAAAGGGAAACTCCTCAAGTTGAAGCTGTATCCAAAGGAAAGAGATAAAGGTTCATAAATGCTGGTGAGCCAAATGAAATATACAATAACATTAGCCAAAGGGAAAGCTTTAGGAGTAATTTGCAAAAGCAAACCCAAGTAACTACCCCTCTTCAGACACATGAGAAAAAGGAAGTTTCTCAGGGAGTCCTTCCAGGCAGTAATAGCTCCAGGTACAAAAGTTTTGGGAACAATGTTTGGCAGGACTTTATTTTACTGGGGAAGATTTAAAAAAAGTTATGTGCCATAACCTGTCTTTGACTGAATCCTGCACAGGCTTGAACTGACCTCTTGATGCAAAGGAGGTAAAACAGGAGGAGCAGCAGATGTTCGGTTAACAATTCTCCAAGGTCACACAACACTTCAGAGCTCTAAGGGAGCTGTGATTAGGTAACTGCCCCTGTTCACCATCCTTCTTGGTGCTGGAGGGCTGGAATGCAGTTTATGGTAATCTGGGATACCCAGACAATGGCATATATGGAGTATCTGGAAAAAGCTGAGAAGATTATTTAAAAGCTGGTGTACTTGTGGAAGTGGGACATTGGCTACTGCAGAGGGAAGTCAGACTTCATTAAACTGCTGCCTTGGAACATTTAAAAACCAGGATCTTGGAGAGGACAAGGACTGGCTCGTGTTGGTTCACTTGTTCAATGTCTCCTGCAAATCTCAGGCCTCTGGCTGGGATGAGACGGCTGTTGGAGTGAAGGCAGGGCTGTGGGGCTCTCCTGTTGTGGAGAGAAGCAGCCGTGCTGGCACAAACTCTGTGGTGGTCAGTATAGCCTCATCTCATCTGGAGAAGCGCAGGACCCACTGCTGGGGTGCTGGGTGGCACCCACTGCCAGGGTGATGGAGGTGATGGCTGCGTGCTGACCCAGCAGCGTGTGTGACACAGCAGGGTGAGACTCTTGCCACAGGCAGGCATCGAGTGACTCCCATGGGAGGCACCGGTAGGAAGCTGCCTGGAGATAGGAGCTAAGTGGTTCAGGGCCAGCTGCTGCCATGGAGCAGTGAAGCCTAGGGAGAAAAGGATCTATGATGGCGTTACGAAAGCACCAGGTGGGTGCTCAGTGTCAACAGAGCAAAACCAGCTTCAGAAATGGACTGAGAGAAGATGGTGCGTAGAGCTCCCTAAATCCGTGCCAGGCTGGTGTCCTGCAGTGCTTTGGGCTGCTCTGGTCCTCTGCCGGCCTTGAGAGGATCATAGTAGAGCTTCGTAATGTTTGGGAAAGCAAGAGGAGGGTTTCTGGCATCAGCAGCTGTAAATTAGGATTCTTCAGCATGGAAATGTGCTAGAGATCCTTAGGATCACGATTGTCCAGGCAGTAGGTAGGGCCTGACTCTATTGACAGAGGCAGTGAGCAAAAGCTGTGGGATATTAAGCCAGGAAAGAGGATATTTTCAGAAGAAAAGTGTCCTTTATTCTGAAGGGACAGTGGTGGTGCTTTCTACTCAGCAGATGTTGAGGAACAGATTGGTTAAGGGATACCTGGCTAATCACACAATGAACTAGGTTAGAAAAGACCTTTAAGATCATCTAGTCCAACTTGCTAACATGGAGTTCATCAGCCTTTTGTTAGTTTTTCTACTCTCAAGGTGCTGTCTGTGTCTTGGCACAATCTTTAAGTGCTTGACACATAAACCAGGAGTTTGGTCCTGGGAAATGCTGCTGTCTGTCCTGTTCTCCTAACCCTTCCTGAGGATCTTGTGCTTGATTGATTCGGTGGCCTTTGTCCAGTTGGTAAGGCTGGGCACTAACATACTGTTGTCTGAAACTTTTGGGACTTCAGAGTTTGCCTTAAAATGTGCTTGTGGCCTAAATGGAAGGAGGAGGACATCTTTGGATGTTTGCACCAAGTCAGGTTAAGCATGGACCAGTAAGTTTTTGGGTTGAATCCCCTCTCTGAAATGCAGAAATTAGGGATGGCTGTTTCCTCTTGGGATGAAGTGTTGCGGCAGGCACCAGGCTCCTTGCTGCTGTTGTGCTGCTCTTGCTGGGGCTGGTGTTCTCCCACCTGGGTTTGCAAACAGCTTTGCTGTCTTGGCATGGCCAGTGCTGGCCCTGGCATCCCTTACAGTCTGCTTTCTAATAACAAGTTTGGGAGCTGATTTGGGGTGTGGGAGGGAGGGTCAAGTCTGATACAGATCTGAGTTGTTTTTTTCTCCAGCAGGCTGGCTTGAGTTTGGCAAGAAGTCAATGGAAACAACATATTTTGTGCCTTAAACCTGAGGAGTGGAGTGGTCTTAGCAAAGTTGGCTTGGCCCAACCTTAGTGTGAGCAGTGCTGGATTGCCTTGAGTTGTGTAATGAGTAACTGCCTTTAGCTGTGGTCCCTTAACTCCCTGAGTTTGTTCAGGCTTGTGGGTCCCAGTGATGAAGTCTTTTCCTAGGGAAACTCTGGGCTCCTGAGCAGCTTACACCATGCCAGGCAAGTGCCTGCGTGTTCCCCCACTGGCTTCCTGCTGCTGAAGAAAAGCAAGGCCTTGCATTGTTGAACTTCAATGCTGGGTTTTCCCCCTGTGCGTTTTGTGGCATATGAAGATGTCTGCTGCTAATATTTGTGGTTTAATGTGTTTTAGGCATGCAAGTGCTTCAGCACAGAGGCAGAGTTCATGTTGCAGTTTGGAGCAATTATTTTCTTGCTCCTTTCCACTATTAGGCAGCCTTCTTGTCCTGACTTCCCACTCTCCAGAGTGTTGTGTATTTTATGAATAAATGCATTTGTGTGTGGTAGTACCCGATAAAGTAAGATGAGCAGAATTAGGCCTGGAGAGCTCTTTTCCTTTTCTAACTTGAAGATACCTGTGACTTTGTTCTGAGCCATAATCTCAGCTGTTTTTGCGAACCAAGAACAGCAATTCAGAGGGCCTTTCCTCCAGTGGAGCAGAGGACTTGCAGGATGGGCAGGGAAATACACGTCTGTTAGTGTATATGTGTGTGTGTATATATATATGCAGGCACATATGAAAACCCCAGAAATTGGTTGCTTTTGCTTTCTGTAATGAAGCCAGCAGTTGCTGGCTACAGTGTGTGAATCTAAGGCTGCTTGGGCTCAGTTCCGTGTATTTTGACTTCAGTAAGTTCTGTGAAGTCAGGAATGGAGTTTGGAGTATGTTGCCTTGAGAAACCTGGTGTAAAGCTACTTTAAGCAGTCCTGATAGTCCAAATAGGAGCAGTTCAAGCTCCTATTTGCAATTCTAATTGCAAATATAGTAGACTGGCTTCTGAATAGCAACTTGTATGAAATGGGCTTTAGTCTTGGCAGTGGCCCAGGGATTTTGTAATGCTGTTCCTACTGTACTGGAGCACCATTTTATTGCAGAAAGTTCTGTGACATTAACATAGGCCACAACATTCTTGAAACCAGCTAAGCAGAAAGAAAATACTTCCTTTCTAATCCCCTTTTTTCCAAACTAATTTGAAAATAGCTGCAGTTTCTTGTATAACTGCAAGCCCACATGGCATAAGTGTTAGGGGAGCTTTTTCAAAACTCTGAAAACCTGTGGTGTTGTGGATAATACTAATTTGGTAATTGAGGGTTGAGAGTGATGTTGAGCTTCACCTGTACTTGCTGTTTATGGGGTTTTATTTATGGAGTACCAGGCAGTAACAGGACTGAAACAGTTTATTACTGCTCATAATGTTCTCAGTTTCTTTGCAAAGTTCTAGATTTGGTCCTGGCTTTGTTAAAACAGTCTAAAACAGTAAGAAGTAAATTGTCTTATGCAGTTAGATTTTTGGCTAAAAGTTCAAATATTTATGAAGTGAAGATAGTGACTTTTTTGATGTCTTCTTGTCACATCCTGGGGTAAACCTATATGTGGAGCAGTAGTGTAGAGCTTGACATATTTTCTCTGCTTCTAGAAAAAAACTTGGTTTTCTGTTAGATGCCATTCTTAGCTGGTGACACTGAGACTAGTATTTTTTTACTGACTTCTTTATTTTCACATAATGACTTACCTTCTGCTGGAGGTAATGCCATAGGCTTGGTAGCAGTTGTATGTAAACTTGGCCTGAAGGTGTCAAAATGACAAAACTTTCTCCTTTTTTTGTGCAAAGGCTTTTTTTACAGGCTTTGAGCCACTTACCAGGTATTCTTGAGATATCTAGTTTCTTCTCTGTCCCTGGCTCCACTCTGTGGAAGTGGAGGAAGGGCTGGTGGAGGGTGTCCTCTTCCCAAAGCTTTGTCTGCCAGGACAAATGAGGGACTGTCTAAGGACTTGGCAGGTGCTTGGACCTTGAGCTCCTTGAGAAGTGATTCTGCCTATGGATAAGATTCTCTAAGGTGTCTGAGACAAGTGGGTTGCTTGTCCCTTAGCAAGGTGACAAGTTCAGAAGGGACTGAATAAAATGGTACTTGCAAAAGAGTGGTTAAATCTAAATAGACTTGCTCGCTTTCCGAAATAGCGTCATGCATTGTGCTGCTATGGGATGTGTTAACAGAATTGGTGGTTCAGGTTTGTTTTTTGTTTTTTTTTTTTTTATTTAAACCTCAATGTTCTAACACATGTTTATGGCATTGTTATTAACAGTTTCCTGTGTAAGCCTTTGCAGGGTGACAGTATCTGTGAAACCTTGGGTTTCAGAGCAGGGCAAAACTCCCATGGGAATTGCTTGGTAGTGTTCAGCTCTGGGGCATACTCCAAGCTTATGCTCAAGGTAGCCAGGGATGGAGAGGGGAGGAAGGCAGTGTCTGCGTGGCTGCTGCTTCCAGGATACACGGGTTTTCACATCTCAAGTGCTTCCTGACTGGTTCAGGTCCTTTCTCAGTTATCTCTTCTCGCTTGAAAGGCTGGGGCACACCCTTGGATGTACCCAGAGGCAAAGCAAGGGGGAAGGAGTGGCTTTGGAGAAGGTGTGGGGTGGGATGGGTGAGAGGAGGGAAGTCCTGCACAGGAGGCTCACTAGGGAGGGTGCAAGGCTGTGTAAGAAAGGGAGACAGGCCAAAAAAGGTGGTTTTCCTGTTGCAACAGGCAGAAAGCTGCATGCAGGAGTGAGCTTTAGCGGCAAAGGGGGTATATTTGCATGTAATAAAAAGAAAAACAGCCCAAGAAACCTGCATAGGGCTAGGAGAGGAGTGGCCAGGTAGTCTTATCCTTGTCGCAGCTGTATAGCAGCCAAGCAGAACAGGAATGAGCTGGGAGCTGTGGTTAGGGGGAACAAGGAAGCCTGGTTAGCTGGAGCAGGGAAGTCAGTAGTGTACTTGTGCCAGAACATGCTGTTACTGGAAAATTACTGTCACAAACTTTTCCAAAACAGCGAGTGAGCAGTGTCCCTTTAACTTCACATTTTTTTGGTCAGATTGGAAAAAATTCCCAGCCCTGTCTTCAGAGCTCTTTTTGATGTACTTCTCACTATAGAAACATACTACTTACCTGTCTGATAAGCATACAAACCCATTCTTTTGTGTGTGAAACCAGACAAAATGGATTACTTTCAGGAATGGAGTGTTGTTCTTTTCCTGCTCAAGTTCTTTCAGCACAGCATAGAACTACTTAGAAACACACAGTATTGTTCAACTGCTGTGGAAAAATAGGTCTGTTAGATGGGGAATCCCCTTGGATTGCCAAAAACCCAACCATTAGGTTAGTTGGGATCTGCTTCCACTCAGCTGAGCTTGGGGGCCTTGCACCCCTTTCCCAGGAAGGAAAAACAATCTCCCAAACCATCCCAGCAGGGCTGCCTATCCTGCTGGCATAGCATGGGTGAGCAGGGAGGTGACAGTGCCTCAGCCTGTAGCGTGCCACACTGTCCAGAGGTGCTGCCAACTGCCCATGGGGCTGTGCTTTTCTCTTCCTTAGAGGCTGGTGTTGGCTGTGTCCTCATTTCTCCCCTGTTTTGATGGAAACTTGAAGCTTTAAGTTTCTTGCCTTCTGCTTTAAAACTGCCTTTTTTTAGTTCAGTGGTCACTGTGGGTAGGAAGAGCACAAACTGAGAACATAAGTCTGCTTTCCTTTGACTGAGACAAAACGACTCTTATTCTTGCATGAAGGAGCTGCATTTTATTTCTAATCCACCGTGCAGAGAATTATCACTCTGTTTCATTCTGCCACTTTTAGTACTGTGCAGTAGTTCACTGGCATGAAGTCTTACCACTGTTCTGTGATCTTCTAAGTCTCTTTTCTCCCTGGCATCCTCTTAACCTTTCCCACAGAGTGATTGCTTTTCCAAGGAGAAAATGTGCCATGTACCTTTGGGTGGTGGTGGGGAAGGGTTAAATTTGTGTTTTGAAAGGAGCTATATTAGATACCTAATCTCTGCCCAATGTGGGCAGACCAGTTTGTTTCTGGAGGGCATTAACTGAGCCTTCTCCTTTGCTTGGAATTCTACGATTATTGGCATGGTTTCAGTATAGCTTGGGAGTTTGTTTTACAGTCCTTTTCTGTGCCCTGCTCCATTTGCAGTGGTCTCTACTCAAATACTGGGGCTTGTCAGGCTGTAAATAAGTTTGGTAGGTGACAAGAGTTGGTTGTTCAGGCTTGTGGCTTCACAATTTGTGAGTTCCTAGCAAAACCAACAGAGGCTGTAGGTATCTTCTAATGATGGGGATCTGAATCAGCTATGAAAGCTGAAGACAATTGGATGACCCAGGAATGGGAGTCTCAAGCAGAGCGCTATTAAATACTGGGTGACTTAATAGCAGTCTCAAAGCAGAGTTTTTTCTGTTGCTAAGCCTTTCTAATGTTTAAACTGAGGCACTGGGGTGAGATGAGGTGGCAAAGGCTTTTTGAAGTGATGCTGCAGCCAGGAGAGCAAGTAGAGCAGCAACCCTTCTCGATGTCAGCTCCCCTTTGTTACCTCTCTCTCCCCTCGGGGTTCAGCTGTGGCACAAAAAAATTGAAATAATGACGCTGGCGTGGCATTGTGCTGTACCAATGTGCTCCAGCATAACTTAACCATCTTGTCAGGGTAGCCCTAGCAGGGCAAGCAGGAGGAGTGTGTAGGTGTGCCTTGGGAGTAAGCACCAGAAATGCCAACAAAGGTCTTTTGCTTGGGTCTGGAAACCTCCAGGTGGGCTTGGCTCTTCGGGTTGTATGTCACTTGATCTGTTTTCCCAGCTACATACAACCCTGCAGCTCCTCTTGCAGGCGGGCCTGGTACTCGGGTTCCTGCCCTACAGGAAAAGCTGGTTTAGGAAAGCTGGGGCTGTGTGTGAGCAGGAACTCTTCCACAGCAGGGAGAAGGGGCTCTCAAGCTCCCACCTCTCAGGTGGGCTGGGTGTGGAAGGGGTGTGTCCTTGGGTGCTTGCCAAGGCAATGCTGCCCATAGTCCCACTGAAAATTGACATTATTAAACACTTCCCAGTTTCTTAGAGGCCAGTCAGGAATGTTTCCTTCTCCAAGGACCTTCTTATCAGAGATCAGACTTTGTTGGAATTTTATTTTTGATTGTCATGAGTGCTTTGCCTGACCAAAGCACCAGACTTTGTAGATTTATTGCTCACTCTTAAGTTTAAATTTTTAATGTCTGCTGCAGCATTTGGGATTTCTGTCCTCATCTCACTTTTGTAGAGCTTTTTTTGATAGTTAAATGGTCTTCAGAGGAAGAGCTGAGAAGCACACTCAGCTTTCTACTTTGTCCTGGTTTCTTCATTTTTTTTTACATGCAAGAAAACCCAATTTTTTTTTCTTTGTGAAGGAGGATTCTGTCTCAAACTGTTATTTGCCTTACCGGAGTGCAATTCCTTCTTTCTTGCAACACTTCCTATGGCTTTTGCCAGATGTTTCATCCTGGAACTAATTTATACACAAAGTGATTTGCTGCAAGCACAGGCACCAATGTTAAGAGGAACCTGGAGGCACACAGGCAGAGATGATAATGAAATAAAACTAAATATTACCTAAAATTTGATTGTATTGCTCCAGATCAGCAATGCTGCTACTTCTGCAGCTTGTTGTTTTGGGGTTTTTTATTATTATTCTTGTCAGTGTGGTCACTTAATGGGTTGGTTTTATCTTGTTCTGCAAGAAGAGCACTCTTCCTGAACTCCCTTCCATGGCACACTGAACTCTCAGCAGTCTGTTTAATACACTAAAACTTCCAGCTGGCCTTAAAAGGCACTTTTGCTTTTGATAAACTTGCTTTTCAGTGTGAAGCTTTAAGGTCACTAAGCCATGCAGTCAATGTCTGCAGCCACCCAGAATAAAACAATGTGTGGAAGGATGAGTGGAAATAGTGACACTTGGCTAGACCTTGGATATTTTCAGAAAGGAACAAGAATGGCGTTGTTTTCCTGTGGCATTGGAGTTT